>NC_030441.2:15552121-15889621 GCF_001660625.3 Ictalurus punctatus | reverse complement strand
AAATTTGCGATTCAATTTGCATGCGATGCAAGTTTTTTTGTGGAAAACGTCTTGAATTGTCAAAATTAGAATTGCACGAAATTGTCTTTCACAGTAATGTTTGTTGGTAAATGAGACCTTTTAGCTGTACTGATGTTCGATGCACGTGAATCGAAGGGGCTTTGACTGAATGCGTGTTGTGATGACGTCACATGGCCCAAATCTAATTTTCTAATCTAATTAGATTAGATTAAATCTAATCTAAGGTAACTCTGAAAAATAGTTTGCTCGATTCTGCATTCATTTCTGTGATCGCAAAATGGTGAAATCCTGGTGGGACAGACTGTAGTGTTCTAAGGAAAATAATCCACTTCAGGGTAGTGCTGACTATTTTCCGATAACAGCATGCCCTGAAGCGTTTTAATCCTTACTGTACGGCTTGATTAGTGTTAATCAGCTCTATGCTTGAATTGTCCCTCACATGTGTTGAAATCTGTCAAATTAATAAATGCAGTGATATGACAATGGGACCATTTATAGGAATGCGATAAAGCTTCAGAAATGCTATAAAGAAAGAAATCCCTTACATTTAACTTACTGCAGGTTTCCAGGCCAACTGCGGTGGTGTAGTTAAATGACCAAAGTCTCATGACCCAGAGACCACATTGAACTTTTGTTTAACATGTTGTCATCTGGAGTTACCGTTATGAGCGGTTGAGTTTCAGTTTGCTTCACACCACACAGGGCATACGCTCTGCAGCCTTGGCTTTAGAAGTGATTTCTAGATATAGCCAGTCAACTTGATTCTTACAGAATGCAGAGTGACACAGAGTGACAGTATCGGTCTACGCACAGCAGCTGGCTACGAACAGAACTTTGTGCATGCTGGATTTTGTGGCCTGAATTTGCTTCCAGCTCTGAAGACACCAGGAGCGTAGGACACAAGAACAACATCGAGAATGCCAGGTAAGTCTATGATTCACTTAAAAATGATTTACATTTCATGTTTCTGATCTCAGACAACTCATGTGGTCCACAGAGTAAGAAATGGCAGTATGAATGACACAAGACTGCTCTGCTATATCAGAAGTCTTGCATGTACTGTCTACATGTATCCAAGATTGAGTAGCTAACATGTGATTACCTCAAAGATCTTCTTACACCACATTCATGTAGCAGATTTGTAAGATCTTCAGAGAGGTTATTTTTGTATGTCCCTCGATCCTGTTTCAAAAATGAGGGCTTTTTCAGTCGCTGCCCCTCATTTATGGGATCAATTGCCACTGGATATCTGCCTTGCACCTTCTATTATAATTTTTACAAAGAGGCTGAAAGTGTATCTCTTCCCCCAGGCTGTTTCATCTCATTTTTACTATCCTTTATTGTCTGTCTCTGTTTGGTTTTATTCTGTTTTCTATATAACTTTTTCCTACTCTGTTCAGCACTTTGGTCAGCTTTGCTGTGTTTAAATGTGCTTTATAAATAAAATTGACTTACATACTTACTTACTTTCATAAAGGAATGTGCAAGAGTTTAAAAAAAAAAGAAAAAGTACTTTCATAGTAACTACCCCAAACTAGTCTATTTTAATTAAACTCTTCATAAAGCATATTGAATGAAGTGTTGCAATCGAAAGCATGAACGACATAATTAGTTTTAGTCTGCATGGCAAAATAGTGCTTCGGTTATTATGACCTTGATTGCCATCCAATATATGGTGACATTTCATTCATGTAGCAGCCATCTGTTTCTTTGGTCTGCTGGAGAGAAGGTCAGTGAGACAACGCTGCCATTAATCATATTTCCGAAAGGCATTGGAACTCATCAGGCTCGCATCAAAGGACACTTCATATTAGTAAGCTATAGCAAGAGGCATCTGGACGTAACAATGTTTATCTGACTTATTGTAATTATTGTCCAACTGGTATGAGTGAGGGGGAGGAGAACATACTGAAGTTCTTACATTAGTATATTATATCCAGATAATTAAAGGACAAAACTCAATTTAAATGTAGACTTTAAATTGGGCTGTTTGGGGTTTACGTTTGGATTTTGTTTAGACACAAGAGACAGTTTAAGTAAGAGGAGTTTGTCTTGACGGTTAGGTGCGCCTATTGCATTGTAACGGACACTGCTAGAGAACATACCTAAACAGACAGCATCATGAAGACCGACGAGCTATCAGAGCAAGTTTGGAATAAAATAATATCCCAAACACTGACCATCCTGCAGAGCACCGTTAAATTAGTCATTAAAAAAGGAAATAACAAGGCACAACCATATCTCTGTAGATGACGCCATCCACCAAAAGTCAGTGACCAGGTAAATAGGGGATTAGTTTGAGAAGTAACCAAAAGGACATGGGTAACGCTCAACATGATGCTACCACCACCATGTTTCACTGCGGCAATGGGAATGGCAATTTTCAGGTTCTTGAGCAGTGTTGTGTAAATTTTGATTGCACCAGACCAGGGAAATTTTTGCCACATGTTTTCGGAGTCTTTTGGCAAACTCTAAATGGAATTTCATAAGGCTCACAATTCTTCAATAAAGCCCAGAGTTTTGGTTGTTGTGTGAGCTGTGCATCTCTCCAGCTTCTTCACATGTACACTTTTCATGTCTTGTCAATCAACCATTTTCTTGTCTGTCATTCTGTATTAGGGCCTAACCAGGCCTTTGTGACCCTGGCTACTAGTGATGCCTACTGCATGGGGAGTCTAGTAGTGGGCAAGTGCTTACGAAGGCATGGAACAACTCGAAAACTGGTGGTGATGGTTTCTCCCAACATTAGCAGAGAGGAACGGTAAGAGAGTCCTTTAAATGAAAAATTAATATAAATAAATAAATAAATAAATAAGACAGTTAAAACCAGTATTTCTTCATTCGTACATGGGGAACGGGTGCCTGCTAGCTTTCATCCATTATTATGTGCATTTAAAAGAGGTCCTAACAAGTATACCTGAAAGGTGCCCTTATAATCGAGCAAAATTCAAGTATTCTTAATGGCGTCCTAAACTTTATAAAATGTGTTTTCCCAGTCAAATATCTGGAGTGTTTTTTCCCCACATTCTTTTAAGAAACAGAAAGTGCTGAATCTCTGATCAAAAATGTAATGTTGTATTGCAACTGTGACAAATGTTATTTGTGAATATTTTTTGTGCATCATAAAATATTAGAGCAAATCATGTTCCAGTATGCGAATGAAGGCCGTGCGTCACCAGGTTACTGTTAAAAAAAAATAAAAAAAATTCAGTCCAGCACCTCAACTGGTTTGTCACTCTTAAGAAGAACCCTTAGAAATTCTAGCTAGAGTTCCTTGAAGGAGAAGAACCCTCTACAGTAAAGTTCCAAGTAAAACCCTTAATGATACAACAAATGTTTTACAAAGAACCTTAATCAGAGGGAACTTGACAATTAATATGGGTTTAAAATGTTACGTATCTAAGACATCAACAAGTGGATTTCAGCTGTTGTGTTGTATAGAATTTTGAGTTGCAAATATCCCCTTGGGTCAAACTAACACCTTTATATATTTACAAGAAAAGTTGTTACCCAGAATCAATAACTGTCCCAACATCCTGACTCTTAATGTGTAGTTGTTGTTTTTTTAGTGTTTCTAATTTGCATATTCATACACTTCCTCATGGGCGTAAACACATGTGCATTTTTATTGTTGTCTAAAATTGGAACTGTCACTTTATTATTTAATAGACAAGTAATGTTATGGTCTTGAAAACAAGCTCTGGGGGACATTAATCATTCATGCTCAGCTGCTGTCTTGTATATGTGTCCAGTCTGTCTTTAGAAGACGTGTTTGATGAGGTTATAGTGGTGGATATGTTGGACAGCAGGGACAGGGCTCACCTCTTCTGGCTGGGGCGTCCAGACCTGGGTGTCACGTTCACCAAGCTTCACTGTTGGACGCTTACACAGTATACCAAGTGTGTGTTCCTGGACGCTGATACACTTGTGAGTAGTTAGGATGAAATAACTTTTAATGCATCTGCTAGTTGTATCATTGACTTTTAACAATCTGAAGAAAAAAAATGTCAGGTGACTTCATTTGTATTTATCAACGTTATTGATGATCACAGTGAGAATTTAGAATAAAAAGGACTCATTCACATGGGTCAGTGATTTATGGCAAATAGCAATTCGATTCGATTCGATTTGATTTGTATAGCGCTTTTTACAATGGACACTGTCTCAAAGCAGCTTTACAGAAACATAAACACAGGACACAGATTTTATATATGTGAATTTATCCCTAATGAGCAAGCCAGTGGCGACGGTGGTGACGAAAAACTCCCTAAGACGTTATAATATGAATATATCCATTTGAAATTGAGGTCCAAAACCATTTCCATGGTACTTAAAGTATTGCGCCACCCTCAACACAATCTCAGCAATCTCCAGGCTGCACCACTTGGGGCTGTCGTCAACAGCAGAATATTTAGCTTCCTGTTGATGACAACTCCAGTTACATGTAGGGCAACAGGATGGATCAGGCAGGTCCGGAGAGCAGAAAGGGTCAGGATTACAGCCATCTCAGAAGTATCATCTGTAACTTGACAGAAGGAGAGAGGGAGATGGAGGGAAAGAGATGGAGAGATTATTCGGTATGCTTATTGTCCCATAATGGACAAGACAGTGTACTTTGTGTAAAAAAAAAAAGTCTATTCATGGAAAGCATGAGTAAACAAATATGTTTTCAGCCTGAATTAAACACTGAGACCGTGTCTGAGTCCCGAACACTAACTGGAAGGCTGTTCCATAACCGCTCAGTGCAAATATTCCAAAATGTAGGGACACAAGTTCATCTGGACAGCAATTTTTGTTCTAAAGATATTCTAAAGTGTAACATGGGAATCTATAATGAAAATCACTGCTAACGACATCCCGAAACACAGTTGCCAACAGAGCAAATATAGCATCCCAGCATTAGGATAGATGTGTGTTCAAAGGCCACGACTACCAAAATGATGGTCTGAAATGTGGAGTTACTGTGAATGAGCTGTTACTATAGAAATGAGAACATATTAGAATGCGCACATTAATACAAACCTCTGATTTGCCTTGCAGCCTGAACTACTGTCAGAGCTACTATTATATAAAATGAATGAACAACTTCTAACCAATTCGATTCAAGATTACCCTGGGTATGTGCTCTTGCAGGTGCTGTGTAATGTCGACGAGCTGTTTGAGCGAGAAGAGCTCTCTGCAGCTCCAGATCCGGGCTGGCCCGACTGCTTCAACTCTGGCGTGTTTGTATTCAGACCGTCACTGGAGACCCACTCATGCCTGCTGGAGCACGCCAAGATGTGTGGCAGCTTTGATGGTGAGGATGAGGTAGACACGGAGGGAGTGGAGGAGAAAAAGAGAATCAGGAGTAGGATGAGAAGGATATACTATAGCCACAGGATATATAACTAGGATAGTGCTTACTGAAGATAAAGGAATGAATGATTTTTTCATTTATTTAAAAGTACTGTTATCATTGTGCTGTCTTTTTTTTTGTCTGTTTGTTTTTAGGAGGTGATCAGGGACTTTTAAATGCCTTTTTCAGCGACTGGGCAATAAAGGACATCCATAAGCATCTACCGTTCATTTACAACCTCAGTGCCAATGCAATCTACACCTATTTACCAGCTTTCCACAAGTATGTATTCAACAGAATGATCAAGGACCATTTTTTGTGGCTGCAAAAGTGAAATATTACACATGCTAAAGAATATCTTCATGGAATCTTCTAGCAGTTTTTCAGTCTAATCTCAAATCTACTGCATATCTAGCATATGCGATTATCGCGGACAAGACTTTCAACATGTTTCCCTGTACTGAAAAAGAAATCACTTTTGGAATTATGGAAGTCTGATAGCAGTTGTTGATTCAATTTCGCCAACAAATGTTTATGCGAAAGGTGTAGCAGAGAGGAAAGGAAGACATTCGTGTCTGTGGTTAGAGATTTTTGTTGAAAATACTCGAGTATTCCTTTAAATCCAGTTCTTTTTCCATCGAGCTCATTGTATGCTGTTGTACAGGTATGGCCATCAAGCTAAGATCGTCCACTTCCTGGGAAGGAACAAGCCCTGGCATGTTCCATACCAGGAACATCCATCCACTGAGGTTCCTCAATGGGATTCCAACGGGACCTTGGAGAAATATGTCAATCTGTGGTGGGCGGAGTACTACGGTCACACAAAAACACATCTAGATGAGTTGACTCATGAGCTCCAGGATGATGAACCAATTGAGCAGCTAGGCATGTTAGTGGCTGCACCCTGTTCCAGCCATGTGGACACTTCGCCACATGTAAGGCTACAATCTTACAATCACTGTGAAGCATTTAAAATGTGAAAAAAATTATCAAATGTTTATAATGCCTTACTTCTCATTATACCAAGCACTGTTGAATTCCTGATTCTGAATGGTCTGAAGGCGTTCATTTATTTTCTGTAACAGGGAAACTACATATAAACCGATTAAAAAAAAAAAAAACAACAACCCCAAAACCATGTAAATGTTTATATGGTGCAATTTCTTTCGTAAGGAGTGGTTTCTTTACCAATTTTGGAGGGATTCTCTAGTTTCAGAGCTGTAACTGTAACGTTTTCCAAGCCGACTTTCTCAGTAACGAGAGAAAAAAGAAAGGCTGGTGAGGAGGTTTATAGCTGCTATAACATAAGCGATAACAAGAGCTAACTACTTTCCTAGACATTTGGCCACATCAAACATAAGTATAAATAAATAACAATGTTATTTAATGAATAAAAATGTTAATTGTTGGTAAATTGGTGTAAGAAGAATAAAATACTTCGTGACATGCTGTTAAAATAATAATAACCACACCCCCTAGCGTTTTATTCCTTTATAGTACACAAAATAGTTTTGTTTCAGTTCATAATTATAGCAATATAAAGTACTAAGTTAAGTTGAATGGACTTGTCTTGTAATATTGTAGATGCTTATTTACTCATCAAAGGGGTTCTGTTCAGATCTGCTGAGCTCTTTTGAGTAAACATTTGAATAGTTGGGTAATTATTTGTGCTGTACCAATATGTGCATAATATGTCCTAAGCTCTGAACAGTCCTCCAGTACATGTATGTGCTCTGCATACATATTTTCTCAGCATGCTTTAACATACAAGAAAAGATTAAAGTCCGTTGTGGTGCATATAGATGTCGATATCAGCTTACTTGCCTGTCTTTTTTTTTTTTTTTAATCTAGTGGTCACAGCCCACTACAACGTCACCGTCTGCTTCTCATCCTCACGACCCTGAGTCAGTCTCTCAGGCCGAGGACAGAGAAGAGAAAATACCTAGCGAATCAGTCAAGAAGCCGACGTTGGATGCGCCGAGCTCAAGTACATGCTATCAGCTGGAGGACATGGTGAGAGGAGTGATTTTGAGCTGTTACATTTACATTTATTCAAATGGAATACACTTTTATGCAAAACGACTTTCAAGTGAGAATCCAACTCTAGCCTATACGTGAGCAGTTAAAAGGTGTTTCTCAAAGAGCCAACAGCGACAGCTCTCTGTCAGTTCCTAGATTTGCGCTTAGAACCTTTTGGTTACTACAAAAAGAAATCAGAGAGCATTGATTCCTGAAATTACTCTCAGAATCTGCATTTCAGCTCAGTTCAAGTGTCCAGCACGTGCTTAAAATGAGTACTAGCTGAATGGTTAAGGCTCTGGGTTACTGATCAGAAGGTCAGGGGTTCAAGCTCTAGCACTGCCAAGCTACCACTGTTCGGCCCTTGAGCAACGCCCTCAGCCCTCTCTGCTCCAGGGGCGCCCTGTGCCTGTGCCCTGACCCCAACTTCCTAACAAGCAGGGATATGTGAAAAAAAGAATTTCGATGTACTCTAATGTACTGTACCTCTGACAAATAACAGCTTCTTCTAGTTGGTATTCATTGATACAATACTAATAAGGAAATGAGCAAAAATTAAGCAATCAGGGGCATAATTGAACATGTTATTTAGCAACCCCCCCCCCCCCCCCCCCCAAGGTTAAATACTGGCACATCCGTGTGATTATGTATTCATGCACATGTTTATTTAAAGTACAGTTGGTAGAGTAGATGTTATTGCTTTCATTGCTTTGGAATCCCTCGTCGTAAATAACCCATATCGGCTGATTATCAAGAACAACATACTGTGTAAGAGCTGTTATTTTCCCTCACCTGCCACTGTCTGTAGAAAGTGTTTCTCACCTAGCCAACATTTGTTGCTGCATGATGTTAGCAATGAGCACCTCGGGCTGAGTTTGATGTTCTAGATGATTTATCAGTTTACATGTATTGTAGGAAGATGCTGTAGTTCATTCCCTTAATATTTTTCACAGAGCCCAGTTTTGCAAATTGCCATCATCAATCATGAGATATTTCCAAATCACGATGTCATTAGTGCAGCAATGTACACTAGGCTTGCGTCACACGTTGTCACGTGGATGGGTATCAAAATATGAGTAAGTTACCATGGTATCGCAATTGCATCTGTACACACTCACTCCCACACATGCACACACACACACACACACACACACACACACACACACACACACATATATATATATATATATATATATATATATATATATATATATATATATATATATATATATATAGAAAATCCATCAAAACATTTGGAAGATGACTCAAGGGTGAGAATGGAGCTCATCAGCCAGAGCCATAATGGGCTTGCTTTCTGTGAAACACTCTTTAGCAACAATATTAGCTCTGCAGTGACCCTCGGGCTGTGACACACTGTGACAAATGAAGTCGCAGACGCTGCATTGTGCTCCTGTTCAAAAAGGAATTGTAATTTTTCATTTTCTGCTAACTTGAGGGCATTTAGCGTCAAGGCTGTAATTTTTATCAAAGAACATCTTCCTCATGCCCTCAGTGTCTTTGGCAGTGAAGACGAAATTGAAATTCGTTCTGGTCACACGTGACCGTTGGTCAAATAAAACCTGTACTCGGTTCGCATCCGATAATCTTTAATGACTTTTCATTAGGAGTTCAAAAACTCAGAGTGATTTACATTAAAAAAAAAAAAAAAAAGATTAACAGGTCAAAACTAAATAATTATGATCAGTAAGGAATAACACACAAAGGGGCATGATGTAATAGGAAAATAATCAACGACATGATTGTGTGAAGCGGTATTACTGATACTACCCCAAAGCTGGATATTTTCCAGTCATACCAGATCCCTTAGGAATATTTATTCCTCTTATACCACAACAATTTGCCAATGACTATTGTCGGACCTGCTGTTATAGAAAGTTAATCAACACCTTCTAACCAATCAGATTTGAGAATGGAACAGTGTTGTGGTACAAGGAACCAATATGCAGGCATTAATAAATTGAACTCTGTCAGTAATTACTCCAAATCATCAATAGGATGTGCAACAACATAAAATATACAAGAACTAAGAATATTGCAACATTAATAAACAAGTACACTTTTCATTTGGATTTAAACACACATATAGAGTGTTAATATTCCTAATAATTAAATATGGCCAATTCAATGTAATTTGAGATTTGGTAAACCGGTTTAATATTTAATTGTGTACTCTGATTTTTAAGATTGATGAGATGGTCTGAATTTAGGCCTTTACTTTTGGGTTTGAAACGCATCAGGCATTTTATTTGAGAAACCTGCAGGCTCTTAAAGATCTTTATAATCTTTTAGACAAGAGAAATTTGGGGAAAATATTAGGGAATCTCTCTCTCTCTCTCTCTCTCTCTCTCTCTCTCTCTCTCTCTCGCTCTCGCTCTCTGACTCATAATAAATTGACTCCATCTTGGAGACCAGCAGTAAACCCTCGGGCATTCTTCAACTCACTGGTGAAGAATTTAGACACGCCTTGTGAAAAGCACATCAACCCTTGATACACAGAGCAAGTTAGAGAACTGAACCGAAGTATATGATTCACCGTCGAGCATTCATTCACAGGTAATAACCCTGAGAAAGTGTTAAACGAGTGCATATTTTAATAAGCCATGCAAATTTATTTTACATTTGTTCCCTCACAAAGCAATTCAGATTCGAATCTAACTCAGTGCATGTCTAATCTGTCAGTGGTACTAATGTGTTCGTATTTTGTTGCCCCAAACACTCCAGTGTTCTAATCTTGACGTCATATCTGCTGTCGAGCCAGGGGATTCGGAAAAATCCGAGCTTCAGGAACCACAAGTTGAACAAAAACAGGAAGAAGACGTCTCAGGAGCAGAATCTGCCCTCTCAGAAGCTGAATCAGACGCTGTAGGTCTCAAAAATTCTTGGAAAAACGTGAGATGGAAAGTAGAAGAATTTATTGCCGTCAGGTTGTCAGCCATTTTGGCGTTGAAGTTTTGCAGACCAATAAGAAATCTGGCCAGTCTTATTTTTAGCTATACATAAGCAAATGACGACATTTTTTCCATTGGAACTGGAAACCTCAATGATTTTCCTTGCGCTTAAAAAAAACCCCCAAAAACCAAAAAAACAGTTCATCTACTGCCATCTGCTGGTTGAAAAAAATGTCTACTGCTTGCCTGCCTCAGTCTGTAGTATTGAATATCTTTTTTTTTTTTTTTAAAGTACAAAAACAAGCTATTTTCAGTGAGTATCTGAGGCATGCTGTTGCCTCCTTAGGTCAGAGCTCAAAAATGAGCATGACCAATATAAGTCATTATACAGATTTTGCTAGCTGAAATGAACTGTATGAATAATTTTGTAGATATGAAATGACATACATCCGTTTGTCCAAAAAAGATATTAGCAAGCACTATTAAGTAACTAGCTATCTAAAGACTGCAGCATGTTAACTAGGAAGTGGAAATCAACTGGTGAAACAACTAGTAAAATTAATAATGAAAAGTTAAAAATACATACATATATACAGAGTTAGACTAATCTTGGTAATGGTAATAGAAATTAGCATGTTTTACATTAGTAAGTGTGAGTAGATTAATAATATACATGGATATATAGTATGAACTCATATTCGACCCAGTTCTCTGAACCCTTAGTCACATTTAAACCGGTGCGTACAGAATGCTAGCTGTCAAACTACAACCTAATGAAACTGGCTACTTATGCTAGCTGATGATTTTTTACACTACAGCGTTGTTGAATTCACAAATGTGATTAATCAGATGGTCTTGATTACTTGATTCACTGTAATTGTATATGGCGGACACCCCATGTAATCTATGTGTGTGATGTAGCCAAGAAAAAAAAGTAATAATTGATATGGTGACATTTTTAAGGAGGTGTTTAGTCATTTATGGAAGGAGTCTCCAGTGTCAGTGCTTCATAAAAGCTGTCCGTTAGTTTTTCCACCGTTGGAAAGTTGTCAGGTTTTCAGTTGAGAGAGAGAGAGAGAGAGAGAGAGAGAGAGAGAGAGAGAGAGAGAGAGAGACCGGAACTACCTGTGGTATATACGATTATAACGCACACCTTCCAGCCAATCAGAATCAAGTATTCATACAGACCATGGTATAAATACAGTATATACACTGTATATATGTACTGGAGTACAGTATATACACATACATATATGTATTTACTAAAACATACATGATATCAGAAACTAACTGGGTTTGTGGATGCTCCACAACATTAACCATAACTATAAATGGATAAAAAAAAAAAGTTTAATGTGTTACTTAATTAATTAATAAAAGATTTAAAAAGAATATAATAATAAAACACTTCTGGCCATGCGGTTATTGTAAGCATAGATTATTTTCCTATGACAGCACATCACTTAATTAATATATTTTTCAGTGAATGCATTAAAATAGTCATTCGGATTTCAAATGAAAACAATTTCGAAGTTTTTCCCTGTGAAGGGGTATATTGAATCCAATTTAATTTTGAGAAATCAGTGTTCCTTTATAGCGCAAGCTTGCATCTAAACATAACTCTACGGATAAATCATTTCACTTTCAGTTAAAACACTTTCTTTTAATTGGACTTTTTCAGGGCAGAGCGGATGCTTTACAGGAGAGCTTGGAGCATCGGAAGCGGTGGGAAGAGGGCCATATTGATTACATGGGCAAAGATGCCTTCGAAAACATCCGGATCAAGCTCGACCAATTTCTCGATTAACATCTTGTTTTGTGCATGTGAGGGAATAAGTAACAAATGTTCATTTAGATTGTATCCATTGTCACTTCTCTATGTCTACCTCTATTATGCCTACTCTACAGCTAATCAAAGTGGCACAGCAAAAAAGCATTTATGCTATTTGTGAGTTTGAACCCCATCACTGTCACAGACATCCCTGGACCGGGAGTCAAGAGAGCAAAATTGGCCGTGCTCTGTGGGTGGAAGGAATGGCATACGCTTCCTCTTCTGTCAATCAAAGTGACACCAGCCAATCATTGGTGTCTGTGAGCTCATGTATGCGGAAGGTGCAGATATCACTTTTCACGTTAGGGTCCTTTGTTTGTGATGCAGCATGAGCAGCGGTTCAAAAGGAAGGAAGGAAGGAAGGAAGGAAGGAAGGAAAGAAGAAGAACATGCTAGCCCTCACCTTCCCTGATTGCTAGCTAGGGGAGAGTTAGCTAGTGGGTGGGAATTGGCAGATGATCAAATTAGGGAGAGGGCGGGGCCCTGTTAGTGCTAAAAGATACATACAAGCCGTAAAGAAGATTAAACAACAACGAAAAAATCTGAAACATTTGTTTTTACTTTTTCTAAATGTAGAGGATTTAATATGATCCCACTGCTCATTAAATCAGAAATACTAAAACAAGTCATTTTTTCTGTTCTATTTTAATTAATGCATTTAGTTCCTGTAAGATTTAGAGGACCACAGTCTGAGTGCTTGTGATTGAGTGGTTAATATCACATGGTACCAATTCAGTTAATTTTCGTAGCACTTATTATATGGTTTTAATGAAATATTAAGTATTATTTAAAAATACAAGAATATAAAACATTTTTTTTGTGTGGGCGTTTGCATTGAGTACTGCTCCTGTACACTAGGGGGTGCTCTTTCTGCAGTTTGCAAAATGTTTAAGCCTTCCAGACAGTGTTCAGCATTTTAGATTGCTTAGTAGACCTATTTAAAATAAAAATGTGCAGTGTGGATGACAACAGTAGTGCTTCTGTTTACCTCTGCACGGCGCTTGTTTGCAGGTAATTACAGTTAAAACCACATCCTCACGCTGCTGCCTATTTAATAAGTTAACAACACATTCACTTGTCTCCCTGTAGGGACCTCGGCAAACTTTAACAGATGTTACCTACAAGCATCCTGACTCACCTCTGACTTTCCTCCAAGACTGAGGCATATTTTTTCTCCATTTGTATGTGTCCCTTGTTTGAGACCATAAGTAGCATTTTGCACTAAATACAACTAATTATTTTCTATTGATCCAGGGTGCGGCTGTCATTCCTAATAGAATAAACACTTCAGTTAGACTACTATGGCTGTGCTGATGAGTTGGAAAGATGCTGAGTGTATGGGGTTGTGAGGAGTGTTTTTCCCCTGCACCTTTCTTAATGTCGTTATTTTGACTTAATGACTTAATCTCTCTCTCTCTCTCTCTCTCTCTCTCTCTCTCTCTCTCTCTCTCTCTCTCTCTCTCTCTCTCTCTCTCTTTAAAGATAGTATGTCGATACTATAGTTGGTCAGAAGGTGTTGATTAATTTTCAGCAGCTCAGACAGTAGTTCCGTCTATTTTTCACAGGTTTGCATTAATGCACTTGTTCTGATATGTTACATTTTCTATAGCCACAGCTCATTCACAGTGAACCATCGACATCATTTAACACTAATAATTAGTGGATTAAAAACTCTGTTGTTGTTTAACAAAGAAAAATGTATAATTGTTGATTTACAGATTTCTGGAAGGATATTATTATTATTTTTTCCTAACATTTATGGAAGGAGTCTCCAGTGTCAGTGTGCTTCCACATGGAAGAGTCTTCAGACAAATTTATGCTTTGTGTTGTTTTTTTATTTTTTGGTTTGTAAAAAAGCATGACGTATTAATAAATAAAACATCCTAATTGTTGGCACATTACTGTGGTATAAGAGGAATACTTTGTATGTGCTGTTATAGGAAAATATTCAAATATTTAGGGTAGTAACAGTAACTCACACCGCCCTGGCACATCGCCAATTATTATTTTTTAAAAATTGTGTTTTCTTTCTTAATTAATGTTTTGTTATTTTGAATGAATGACTCATGATATTATATCAAGATATTATATCAATATCTTGAGTCATTATTTTGACTAAATAATTCATTTCAATTTCTCATATTTTTGACAATCAGTCGACTTATTACATCAAGATAATGAGATATTAAGTTAAAATTACAATATAATAATAATAATAATAATAATAATAATAATAATAATAATAATAATGTTATTAAATTGAAATAATGAGATATTAAGTGGAAATAATGACACGGCACTTCCATATGTAGGGGATTCTTGACCTGATTTATGAAGAATGATCTGAAGACTTATGCTGTTTGACTTTATTTAAAGGTCGGGTTGATTGATAAATCTCTCTTGACTATGTAAATATTTCTATTCAGTTAAACTCTGCGCAATCAAAACATAGGAAGTAGCACGAGTCGTCATCATTTATGTCAGTTCTAGTTTGTTTGCAGAGGCAATAAACTGAAGCTGTTTGTCCCTATTGTAAATATTTAGGCTGAACCATGAATATTATTCAACGGATTTCCCCGACCTTTGATGTATTTCACATAAAAAGGCTATGAAAATGATTCCTACTATGTACCATGTACTTTTATATTTATATATGTATATATATTTCTACCTCATCACTCATTGTGACATTTTCCTAATCCTGCAAGAATATAATTCCAGACAGGGCTAGCTGTCAGAAATGCGAATGTTTCCAAATACACTTGGTCTGCTATGCTAAAATCATAGCTGTGTGCATTGAAAACTAGCAGTCCGGCAAAAATAAACAGAAACACTGAAGAGGACAGCAGATGTCAGTTGGGGAAAGGAGTCCTGTGAGTTTAACATCTGTCCAGCATGCTATCTTGTATTCCACATGTACATTACAAATGTCCACTCTTTTGGGCAGAGCTGGGATCAGATTTCAATACCATTCACAGTGATTTCAGGGATAGAACTTTAGTGATCCAAAATCATTAATCCTACTCTGTAATAATATCTGAAAAATACATAATCATCTTAAGAATTTTAAGAATGCAGTAACTGTGTATTATTATTATTATTATTATTATTATTATTATTATTATTATTCAAATCAAATACTTTGTATTGGTCCTGAGATTGCTTTTGTTTTCTTGAAGAGTTACTATAAAATCATGCAAGACCTCCTGCTTCTACTAACCTACATAGTCAATGCCATAATTATTGGCACCCTTTAGCAGGATTTTTGAAAATGAATAAAAATTAATAATGTGCAATGAGTGATATTTTGAGATTAAAACAAATATTTGAGATTGGGTTGCTGTAAAGGGTTCATTTTAACACAAGATTTTTTGGGGTTTGGTTTTCCCCATTAACAGAGAATATTGGCAAAATATTTTACGTGTGCACAGGCTCAAAATTAAAATGGGAAAACTCTAAATTAATTAAAAATGGCACGCACTTTGTTCATTTAAAAAAAAATAAAAAAGTTAAACATAGATGAGGCTGGTTTTCTGCAAATAGTACCTCCAGTGGTTTGAGGGTAAGATGAAACGTTTTGCATAATATATAGTTCATGCATGGAATCATTTTGACCCATTCTCATGAAGAGGTGCTATGAATTTTGCAGCTGCCAGTAGCAACAGAGTTAACAAATATTATGTCTTGTGTATTTGTTATGGCTTCATGGACTAGCCTGCTGGGCCACCAGTGTCAGTGGGTTTTTTGGTCCTCATAATAGCACTGAAAAATGAGAAACAATGCAGCTCCCACGCAGCGTAAAGTACCTCCATATGGCTGAAGTCAACATCTATCATTCTCCATACTAGGCCTGGTGAACGAACCATATCCACACACTGATGAGAACACATCTGCTATACGGCAACTGAGTTTGTAGTTAATAGCATATGAAAAACTAGAAAATGGACCTTCACACCAGGACATCACCAAATGAATCCAAATGTTTCTAGGTTTGAAGGATGAAGACAGTTAATTCAGTAATGAAGTGATAAATAAAGGAAAAACCACTCTGAAAGTCACTTTGGAAGCAAATCCCTAACCACGTGCACACTGCTGACTCAGCTTAGCAACTCATAACATTCGGATGCTTTAAACCAAATAAAGGGCAAGTGTTCTGCTAGCACGTGAAAATTTTGGTGGGTCATATCCACAAGTATTCCATGCTAATTACCAGTGTGTACAAAATACACAAACAAACTTGATAGCCTCATATTTATCTCTTTAATTGTTGCAGAAACCACCGCATATTACATCCTAATTAGACTGTAATTCCAAGTCTAACACTCATTACTAATAAAGAATGCGACCATATAGGAAGCTATCTGAGCAACTTGGGTGGTTGCAGGTCTCTAATCTTTCAGTGCAATTAATGTGTGCAAGATATTGCATGCATAGCATACCCTGAGTTGCCAGTTTATAAGAATAGGTTATGGTACCTCTCAGATTTGAAGCACACATCAATAGAGCTTGCCAGTGAAGAGTCATGGAAATGACTGACTTTGTTTTATTTTCTTAAAAAAAAGAAGAAAAAAAAGAAAGAAAAAGTGATGGGGCAGAACAAGATGCTAAAAATGCTCACTGGCCACACTGGCCACACTGGCCACAAGAACCCTGTGCCATATGTGTGTTCTGGGATTTCTAAGGGAAACTCTCACAGACAAGCAGAGCAAGTTTGGTGAAGTTAAACACATTGGAAATGTGCAGTTAACTCCTCAAGTCCTCCCATGGAATTGCTGAAGTGTTATGGTTGCAAGGCTTTTTTGTCCCACAGTCATCATACTAACACTATTGGCCCTAGGTCTATGATGGCTCTCAGAGCACTGTTGAGTCTGTATGTTCTGGGACCTTTTCCCACCTTGTCCACTTGCTGGCTCACCTTTCCATTGGTGTTTAGTTAACTCATATTTTACAAAGTAAGCACTGTTTATAAGGTACACCAACGTGTCATGTGGCCGGCTGGGTGCATGTGCATCGCTTACCTGGGGAAGAGATGGCACCAGGATGCACTATGGGAAAGAGGCATTGTGATGCTCTTGGCAATGTTCTGTTTGGAAACCTTGGTCCTGGCATTCATGTGGATGTTACTTTGACACATACCACCTACCTGAACGTTGCTGCAGACCAAGTACACACCTTCACGGCAACGGTAATCTCTAATGGCAGTGGCCCTGCTACACTGCAAAAAATTGTTTAGGAACGGTTTGAGGAACATGACAAAGAATTCATGATGTTGACTCGGCCTCCAAATTCCCCAGATCTTAATCCGATCGAGCATCTGTTGGATGTGTTGGACAAACAAGCCCGATCCATGGAGGCCCCACCTTGCAACTTACAGGACTTAAAGGATCTGCTGCTAACGTCTTGGTGCCAGAAACCACAGCACACCTTCAGAGGTCTTGTGAAGTTCATGCCTCAGCAGGTCAGAGCTGCTTTTGTGGCACAATATTAAGCAGGTGTTTTTTTAATATTATTGCTGATCTGTTTATATAGTATCTAATAAATTGGCAACTCAGCCCTGAGGTCTACTACTGTAATGGTAACTGCTGCTGAAGGGAATTTATTCACTTCATTTCCTCTTCAAAAGATTTAAATTTTTACATTTTCAATTAAAACAAATAACACACTTGCACAGTACCATGATGTAAATATTTTAGGACCTTAAGTCTTTGTACTGTGGAATGGTAAAAATCTAGACACAAATGAGATAAACCTTTGGTATTGCTGTTCCTGTTATATAAGAATAGTTGGATCCTTCTCAATAACAGCTTTGGAAAGGTGTAAAATCACAAATCTGGAAAGAAGACTTAGACAGCTGAACTCAAACATTCAGGAAAAACAATTACCCTGTGACCACTTCATCACAATTCTGGCAGGTCAATATTCCCAGGTGTGCCCAACATCCAACAGTCCAGCGTTTGATTGTCTAAGCCCAAATCGAGTTCAGGAAAAACAAAGCTTTGCTCATCCACTTGAAAAAAAAAAATCAGTCCCGTAGATGATCACACTTTTCACTTTACATCCTCTCAGCTTTAACTCTTGGAAAAATGATTACCAGCCCTTTAAGCACCATAAATTGCTGGTAAATTGCTAAATACAAAGTGTATGTATTTGTAGT
Organism: Ictalurus punctatus; assembly: GCF_001660625.3. NCBI lineage: Eukaryota > Metazoa > Chordata > Actinopteri > Siluriformes > Ictaluridae > Ictalurus > Ictalurus punctatus. The sequence continues at coordinate 15,871,352 of NC_030441.2, read as the reverse complement.
GACAGCTAGATTACAATGATGGGTATTAGGTCTCATTCTCTCCATCACATCTGCTAAAGTTTATATCTGTTACGAATCTAGATCAACTTCTTCAAGCTGTTTGATGCTAAAAAAAGTTGCCTTATGACTTAACTTATATCATTCTAAAGAAATGTACTGCTGTGTTTGAAAAAGTAACGTAGAAAAGTAGAGATTTTTCCTTTTGAAATTAAATAAAAGTCAAAAGAATTAGGTGAAAGAAACTTCAGGGAAATTACATATACTTAAACACCAGACTTAAGTAAGTGTACGTTCTTATTTTCCATCTCTTAATTACATAAATATCGTGTGGAATTGCCACTTTGCTGTCTCTTCAAATCTCATGGTCTGCACTGTATAGGATTGTAAGTAGGTTGGTTTTGAGTAACCTTTTAAGTAGGTTGTTTTAAATTGTCTTTATTACAGATATCCAAAATAAAATTAAATCTCAGTACAAGTCTTTAAAAGACAAATAAGTTAAAGCAACGTCATGGAAAAAAACTCCAAACATGTGCCTTTTTCTGGCCAGTTCTACAACGATGCAGTCAGTACATAATCCTACACAACTGGGATGCAGCATACAAGTTTAAACAATGTTCAATTCTGAAAGGGTTTCTGTTTATAAACTGAATAGGAAACTCTATAGAACATTCTTATATATAATGGTATAAGTGCGAACATTTCTGAACCAAGTCCTCATTTTTTTTTTTTTTTTTTTCTGTTCTGTTTTGGTACATATCTAAGCCATTAACTGCAACCATGAAAAGTCTACATGAAAAGTTAGCTGTTTTAGTGAACTCAGGGCATAGTGCTCTCCAGGGTTAGGGTTTAAACATGTCTCCCAAACAGTCCAATGTCAACAATGTGTCCTGCAGCAAATATGTGTAAAAAAAAAAAAAAAAAAAAAAAAAAAAAAAGATTCTAAGAGAAAGTGTACCTTTATAGTTTTGAGTGTATAGGAACAGGAAAGGTTAATGTGTTTAAAAGCAATCTTTTTTTTTTTCTTTATACAGTTTTCCTTCACCCATTTAGAATTAAAAACATTAGTTAATGTAGCTGTCTGGTTTAATATCCCTGAATGATTCATATGATATTCATATTGAAGATATCAGTAATATCCTCAGATTATTTTTCAAGATTAAATAAAAAAAACATAGGCCTCATATATACAGTTTGATATAAATTGTCCCTGGCTGCAACATTAAAAAACACCCCCCCCCCCCCCCCCCCCCCAAAAAAAAAAAAAAAAAAAAAAAAAAAAAAAAAAACAGGCTGTAGTATTTACATGAAAAGAACGTACACTGAAGTATCAGATTAGTAGTTACTAGGTATTGGGTATGAATGGGATAAGTAGCACAACTCCCTAGATGTTTGCAGTAACTGACATGATAGAAGAACTGACTGGCAAAGTGATGGTAAAGATTCCACATACGCAGTAGAACATGCACTAGAATGTCATGTTCACATTGAAAAATAGTTAGAAATAAAGCTATGCATTATTTGAACCCCACAGATCACTGGGCATGTTCTGAATTTATTGCTTCTCAGTATACGTGAAGGTATGTACTCTTTGAGTCAACCCCAATCACATTTCTAGCTGTGCATCTGTAGAAACCTGTGTCTCTTGGAGTGGGGTTCTGGATTATAAGGAAGCCCTGAGGGTGTATATACTTGTTTCCAAACAGGCGTGGCTGAGTGCTCGCAATTAACCTTGTTCTGTCTGGAGTCTCCCATGCCACTTCTGCCTTAGGGATACCAGTAGCTACACAGTTCAGTTGAACAGCAACTCCTCTTCTGGCATAGGTGGTAGGAGGTGGGCCACTGGAGATTCGTGGTGAGTATGCAATTATAGCCACTTGGACTGTTAGCAAGGAGCTTCCATATTCGTTTGCGGCACGGCAGGTGTAAGAGCCTCTGTCGTACACAGAAGCCTTCTGGATGAAAAGAGTACCATTTGGTAGAACAGCGTAGCGACCTGCCCTTTGAGGTCCGTTTAGAACAACCCCACTTGGCAAAGTCCATGTAAGACGGACAGGGTCACTAGTAGATAGACAGTGTAACTGTAGGCTTTCACCATTTATGACACTAACAGGTGAGTTGTACCTGTTATTAATCTCTGGCTTCCGCCCTTGTGTCAGTACCACAGTCCTCTCAACCAGTCCACCAGCATTGCGCCCCAAGCATCGATACGTTCCTGCCTCTGACACAGCAGGGTTAGTAATTACCAAAGTCCCATCAGATCTGTGGAAGAACTTGCTAAACTGGGAGCCACTCATTAGAGGAGAACCACTAGGAAGAATCCAGGTCAACTGTGGTGCTGGGGAACCTTCAGCAGAACAATTTAGCATCATTGTCCTGCCAACTGTTAGAGAGAGAGATTCTGTTTTAGGACTCTTGAGTCTTGGTTTCTCTATAATGTCCATCACATCAAGTTGTACTAGGAGCCTTGCTTCCCCGCCTTCGTTACGAGCAATACAGGTTAATTTAGCTGTGTCGGTTACCCGTAATGAATGGATATCAAGAGTGCCATTTCGATGGACTGTCATCCGGCTTCCATAGTACGGTGCTGGGAGAATAATATTCTCTGGGAAAACCCATAGCACATGAGGAACAGGGGTACCAGACGCCTCACAGTGGATCAGTTTCCTTTGATTCTTCATTGCAGATACTTTCAAAGAGTTTGTGGAGCCTCTTAGCCCATTGATAGCAGGAGGTGATACCAGGATTTCCAGCCTGGCCACTTTACGATCTTGCCCTGCACTGTTCCTGGCTAGACATGTGTAGTTCCCGCCATCAAAGCGCTGCACTTTCTGAATGACCAGTGTCCCATCATTATGGATCAAGTACTTGTCTGAGGCAGAAGGAATCACTCTATTTGTTGGAGAGAACCACAGTATGTTAGGGTTAGGCTCTCCTTTGGCAGTGCACTTCAGTGAGGCTGAATCTCCATACATGACCCTGATTACCTCAAAGCTCCTGTTTCTGATCACTGGCACATCTGCCAACACCTTGATATGTACTTTCATCTCATCCTTGCCAATCTGGTTCTCAGCATAACATGTGTAATCACCTTCTTCGTGCATCCCCACATCGTTAAAGAATAAGGTGCCATTATCAAAAACCACATATCTACTACTTGGACCACCACTGTTGCTGTCAGGTTTCATAATGCTGTTGACCATAGTGCCATCAGGCAGAGCCCATTGGATCTTTGGGTTTGGAAGACCTGATGCAACACAGTCGACTTTCAGGTCACTTCCATACATAACCTTCTGATTGAGCTGTGTCTTCTGCTCAATCTTGGCTGGCTTTGTCAAGATATTGACCTTAAGGGGTGCATAATCATCTCCCATTTTGTTATGTGCAGCACAAAGATAGTCACCTTCATCTTTCTCTGTTACAGAGTGGATAGACAGTGACCCGTTGGCAAACACCTTGATCCGTGGATCGTAACTGGAAAACAAAGAATTTGGAAAACATAATTTGAGTCAGTGGGAAATAAATGTGAAATAACCTGTAGCACTCTGTATTATACTGGAGTAGTATACATCATTGTACTACTTTGTAGTACACTGATTCACCAATTTACTGAGTATACTTATTTAGTATATTCATTCAGCATTCATCTTCAGTAAGCACTTGTCCTGGACAGGGTTGCGGTGGATCCAGAGCCTGCTGCAGGAATGCTGGGTGTGAGGTGGGAATACACCCTGGATGGGACACCAGTCCATTGCAGGGCACCATTCTCACTCATTCACACCCACAGGCAATTTAGCATAGCCAATTCTCCTACGTATATGTAGGTTTTGGGAAGGTAGGAGGAAACTGAATAACCAAAAACATGCAAACCCTGCACAGACAATAACATGAGCTCAAGTTCAAACCAGTTACCTACAGCTGTGTTATTATTCATTAAGTAGATGTGGAGAGATGGTATAACTGTTGATCAATTTGTAATAGGTGTAATTTTGGAAAGACACATATACCAAAAATACTAGAGACTCTGAATGTCTATGTATTGGAGAGTTATGTATCTGTTTAAACGTGATTGATTTAATTAATATATGTTTTCATTACCTATAATGAGCATCCACAAGCTTTTTGGATGGAGTCCTCCAGATGACCCTGGGCTCTGGATCTCCCGATGCAACACAGTCCAGTTGCAGCTTTCCCCCATAAATGACATCTGTTTTCTGTGAAGATGAGGAAGTAATCCTGGCTCTGGCTGATGCAATAGATTTTTTCACCATCAAACTAACAGCTCTGGATGAAATCCCAACTGTGTTAGTTGCTGTGCATTCATATTTCCCTGCATTTGCTGGACCCAACCCACGAATGTACAGGGTCCCATTGTCAAAAACAAAGAGGTTGAGGCCACTAACAAATTCTGAAGAACGAAGCTGCACACCATTTGGCATAGACCAACTTATTGTAGGGGGAGGAGCACCTGTGGCACTGCAGTTCAAGTAGACAGTGTTGCCTTCTGGGAAAGTAATATTTTCATTCTTCAATTGTTGGATCACCGGAGGAAATGCAGCAACTGTAAGACGAACAGATATAGCATCCGCACCAGCTGCATTGCTAGCAATGCATTTATAAACCCCACGATCTGTGTATGTAGCAGATTTAATCCGGAGTGTGCCATTGGCCAAAACTGAAACTCGATGTTCTTGTGTATTAAGTGAGGGAGCCTCCATATGTACTATTACCCTATTAGGCAGCACCCACGTAGTGCGAGGATGAGGGTTTCCTTGGGAGCGACACTCCAAATCAACAGTATCTCCCAGGTTTTTGGTGATGTCTTGATAGCGTGGCTGAAACACTCTGGGGTGTTCAGCTAAGACTATCAAAGTGACCACTAATTTGTCTTGTCCATACTGGTTCTGGACACTGCAGAGGTACTGGCCCCGGTCTAAAGGAAGGACGTTGCGAATTGTGAGGGTGCCATTAGGGTGGACTTCAAATCGCTGAATCTTAGTGTTCTGAGTAATGCTGGCTCCTACAGAGGGATACAATGGCATTGATTAGGAGACTGCATATAGGATCTAATAATAAACTGAAGGATTATTGGTCCAGTTATTGAGTCACAATAACAGTGATACCAGATGTTGACTAGTTAGTGGCTATAAAATATCTCTGTTCTATCAAGGATAAGATTTAGCTGTCAATTAAATTTAATATCTATGCCTATGATAGTAGTACCTGAGACTACCTTCTTTTTTTTTTTTTTTTAAAGCAAAGGGTCATCATACTTCAAATATTGACTTTGTTTCATTTATTACTGTTTATTGCTCTTAATAGTATTTTTTTGTAAAAATAAAGAAACATTTAATTTCATTATTTTTGAAGGCATCTTTGCTAAAAATTCTTTGTTAAGACTTTTGCACAGTACTGTAAATAAAAAAATCTTTATGCATCAACAATAGCTGACATATCCCCCATTTGGAAATTGTACCTCATTGTGTTCACAGCTTAAATGCATGCTGTTGAAAACTAAACAGAAACCAAAACATTAAGGTCTTTTTACAGAAACAAATAAGTCTCTCTTTTCAACATAAACCACTGAGGGCATTCCTTCCAGATGATGAGGCCTGTAAAGAGGTCAGCATTAGGGAAATTACATCATATATAGTTTAGCTAAAATGTGGTAAATGTGGGATTACAAAAATGTATTTCTGTCATAAATCCATACCTCTCAACGCAAAAAGGTTTGGTTGGCTGTTATAAATTAACATGCATTAAATGCAAGTACACATAAAACAAACAAAAACCAAATGAGCGTACCCCTTCTTCCAGAGTCACTATGATTTCTGTGATTTAATTGTTTTATAAGTGTTTGTTTTTTTTTTAATTACCATTTTTTGCAAATAAAGTTTGTTAGCAACTTTACCAAATTCTGGATTCTACTGTATATAAAGTATCATTTATCAGAACTTGCAGTATTTAATGCATGTGTGTGCACCATTTTGCATACCTGTTGAGATCTTAGTCCAGGTGAGGAAAGGTCTAGGCTCTCCTGCAGCCACACAGGGCAGAGAGGCATCAGATTCAGCCTGTACTGTCACTGTGCTAATATTGCTGCTGGTAATCTTAGGCCATCCTTTTCTAGCTGGGATAACTGGCTTTTGCTGAGAATGATGAATACTGGAGGTAGATGTTGGATGATGGATAAAGGAAGAACTACCATTTAGCTTCACCGGAAAGGTTTGTCTTGGAAGAGGAACTAGGACTTCTGGGGCAGTTGTGGGAACTTTAAGTGTGGTTTGTGGTTTTGGCTTTTTGGTGCTTAATCCAGTGTCAGTGATATCTGGTTTAGTATGTTGCGACAGATTTGTTGAATGAAATACACTTGGCCTGTTTCTATTAGGTGATCTGATACTCTGTTCTGGGTTTAAAATTCGTTCTCTGTGTCTGTCAGGAATATGATTTGGACTGTCAGGTATACCTGCCCTGCCCCAAATGGAAGGTATATTCTGGAAAGATGTATGTGGGTGGATTATAGAGGGTCTCCATCTCTTTGGTGTTGTTGGAGGCATTGTTGTTGTTGATAATGTTTTTGGCAGTGGTGGTATTGGGGTAGTAGCAGTGATTGCTGTAGTTTTCAGGGAGGTGACAGGGTTACTGTAACTCTGACCTTCCAACAGAGGTACAGTATTTTCTTCTGTGATTTCAACCTTCCTACCTGAGGCTGTATCTTGTTTTTCATTAGATGAAGCACTGTTTAGTTTTGTTCTAGTGGCGACATGAGATTGTTGAGCATTTTGGGATGTTATGGGTCTCTCAGTGGTAACCTGAGGATTCTCAGGAGCCCCCTCATAGATGTTTGCTTTTGTTGAACCGCTAGGGATTTCTGAGTCATGGCTTGCACTGATTTCATGCTGAGTTTCCACAGCAGATGAGGAGAAAGGTTTAAGTGAGAACTTATATTGATTTTCTGCTTTGTCTAAATCTGCACCTGGTGTTGCTTCTGATTGTGCTTGAGGACTCTCAGGGGATGTGTCAGATTTTACCCCTGAGCTGGGGTATCCTGTAGTGATTTCACTTTGTGCCTCTTCAGAATGTATTCCCATCAGGGGATGGAGGCTTATAATTGTCTCATAGTCAGTAGATGGAGTGTTCGGAATTAGAGGAGATAGAGTAAAAGCCGGTTCTTTATGTTTGGTTGTTGAAGTTGATGTTGATGCAGCCACTGACAACACTGTAGTGTTTATGGATATATTATCTGGTTTGGCATATGACAATAGTGTATGCTCCACTTCTGACATGTTCTCATTGACAGAAGTATCAGGAGATCTCATATTCTTGATGTCAAATAAAGGATCTGCCCTCTTTTCTTGACTTGCTTCACTAAGTGACGTTCCTTGGTTGTCACTAAATGGAACAGTGATATCCATTTTGGCTCCAATGCTCATAGCCTCTGTAGATGTTGATATTTTTGACTCAGATGTGGCAGTCATCTTGGTGATATCAGAAACCAGGGCTAAAGTAGTTGGCTTTGTGGGGATATTTACAAAGTATGCAGATTTGGATGGTTTTGGTTTTGTTCTATTTCTATTAGGCTTTCTTCGTCTACCATTATTCTTACGTCTTGAATTGGATGAGCCCCTAGCATGTGAAGGAGGCTTAAGATTATTTGCGATAGTATGTGTTCCTCTGTCATGTTCTAAAGTGGATTGAGAGCTTGGTGCCATAGTGGAAAGCAGTGGAATTTGTGAACTTTCATATTTCGCTTGTGATGCAGTTTTTGCAATGTCAGTAAATAAATGAGAAACATAATCATTTTTTGTGTTTTGTTCTTCAAAAACCATAGATGTGGTTGATATTGAACTGTGGTCAGGCTTTCCTTGATGAACCTCAATCCCATGCCTTTTTAAATCGCTATGTTCATTATCGCCAGCATTGTCATCGTCATCACCTCTAGCCATAGGGATTGCTTCAGTTTCTTTGCTACCCAAAGTGTGTCTTTGGTTTTGTTGAAAAAGAGTTCCATATGGAGTCGTGCTCTGAACAGTGCTCACTTCATCCAACTTGGCAATATCTGCATCTATCACCAAATAAGTAGTAGGCTGTGGACCAATTGTGGTATATGCAACATCAATCGAGTCTGAATCTTGGTTGACTTCTGGAGCTGCGATTTGGTAGGTAATGTGTATCTGACCGTCAGCATCCAGCGGTTTTATATCTAGGCTGACTTCAGTAGTTTGCAGCGATGTCTCTGATGCTGTGACTGTGTATGGTGCTTCTTGTGGTGTTGCTTCGGTTGTACTACTATCTGGTTTCGATCCTTCCATTCTCTTAAGAGATCCTGATTCTGTTGTGATAGCAGTGTCAAGCTGATGTAATCTTTTTGTGCTAGTCAGAACAGAACTTACAGTTGTAGTTGTTTTTGCATTATCACCACCACTGCGGACTTTTGCCAGAATGTTAGCCCAATGCTTTGGATCTATCTGGCCATTTGACACATTGATTCTTCTCCTTGTTTCTGTCGGGTTACTCCTGTCAGCTCCCGTAGAGATTATTCGTCTTCTCGGCAGTTGAGGACGTCTCCACACTTTTCTGGATGGGTGTCCACCCCGACCAGGAGCATTTGGAGTCCTTCTTTGATAAGAGATATCCACTTGTTCAAAGGCTTTTGCTTCAGGCCCTTCGTTTTCATTTTCCCCAGATGCCTCCACATCATTGTTTATTGAAGCTCGTATTTTGGTTGACACTCCTTCTGCAGGCTGAGGTCTACTGGAATATTTCCGTATTGGATGTCCTCTGGAGGGCCTCGTCAGAGTTACTTTTGTGGCTATTGAGTCCACACCATGTTGAGTTTCTGCCACACATTTATAATAACCACTGTCTGAGAGCTGGCTATTGCGAATTGTTAAACTTCCATTTGAGGCCACAAACATCCTGGATAAATTTGACCATGTGTTTATAATAGTGCTGTCTGGCAGGATCCAATTTATATTTGGATCAGGAGAACCCAGGGCTACACAAGGAAGAGAAACAGGCCCACCTGCGACTCCTGCTATAGGTTCAGCCACACCCTCACTTCCAGGAGCTGGAGTAGAAGAATCCTCCACTGTCAGACGAAAGGGAAGAATACTTATATCACCCAGCACTATTGCTATACAGTAATAAACACCTGAGTCAGAGTGATCCGCAGCTGTTATAGCCAACAAACCAGATGGAGACACTGTAATCCTGTTATCAGTGCTTTGATATGGCGCCTCAACTTTAGACCCATCGGGCAGCATCCACTTTATTAATGGGTTCCCTGAGCTGTGCACATTGCAGCGCATCTGAATTGGCTTGCCCACAACAACAACTTGAGATATTTTGGTGCTGTTTCTGGACTCTATCAAAACCCACTGTCTCCTCTGTTGCCTCTCTTCTTCTGACTCTACCAGCTGTGTTAGATAGGTGCTGAGAATTAGTCTGACCCTTTTACTTGTGGACTGAGGTCTGTTTAACTGTAAATTCATTGCTGACTGCATTATCCATGCAGGTTCTGCTACCATATTGGCTTTCACACCAGTGAAGTAAACAGCATCCATTTCTGCATCCTGGCGATACCTGTAGCTAATATGAGGGTCTTTGCTTAACATAATCTCCCTTTTCAGGTGAGCAGGTACATCACTATAATATGCAACAAGTCTCCATAGCTTTTCGTAAGTTCCCCTGTCAATTGGGCATTCCAGATCTAACGTCAGGCTGACATTTGTGTGAATCTGCAATGAGTTAACATGGTTCCAGTCCGTTCTGGCCGACTTGGTCGGTTCATTGACAAGACAATTCAGATCTACTTGGTTTCCATGTTCATCTGACAAACCGAGTGAAACATTCCCGAGAGGTTGACTGAAGTCGTCTAATGTCATGAGTTCACTCTCTGTGTCCAGGGTAGCGTTCCTGTGAGGGGCACTAATGACAGGACTAGTGCATTTTGGTGTGTCTAGGTCCCGGAGATCTTTTTTCTTTAGTTGTCTAGGAGAGAAACACACAGGGCACAGTTGTCCTCCAGGGAAAGCTCTATCTTTCTTGCATTTGAGGACCTCTGCTGAGAAAAGAGTTCATGGATTAATAAGAGATATGGTAATGTATAGTAATCTGCTAAAGGCACTAATAGAATTAACTGACGATGTTAATTATTTAATTTAACATCAGACAGCATCAGCAACATAGAACTTGCAATTCCCAGCAGTTCCCACACTTCTTAAGTGACCTTTAAAGGCTACAAGCATTAATATGATCTTACATATACAGTACATTACAGCTGCACTATAGCATTCTTCTGCTGTAACTACTATATACACAGCTACCACTTTCATTAATTCCCTCTTTAATAACTGCTTTATCCTGGTCAGGGTTCCTATGGACCTGGAGTTTATCCTGGGAACACTGGGAACATCACAGACCACCATGCACATTCACATTCACACACTTATTTGAACATAGGTTGCAGTTTAACATTGCCAGTCTACCTTTTGGCATGTTTTTATAAGGTATAAGACAACCAGAAAACTCAGAGATAATCCACATGGACATGATGAGAACATGTAAAGCTTACACACAGACAGTAACCTGAGCTCATGATCAAACCCTGGTGCTGTGAGGTGGTGACACTACCCATTGCACTACTGTGCTGCTCCCTATTTTGCAGTATAACACATATAGATCATGATGCTGACCTGGTGCGTTTGCGTTCCACTCTTTGAACCATTTCATCCTACAGTCACAGGTCCAGGGGTTCTCATGCAAGAACAAGTTCTCCAGTTGAGGCATAGTAGCTAACATATTTTGTGACAGTGTTGTAAGGCCATTCTCAGACAGGTACAGGTGCTTCAGAGTGGACATGGGGAAGTAGCCAAGTACGGAGAACGTTGCAAAGGTGGCTGGATGGAGCTGCTGTAGACGGTTGCCTTCCAACTGAAGCAGACGGAGAGAGGTGAGGCCTTGGAATGCATCCGGGTGTATGAACTCCAGATGGTTATGGTCCAGGTGCAGTCTGGCTAAATTCCATAGACCTTGAAATGTGTGTCTGCTAATGATCTTCAGCTTGTTGTAGCTCATCTTCATCATCTGAGAGGGTATAGGGCAAGAAAAATGCAAGATTTTTGTGTCTACGATTTCTTCCTGATAAAATAAGGATTAAAAAAAACAAAAACAAACGAGCCAGTGAAGCATATTTGTTATATTCCACTCACCTGAAGGGATACTAGATCATGAAATGCTCCATCAGGAATGTTATGAATATTATTCCCATGCATCATGAGGAGTTCTAGCTTTCGCATACCAGCAAAAGAGCTGTCTGTTACTCGGTTTATTGTGTTGAATCTGAAACATGAACAATTAGAGTACACAGTAATTCTTCAGACCTAAGATCTAGCCCATAAATATTCTGTCTAAATATTTGTATAGATGAAATATTTAAGCAGGGTTTTAAATCATGACTCAGAATGCTGTGTTGTGTCTTGAGCCTGTGTGTAAATCTTTTGGGGAGGCAGGTGTGTGCTCATCCAGTTCATTTTGATGAGCAATGAGGAAGAAAACAATAGTGGCTTTGTTTGGAATGGTGGCTGAGAGACGACACTACACAGAATCCGCAGCTCAAATTTGCCAATGCAAAGTCCAACAACACAATCAAATGTAAAAACAAAACAAAACAAAACAAAACAAAAACAAACAAACAAACAAAAAAATGCCTCTGTGCAATTTGAGAAAGTAGCACCAATGCTAACTACTTTGTCCATTTTTATGAAGTCCTTCTAGGACAGAAACCATATTCTTATGGTGCAAATATTCCGTTTTTTGGTATAGCCATAAGTAAGGAACATGTTGCAAATGTACATCCACTGCGGGAATAACAAAGGTAGCTAGCCTTAAAGTGTTTATATATGCTAGGTAAATGTCTAAAATAACAATGCCTTTACTCTTCATTAGTTAGTTAGTTGGTTATAGCTACATAATTAATCTTTTTTTTTTTTTTTTTGCATCTTACTAAACCCTGGACATTCCATGGACAAGTTTACTTAACATTATGATTTTCCCCTTACACTTTACCATTATTGGACATAAAATGGTAGAGAAGTGATACTAACCACATATGTCTTCTGGTTTCGTTTCTATAGTGACTTGTATGAAGACACTCCTCACAATATCTGTCTAATTGATAAAATGTGGTTATTTGACAATAATGAAAACCAGCTAATCACTGAAATTGTAACGTTTTCTGTAAGGAGATAGCATTTATGGAAGGAGTCTTCAGTGTCAGTGCTTTGTAATGGTCAGTAGGTTTTCAAAATGATTAAGGCTTTACACTTTCCAGTTTCTCAGTAACATAACGAGCTGCATGTTTTTGAGAGAGAGATAAAAAGAGAAGCTGTGATTGATATCAGGAGCTAACCTAATTTGCAGATATTCCAAAGCATTAAATATAACTAGAACTGGATAAAAAGTATGTGTCATTGTTTAATGAATTAAGAATCATAAGAGTAACTCGGCTTCACATTGACCCGCATCACACTGCCCGGTTGATGATTATTTTTCTATAGCGGTACACCCTGAAGTATTTTATTCCTTACCTATAAATGTCTCTGAAGGAATGTAGCAAGACTAGCTAGCCTACTTCAGTTGTTCTGTACATGTAGTATGAGAAAACGTACCACACACAAACACAAAAATGTTTTAAATAAAAAAATCATTTTGGGGCTTAGTGGTTAGCACGTTCGCCTAACACCTCCAGGGTCGGGGGTTCGATTCCCGCCGTGGCCCTGTGTGTGCGGAGTTTGCATGTTCTCCCCGTGCTGTGGGGGTTTCCTCCGGGTACTCCGGTTTCCTCCCCCAGTCCAAAGACATGTATGGTAGGCTGATTGGCATGTCTAAAGTGTCTGTAGTGTATGAATGGGTGTGTGAGTGTGTATGTGGTTGTTCCCTGCGATGGATTGGCACCCTGTCCAGGGTGTACCCCGCCTTGTGGTGCTCCCTGGGATCGGCTCCAGGTTCCCCTGTGACCCTGAAGAGGATAAGTGGTATAGAAGATGGATGGATGGATGGATAAAAGATCATTTTGTGGCATTGACGACCTTATGCGTTGATGGATTTGGGTTTGTTGTATGTTGTAGCATTGTTATCTCTTGGCCAACTTATGAATGCATCAATGGAGTCAATGGATAAGTGCAAGTGCATTGGCATGCAGTGTGGAGTTCTGCATGAACCGATATACAAATAAGACAATAGGCAATAGTATGCAAAAGTATTTTGTGCAAATATGTATGCATGAAATATATATATATTTTTTTATCTTCCGGCAAAGATAAAGGATGTGGTGGTAAAAGCAGTCAGTTTGCCTAAAGGTGTCTTAAACCTTGCTATCCAAGTGTGGGCTCCTTTACCATGCTTTGATATTGTGTAGGTAGTTACCTGCCATAGTGAAATGGACATAAGTCTAATCAGTTCAGTTTGTAATCAGATCCCGTCTGTCAAAATGTCCGTGAAATATTTCAATGCAATTTTCTCCCGTTCAGTTTTTTTTTGGGGGGGAAGCACGCTTACCCTAGGTTCATGCGCTCCACTTGTCGGGACACGCCAGCGGGCACCGTGAGCAGGGACCGAAACGTGCAGTGAACCTCTCCGGGCTGTGGGCACGCGCACGGCCGCGGACAGCCTCGCGCGCTTCTCGCCAGCGCCGCCAGCGTAAACAGAGTCAGCACGCGCACAACACAGCGGCCCATCTTCAGCTTCACAGCTGCAGCAAAACTTTTAGAAAACCGCCGCGGAGCACCACGATAATCATCAAGACTGAAACAATAAAGCAATATGCAAAAAACAAACAAACAAACAAACGACAACAACAACAACAAAAAGTTCAGTTCCTTGAACTGCAATATATGCATTACAAAAACTCTAACCTTTTTTTTTAATGATTATTATTTATTTATTTATTTTATTTTTTTATTTTTTTGCACTCAAACTTCAAGAATTTGTCTCAAATTGTGTGCAAAGATAAACAAAGATATTCGGGAAATGAATAAAACAGCACCAAACGATTTACCTTATATGCTCTGTGTTATCAAAGTCGTTTTCCTACTAAACATCAGCATGACTTTCATTCATTCTTCTCCTGAGAAGTTTCTTTTCGAGGCACACCGTGCAACGTGGAGAGCAACACTGAAGCAAAGGTGAAGAAACAAACAAACAAACAAACAAATCCAAAATGCTTTCATTCATGGAGAAATTTCTCAAAATATCCCCCAGCTCTCCTTGTATCCACTGTCACTCCAATGCCTTTGCAATAAAGGCAAATTGATTCAAAAAGCTACAAATAGAAATAAATACGCTCCTTTCAGCTTGGGAATTCCATATAGCCGGTCTGTTTCTCCGCAGCTGCTTCTGCGTTCAGTTTAGAGAACTTTTGAGAGGGTTTTTTTTTTCTTTTCTTTTTTTTTTCTGGCAGATGAGTGCGCTTTAGGGATGAGGAGGAGTGGCTGAGCGCGCGCTCTTCACGCTCCTTCCTTCCCAAACACTTCCACTGAGGGCAGGACAACTGAGTGACTTTCCTCAAACACTGAACCAGGGAGGAAAAGATGCTTCGGTGCACTAAGAAACACTTCAGGAAATTTGACTCACATTTTCCACTTAAGCTCAGTGTAGTCAATCAGCCAAGATGTGTTTGGTGTCAAACTTCTTCTTGAGTTTTGCACTGGAGCTTGGTAATGGAAACTCGTGATCAGCGGTGAGCTTTGGGACTGGGAGCTCACTGAAACAGGTTCTGTGCTGGTGATTGGAAGGCTGTGAGTTCAAATTGCAGGGCTTATATAGAGCCAATCTTGAGTAAGACCCTCCATCTTAGAGAAAAGCATCTCCCAAATGTATAAATGTAAAGCATGTGGGACTCTCATGCAGAAATCATCATGCACCTGCTTCAGACCTAACCGACTGTTCTCGAAGTGTTAGATCTGCATTCTGTTAAATGCACATAATAATAATAATAATAATAATAATAATAATAATAATAATAATAAGAAGAAGAACAAGAAGAAATACAGACAAAATAAAATAATAATAAAATAAGAATAAATAATCAATAATAATAATACCTTACATACAATACATTAAATTGTCAAACCAAAGCAACAACAATAAATGCAGAAATAGATAAAACAACAACAACAACAATAATAATAATAATAATAATAATAATAATAATAATAATAATAAGTATTATTATGATGATGATGATGATAATAATGAAAATAATACAAAATAAAACAAGAATAACAAGAAATAATGAATAATTACTAAAAATAATACATTTAATAAATTAAATTATAAAAATTAAACAATAATAAATGCAGATATAGATAAAATAATAATAATAATAATAATAATAATAATAATAATAATAATAATAATAATAATAATAATAATAGTATTACTACTACTACTACTACTATGTAAAATATATGAATCTAAAGGGAGATGCAACACAAAATTTATATTCCACAAGAGAGCAAAATACCATTAATGAAGTGACCTAATATTCTCACTTATATTTCCATTTTATTATTAAATTTGATAAAGTACAGAAAACATGTAATAACTCATCTAGCAGAAAGCATCTAATAATCGCTGGGTTTGAAAATGCTTCTTGAACTCTTAATCTCTGGTTATTTCCATGACAAGCTCAAATGGCTTCCTGTTGCATGGCTGAACATCTTCTTAAGTAAAGTTCAAGCAGGGTTCAAAGCCTAGTCAGCCAGCTTCAGTACCCTAACCTAGGAAGTCTGTGGCCATCATGAGTCACTGCTGGAGCATTTAGTATTTCAATGAGAACAAACAAGCAAGGTCAAAGGTCACAGCCTTCTGCCCTTGTTCTAGACCATACTTAACGTCATGTGTCACTTTAGGCAAGTAACTATGTTGTTCTAAATACACAATGCAGTCAATTATGCACTAAATGTAGAGAGAATATAGTAACAGAAAAATCTGTTTATCCTGAAATATTTGTGAACATGACAGAATATTGGAAGAACATCTAAAAAAAAACAGAATTTAAATGCACTCAATTGGTTTGGATCACAGTCACAGTTTAAGCTATGTAAAATAAGTCTTTTAGTTACTCATTAAAAATTATATATATATATATATATATATATATATATATATATATATATATATATATATATATATATATATATATATATATATATATATATATATATATATAGTTTACATTTAAAAAAAAAATTCCTTTCTAAATAAAAAAACCCTGTCTTTTTCCAAATGTAACTTCTGGTCATATATCGGGTACACTACAGAAATATTTAATACTGCAATATTAATACTAATGATAGTTATGTTGTGGACAAAAGTACAAAAAAATAGACAAAAAATATATGTTTTGCGTCGACCTGTTGAAAGAAAGTTCTTAATGTCCTTAATTACAATGGTTCCATGCATGTCAGGGTTTAGGAGCCTTGAGTATAAAAACAGTTAATAAGGGATACTCCCAGGATGCATTAGGGGTCGATGGCACACATAGGGAATTCTACTGTGGATTTTTCTATCATGCAGGAGTCCTGTATAGGTCGAGGAAGAGCAGGCTTACTGTGTCTGAGCAAAGCACCATGACGCTGAAAAATAAACCCCACAAAAAACGCCTCTGACGTCTCAGACATATGGAGTTCGGCTGTGTCTCAATACTGAGCAGAACTGATGGTGAGACACACTTTACTGACGCTCAACTGTGAAGTCTGTCTGGAGTCAATAGCACATAGAAACATTTACGATGTTTACTACAGTAAAACTAAAAAAAAAATGCTACATGCTTGACAGGTTGCGTGTAGATAACCCATCTACCGAACATCAGTAGACTTTTTAATAGACATTTCAAAGACGAAAAGTGCACTGGGATTTTTCCAGAAGCAAATGTGGCTCAGTTAATAAAAAAAAAAAGTACTTCCAACAGCACGTGTGGTCTGGGGGAAGAAAAAAAAAAAAAAAAAAAAAAAAAACCCTTAAGATGTCGCTCTGTTCTGGCTGAATTCTGAAAAATCATGTTTTGGCTGAAAAGAGGTTCTTCTGCCTTTAACATACTTTGAGAGCACAACTCAAGAAATCTGAAGAGGTGTTGAAATATATAATATATTGTAATATTCGTATATCACCAAACATGTATCCACCCATCTTCATTAAGTGCTTTAACCTGGTCATGGTTGTGTTGGAAGCATGGGAACACACCCAGTTCATTACAAGGCACCATTCACCTACACATTTACGTAGGGCAAATTAAAATTTTGGTGCCAGTCCTCCTACAGGCAAGTTTTTGTGAGGTGAGGGGAAGCTGGAGAATCTGAAGGAGTTTTCATGGAGAGAACATGCAAAACTCCACACAAACACTAAGTTGAGTTCAGGATCGAACCAGGGACACTGGAGTAGTGAGGCAGCAACACTACATATGCACCACTGTTCTGTCTAAACGTAATATATTGTACAATTATCCACCAAATTGACCAGGGACTGTTTTTACTGATGTTTTATCTTATCTAGACTATTTTCAGGCAAAGATAAAAGATAGGGTGGTAAAAACAGTCAGTTTGCCTAAAGGTGTCTAAAGCCTCGCTAGCTAAGTGTGGTTTCCTTTATCGTGTTTTTATAAAGTTATTGTGTAGCCACTTGCCATAGTGAAATGGACATAAGTCTAATCAGTTCAGTTTGTAATCAGATCCCGTCGGTCAAAATGTCCGTGCTGTGCCAGTGCTGCAGTCAGGAAAGCCTGTAGTTTTCATAACTATATATAGTTACGACACACTGTCGAGATTTCACCATGCGAAGGGGTTTTATCTGGCTAGCATATATCTGCTAAAGGTGTAATTTATACTTAGGCTTAATCTGTGTCTGAAAAACAGTGAGACCTGGGGAAAGCTCCTAGTTTTAACTATGAAACGCTAAAGGATTTAGCGTCTCTGATCTACATTTGATTACAGACCACACAGGCATCTTGCATATCCAGATTACTCATTTACTGGTACTTTGTTTTGAAGAAAAAAACAAAACCTTTGTTAGGATTAAAGTCAAAGCTCAAATCTGTCTCTTAAACACACACACACAGTACTGCTTCAGTAGCGATGGGTATTCCACCTGGTTAGCACATGTTAGCGTTACCCATCTCCTGAAGGTTCTAGCAGGGATCCAGAGTCGCCTGTCGTCCTGTAACAGGGTCGCGGCTTTGTACATGCTTGACCTTTAAGAAAACAACCTTCAGGTGCAGGGTCAATCTGTTGTCAGTCAGATTATACGGTGTGCCAAGAAGAGTTTCATGCTTCAAACTGAGGATGAGAAGAAGCAATCGATAGTAGTCAAGAATTCACACAAATATATGAGCCAACTTATATATATAAAAAAAAAAAAGAGGTTGAATTTAGGAAAAGATGTCAGGGTATATATAGGTTTCTGCCTTTCATACGTCTTAAATGAATGTGAATGTGTTTGAGATGAGGTTGAATTAGACAGATGTCTTTTAAAGGAAAGTATTATAATCATAAATCTATCACACCTGACACAGGAAATGAATACGGGTCCTATTTTCCTTCACAGGAAAACATTTTTTTCTGAATCTTACCACCCCAGTCATCTGGTCTTCTCCTTATGATCTTCAGCATGCTCTTCATTTCTCTGCCTATGAATCAAATTAAGTAATAGTCTCTGGTTTATGCTGGTCCAGTACCAGAGTTCGTGTGCTCCATCGGTGAGCCCACTGCTTATAAATAAAGTCGAATAATTGATCTCAGAAATAGATCAGACACGCAGTGTAGCGTTTCCGCTGAGTGACACATATGACAATTATGATCCATCCTGTTTAAGCTTCCCTCCCACCGTTCAGTGGGTTTCTCCTGAAAAGGACCATCTGTGGCTTTTTTTACTGACCTGGATCTCCATGCAGCTTAGCAACAATAAACAACACTTCACTTTTTTTTTTTACCCTGTGACCTCATATTTCAGTTTACATGGTGGCTGCTTAGATGTTGGAGGGAAGACTTTGCATCTAAAATGCATGACATATCGTATGAAGGAGCTGAAATTGACATTTTTGGTTGGTTAAAGAAGTCAAGAAGGGATCAGCAGGGCCAAGTTAGTGACTTTGTTGCTAGACTTTGTAGAAGGTTTTAGTGACTTTATTTAATAAAAATTAATAATAATAAAAAAAGAGCCTAGCAACAAATCTAGCGAGTTTTGTAGTAGACATTAATGACTTTTTATAGTTAAAACTATAAAACCGGATAAGGTCAGTTAACTCCAAAAAATTTGAGGAACCTAATTACCTCAAAATTTTTAAGTTGATAAATCAATTTCTTTAAGCCAAATACACTTAATAATATATAACACAAATTAATTTTAAATTACAAAGTTTGAGTTCAATTTTTGTTGTATTTAAGCGTATTTGGCTTAAAGAAATTTGGAGGTAATTAGTGTCCTCACATTTTTTGAGTTAAATGAACTATCCGGTTTTACAGTGCATCTTAGCTAGCTAAAGAGGTTCATCTTGGGTAAATCATCTGTTATAGATGGACGAACCAAAGAACAAATAAAACCATCTTTTTTCTTTTCTTTTTGTTTAATGTGAACTCTACTGTTTAAGTGAATACCTTGGTTTTTGACACACTGAAGTTTCTGAAGCATTCGTTTGGCGTACTATTTATGCTAGAAGTATGCGACTTGTTTGATGTTTTTTAAACGTCCAACCACTAATCCAACACACGTGGATCTGATATTCAGATGTTCCTGAGGATTTTCTTTTGCTGGATCAGGTGTCTCAGATTAGGTTTGGAGCTAAATGTTGCAGTATACTAGCAGGAGCTATAGATCATGAGGAAACCTTTCCATATATTATGATTTAGCAGATAACAGTAAATTAAAACGCTTGTGATATGTTAACCAGGAATCCCTAGCTTGGAAACTAAACAACTTGGACAGAAAGATAAGAAATCATATGACTTCCACAGCTAGTGTAATTTATATTGAATTTTTTTTTTTTTTTTTTTAAGAAATTGATGTCTGTAACTGAACTTAGCTGTAGATCAGACCCGTCCTGCTGCCTTTACACTGAACAGAAGCCCTTTCCCTTTCGTGTCTTCTCGTCATATTCTGTTAGAGCTCACAGATTTGTAGGTCACCTTCCAAGTCTTAAGTCTCCCATACTCTTTGTCTTGCTTTCCTGGCCCAGTTCTGCACTCCCTCCTCTTGGACACAGCTTTACAATAAACAGCCTCTCAGCCTGCTGTGTGCAGCTGGACCTGGTGATTCGGGAGAGGTGTCTGCGACGGAAAACATGGCACGTCGCTCCACATAACCCTACCTGAGGCGGGGAACCATTACCACCACAGTGAGGGGCCAACGCCAATTTATTGCAACCTGCTTACGGTAAAGGGCGTCAGCAAATGAATTCTGAGAAACGTATCATGGGTGAGGTTCTGCTCTAGGCACTGACTGCTTTTTTCCAAACATAAAATAAGCCTAGACCTGGACTTTGGGGTATTTTCAAACAGGTAGTTACTCTTGACAAAGAAAATGTGTCCACTGGGTTTGAGGTTTTGAGGATTTGTAAACTGTGCACTGGAGAATGACCTTGCATTCCTCCAGTCCTAAAATGGACGATTTATATAAATAAACTACTTCATCAAACATAATCAACTTTCGATGCTGAGAACTTCATTTGGCTTGTGGCTACCCAAGACATTCCCAAGTGGTTACATCACAAATATCTGGTAGTTTATGGCTGAGGGATTTATGCTAAGCTGTTATAACACAGTGATATTGATGAATGTGTTACAGGAGCCTAAAAATAAGCCACCAAGCTTTCTTTTGAATGCATAACTGAGCTCCAGTGTACAGAAAGTTATCTCCAGTCCAGCCAAGAGGACTCTATGGACTTTGGGCGTTTTCACACTTGGCACAAATATTTGAGTTTCCACTCAGGAATCATTCTGGGCTCATTTGGGGTCAGGGCATATAAGTGCAGGTTTGCTTTCACTTTTGTGCATGCGAGTTTGCAAAACATTGAGCTGTTTTTTAAATTATTTTTCTTTGGTACCAATACAGAAACTGCAAAGAACCTCACTTTTTGGATGCTCGGCAGACCATCATACAGGAATGCTGCAAATGAGGTGCTCTTCTTGTAAAAGAAGATTTTTAACCATGCAGCCCTGCGTATTTCACAATACTCTCAGTGCAAGCACTCGTACCACAAAGTCCTATCTCCAGTCTTATATAAATAAATAAGGTATTTGGTCTCCCCAACTGACCATACTAACCCTTTTCCCACCATGGAACATGAAACAGGAAATATCTTGACAAGCTGCCCCAATCATCTTACTTGCGAGAGGATAGCTTCCACAACTGATGTGACTGCACAAGGGTTCAGATTAGTTTTTAGGGATTAGTTTTCTAGATCACAACCATACTCGAAAACAGCATTCACTCTTCAGCAAACATACGGAAATCTCTGGGTCTTCTGTGGAAAAAAGCTAGCGTGAAAACGACCTTATTTGTCATAACCACTCAAGCACAATACCCTGCCTATTCCAATTCCTCTGCGTTATTCTATTTACAGTGTACTCATTTACATTCTCATCTGCTAACGCACTTACAGTGCTGAACCCTGGAGGGATACATTTCAGCACGGTCTGGTCATACCGACAGTTTGGTCATAGACTGGTCTAGACACTGATAATATGCCTTCACCATTGAAATCGCTTACTCATCACTGTTTTACTTCAACCCATTGTCATGATAGAGCTAGGCCACAGTACTGCTGGATGCCAAATTCTCTGATCTGAGGTTACATTAAGCCATAATAATTGCTAGCCAAGAGGAACACTTGTAAGTTGTGCTATCGGTAGCCTCATTTTCGGGCTCTTCATTTCTGCAGTGTGTGATCATCCGAGTTCTTGAAGAGATGTGTTTTGTGTTAAAAGGTTGTCACAGATTGATCTCTGCAGTTGAGCGTTGGATCACTCTGTCTCTGGAGTCATTTGTCTCTATTAATGAATCATCGAGACCCATAGAAAAGGGGGCTGCAAGGAGACTTAAAACCTGGGAAAACTGATTAAAACAGTCTGACGAGGACCATCTGTGGAATGGCATTTTAATGAATACCTTTCATTTGGGTTTGTCGCATTCGAAAGGCAAGTAGCTGCCGAAAGCTCATTAATAACATCCCAGCTGAAAACCAAAGAGCAAGAAAGAAAAACAAACTCTGATATCATCTTTCTTAAGCAAACATCACGCAAGGTAAGAAGCCTTTGTTTTGAGCAGGAGGCTGGGTTTAAAAAAAAAAAAAAAAAATTTTATCTTGAAGGGGAACAGAATGCAATCATTACCTAGCTATGAACTGGGACTTTTTGAGATGAAGCATGATGAGATGGAGAAAAAAAAAAACCTTATAAGGAGCTTAAAGAAAGACTGGACCATGACTGTAAGGAGAGATAGAAGTCAGTACATAAAATGTGCATGCCATCTGTTGGCTCCTGAATGAGACCAGAAGCAAATGTCATAAAGATAAAGATTTTTACTGTAAGTAGAAAATGATGTAATTACTACCTGTTGCAGCTGGAATGGTAAAGCCACAAACTGCTCACACACAATTAACCAAGCAGCTGCTCACCACATTCAGAGAATAAAACACCAAATTACAAACACCAGATCCACATACTAACACACCCCTGTATGTCCAAGAAACCTTTGAGGTTTTGTGCTTAAAAAGCAGATGGGTTCTCCAACGTCTTTATCTAATAGGTTGTGGATTTGTCTAGACCGTATCTGGACAGTATCTCAATCGCTTACTTTAATGAATGTTCAGCTGTGAGAACAGGAAAAGCTCCATCCCAAATAATTTCTTGTCTTATTTTATAGCTGTGTTGAAATGGATGTGAAATCTAGGCCAGCTATTTTTTTGTTGTTAGTTTCAGTTGAATTGAAAAGCAGCAGTACCTGCTTTGGTGAGGCCCAATGCCAAAAACAGTCTAGGTCTCAATGCATGGTCCTTTTATACAAAATTGCATTCACTGTTGAGAAGCTTCCTTGGAAAGACAGATACCACCACACAGCAAAATATGCATTTGGAAAATAGATGACAGCAGAGACAGATGGAATATTATTTGTGTGCTTCAGGGGATTTTAATGGATGAACCTCTGCACATGGATCCCTTTGAGGGGACGGACTTGAGGGTCCAGCATATGGAAAGAAGATTGCAGGACCACCTCCAGAGAGGGAGAGGCTGAGAGATGACACTAGGCAACCTCTACTGAGGTTGAGGTTGAAGAAGGAGACTGATAACTATTTCTTGCATTATGTATTATTATAAAATTGCGGTACGTTTCACAGACTTTGAATTCAACCACATTTTTTTATTAACGGTAAATGAATTGGTATTTAAAAAGAAGCGATAAGAGCATGTTTTGGTTCCTGTAAAGGACTGCGTTTTTAATCATTGCACAGAAGTGAACATTAGCTGGATTACAGTAGCGCTATGTCACCAGGACAAATTTGGCTTCTGGATGGAATGTAGAAGTGCCTTGATGTGCCAAATGCCGATCATAAAAAAAAAAGGAGAAAGGAAAAGGTAGTAACACTGTAACGATCATAGAGGAAATGGAATTTTATTGGACCTGTTTTATTGTATTGGGTAGACATTGGTGATTTCTTTTCCAGTCTCAAACGTTTAGCTTATAATGCACATTTGGACCAAGACTCAAAGCTTGTGAACCTTGACAGCAAAGGAGTTTAGTGGGAAAGAAAATTAAATAAAATGTCCAAAAGTTGGCTAATAAAAATAGGACTTGTGTGTTTCCATCCAGTACAATTATGTGAATATTCTGAATAGGAGAAACAAGATGACAACCAAAAAAAAAAACCCCCACTGACTCTATCCCAAACCACATACGACGGAGTTAGAACCCAATTACTTGCAGATTTCCTTGGGAATGTCAGAGTAAGCACTAGCAACTATTGGATTAATAGAAAATCTGATCAAGTTGATTGGTTGAGAAATTCACTGCGCATAAACCACACTTGAAAATATAATCAAAGATGCTAGGATAGCACAACATCTATCTGCTTTGATACACTCTCTGGGTCAATTTAACAAACTTTATTTCCTCAGTGTTGTCAGTCCCACACACATCTCTAGCTCAGACCAATTATGAACTGCTGAGGTCGATTTCTTCTGTTTTTGTGTAGATATACTAAATTGTTTCAGAAATTAAAACTAAATCTAAGATAAAACAAAGGCAGCCTGAGTAAACACAAAATACAGATTTTAAATGATAATGTTATTTATTGAAGCAAAAAAAAGTTATCCAATAACAACTGAGCCTGTGTGAAAATGTATTTGCCCCCGTAGTTACTAATTCCCCAAATCTATGAACCTGCAATCATAATGTGGTTCAGCTGGACTCGATTACGCAACCAGGCCTGATTACTGCAAACCCTGTTCAATCAAATCAACACTTAAATAGAACTTTTTCAACAGCATGACGTTGGTTAAAAGGTCTTACTCAGTAACACACTATAGCAAAGTTGAAAGAAATTCCAGAAATGATGAGGAAGAAGGGGATTGAAATGCATCAGTCTGGGAAGAGTTACAAAGCTATTTCAAAGGCTCTGGGACTCCAAAGAACCACAGCGAGAGCCGTTATCTCCAAATGGAAATATCTCTTCCATGGCCTCCATGGAAGTGTGGTGAAGTGAAAACCACTGCTATCCCAGTAGAACATTAAGGCTCATCTGAAGTTTGCCAAAACACTCCTTTATGATTTGCAAACCATCTGAGGGAATGTTCTGTGGACTGATGAGCCGAAAGTGGAACTGTTTGGAAAACAGGAGTCCTGTTACATCTGGAGTAAACCAAACACAGAATTCCACAAAAACAACATCATACCTACAATCAAGCATGGTGGTGGTAGTGTGATGATGTGGGGATGCTTTTCTGCTTCAGGGCCTGGGCAACTTTCAATAATTGAGGGAAACATGAATTTCTCTCTCTACCAGAAAATCCTAAAGGAGAATGTCCGGTCTTCAGTCCGTAAGTTGAAACTCAAGAGCAACTGGATTATGCAGCAAGACAACGATCCAAAGCCCAGGAGTGAATCCTAGTCCTAGAAGTAAATGAAAGACTGATCTCCAGTTATCGGAAGTGTTTGGTTGCAGTTATTTCTGCTAAAGGTGGCACAACCAGATTTTAAGTTTAAGGGGGAAATTCATTTTTCACAGTGGTGATAGTTGTTGGATAATCTATATCTGTATCTACAATGCTGTAGATACAGATTTAGATGTTTGGAGCACTAAACATAGTGTCATTGCATTACACCCCTATTCTACAACCATTCGAGTCAAATATCACGTCTCAGTAACCTGAGCATCTATTGGTAGTACCACAAATTCACTGTAGTGCCTCTTTTCTAGCTTTTTTGTTATTTTTCTATATATTGCTATATAAACAGATCGATGAAAACTTCTAAATATCTCTTGATCAGGATTTTATTGCAAACATTCCACAGTAAGGAAACTATAGGTTAGGAAAAATCAAGGTAACATTTAATAGTAGACTATGAACATGTTCAACCATGTTTTGCTGTTGTTTGAGGCCCCAGGCTATGAAAGAAGACATGCACTAAGTTCATGTCAGAAAACCTTCTTGACAGTAATGGCTTGATGATGACAGAATGCACGTTGTAGAAGATTGCAAGTTAACACAGTCTCCGATTTTTTAAACCACATTTTCTCTCAGTTTACTCATCATCAGTTCCCACCAGGTTTGCCATGGTTGTAATGGTTCGGCGAGTTCAAAAAAAGTCAGTGACTGCCATGAACAATTCAGTCTAATCAGTTTGTACAAACACAGGCTAACGCAAACCAAGGGGCAGTGTAAGTGCAGATGATGTATAGAAAAATTTCTGTTCTAAGATATACTGTATTGCAGGACGGGCATGGTGGCTTAGAGGTTAACACATTTTCCTTACACCTCCAGGGTTGGGGGTTTCAAGTCCTTCAGGGGCTTTATCCAGGTACTCCGGTTTCCTCTCCCAGTCCAAAGACATGTGTTGTAGGCTGTTTGGCATTTCCAAATTGTCCGTAGTGTGTGAATGGGTGTATGAATGTGGCCTATGATGGGCTGGAACCCCGTCCAGGGTCTCCAGGCTCCCTGTAACCCTGTGTAGGACAAGCGGTATGGAAAATGGATAGAAGGATGGATATACTGTAAAGATTGGGAAATGGAAAAGGGTGTTATTGAGTGGATCATCGGTGTACTAGGCGATAATAAAAAGCCACTGCAAATCAGAAATGCATGTTCACCGCGGTGTTTCCTACAAAGACAAAAATTTTGAGATGTAGCCTGACCAAGACCTGGCAACCCTGATTCCCGCAAATATTGTAGTTCTTCCCAGCTATGAATTTGGAAAGATGAGCATTAAAAAAATGCTTTGTTTATTTCACATGAAGCTACCACATTTTTTTCTAAATACTGTTAATGCAGCATTATAACATGCTTAGAGAAGAATGCTAACATCCGTGATTCATTAGCATTGCTCGGATCGATAGCAAGTATGCATGAATGGATGCAATGAACGGCTATGAAATGATGAGAATTCTGGAGGTTTCCCAACGATAAGTGTGTGATCTTAGCCAGTGGCCCCACTCGAAACCCAGTAAAGACCTATCATCCACTCGCCGATAAGGCCACCACATTCCGTCATGAGATCAAATGCCAGGAAGGCCAGATCTCTGCTTGAACCCGATCAGCATTTGTACACTATTAAATCTTAAATGCTGCTGCCTCTCAGCTATCAGTCTGTATTTTACGTTTCCTCAGCTGGCGCCAAGAAAATACCTTCCTGAATACACTTCACCACTGCCAGCAGTGACTCATCACCTCTGTTCTACAAAGTGTGTCAGCATGTCGAGGCCTGATTGTATTTTACAGGCGTCGTCGATGGAGTGACAGGAAAATTGGACCTACAGCTAGACACATTTTGTTGTGTATTGGATAATTCTGTTTATCGTCCATGGCGATCTGACAAAATACTGGCTCCAATAAACATAAAGCTATGAAGTGTATCCAAGTACGTCTCTCAACCACTGATAAAAGACTATTCCGATTTAGACAACACAAATCACTAAATGCTTCAGTATGAAAGATATGCTTTCACAGAGAAAGGAAAATCAGTAGTATTGCTACTTCTTTAAAAAACCCTGCAGACAAACAAACAGCAACCCCCCCCCACCCCGCCCACCCCCCAAGTCTTTACCTAATGTACTTATTTGACTTTTGTGTCCCAACATCCCTCTTAACTTGATCAGACACACACAAAAAACGAATGGTTCCTCCCAATGTGTCTCAAGAGTTTTCTTTAGAGCTGAGCCCAGATCTTAAAAACGTTATTCATACCAAACTCCCAAAGTCAGCTGTCACACTGAGCAGCTGTTTAATCAGGAAAAACTGCAGAAAAGTGTCAGCGTTAGATTGACCTAGTTATGATCTCATCAAATCAGCTAGCCTCAATAGTCCTGTAGTCTAAACTAAACATTGCATGTGACGGTTATGAGAATGGTAATAATTATTTGACCTTAAAGGGCATACAGTATGCTGCAGTACCACAACAATGTACTGTATATGGTTTATTTTACAGATCTGAGAGTCAGAATAGAATATGAAAATGAAAATGAGCTTTTCAAACACATGGCCGTAGCATGCGCCTCTCTTAAAATCGTTTTGAATGGTGAGTGTGACGTTGCTCGCTACAGCCAGTTCTATTAAGTTACGCTTTAATCTCGTTGGCGTTATTGCAAAGCAACGGCTGAATAGATGATATGCAAAAAAAAAAAAAGCATGAGGTCATCATAACACAAAAGCAGTACAGTCAGTGTGTGACTCTGATGCACATGTGCTTCAACCACATCTGCACTTGGGTAGACAGAGACGTCTTCTTTTGTCCTGTTGTGCTCATAAAATGGATATAGTGTACCGCATCCATGTCCTCATTAACTGCAGGCTTGTCCGCTTGTCTCTGTCCGGCTGTTTGTCCAACATGCTTTGCTTGTGAAATCAAGGAAATAATTACCATTGCTTCAACATGTGGGTCAGCGGCCTGTCTAATGAATCGGACCAGCTGTTGAAAGACATTTAAAAAAAAAGAACATTTGATATTAGAATAAAACAGACCCAAATCTGCTTTCAGGAACTGTTGTTGTCCCAGGAGGCATGACACCAATCCTCCAGTGGTGAGTTCTTTTCCAAAGAAATTCAACGTTTACTTCAGCACACAAAGCAGCTGCATGTTCCGGTCTGGAGAAAAGAAATACCAAATACAAGCGAGGATAGAACTTTATAATGTAACAGCTGAAGTGGGATTGGATAGTGATGTGCAAATGAGAATTGACTTCATCTAGTCTGAAATATTTTCAGACTAGCAAAGTACATTGAACCAGTTTTCTATCCTGTCTGCCTGCATCTCAGCCGTACTTGACAGCTCCCCAGAGTGATGACTAGTGACTCCCCAGAGCGGTGACTAATGCATTAGTCAACTAGTCTATGCAACCCCTACACAGAAGTCACAACAGCAGAGAAACAGCAGAGAAACTCTTGTCAGCATTTTTGATGCTGAGTGCGGGTGTGGCCGTGTGCATGCACATGATGACAGACCTTTTTGATCTTATCACACCTCGAGCTCTTACGTGCCCTAATAAGAGCTGCAAACTTGTCATTAACGGCAAGCTTCTTTTGTTGAGAGAGATGTTGTTGTTGACCCAGAGCTCTTCATCCATCGCTCTCTTTTGTGGTCTACAGAAGGTTGGTTAAAGAAAATGTGCATGTGTGTAACTGCATTAGTCCCTTTAATCACATCAGACTCGTGTCCCAATTACAAGGTGGAAGTGAGCGCAAGAAAAAAAACAAAAAGGTGCCTTGTCTACAGCTTATATTTATGATGAGAAAGAGCTTGTTTCTGTTTGAAACCTTCTGCAAATGATTGCTAGTTCTGGTCGCATGTGAGACTTTTTTGGATTTTTTTTTTCCCCCTAAAAATGGCACCAAAGTGAAGTATAAAATTGCAGAGATGAATTCTGTTCCTAGACAATAAACAGTTTACAATTTAGGACAAGATATCGGATGTCTAGAGTTAATCTTCATAAAATGTCTCATTCACATTCTACACATTTGAAATTCTTTTGAAATAGTAATTCCCTTTTTTTTGATTCGACGATTAAATTTTTTTTCCCAATTGATTCTCTTACCTTTCTAGAGTACAATCATATGGCAGGGTTAGTAGTGCTAGCTAGCGCTAATACAGGACCATTGGGGTAGGAATCACTCTGCCCCATGCTCACTCTATTAACATTTTCCGTGAAGGAGGAGCAGTGGACAGGACAGTTAATGACAGGGTTGCCAGTGTTATGGTTATTATGCCTATTGGGATCTATTTTTATAGCAAACTCAGAACTAAATTATTATAATAATAAATTCAAACCAAAGTAAAATGTACGTGCAGTCAGTGTGTGTATGATGTACAGAATCATTTCCCAGATTGGGAGAGGGACAGGGGGATTATGGAGCAGATAATGTCTGTACATCAGAAATGCATATACACCATGGTGACCTTGTTTCCCAAGCAAAGGTTGAGAAAAAAAAGAAGATATGTATGTGTGTGTGTGTGTGTGTCTGTGCGTGCCTTTTCCAATGCCCGAAGCTTTTGCATGGTTTTAGAGAAACCTGTCATTAATGATGTTATACCTTCTGTGTGCTCTTCTCGGACAGTATTGGAGAAGCTGTCCTGTCCCACCAAAATCTATGGTCACGAGAAGTTGCCAGATGTACCACCCTTAAGGTGTACCACCCAAATAACCAGCATTTTTATCCTGAACGGTGCAGTTTTGTTCACTCTTCTGAAGAGAAAGGAGCCTAAGTTTGTCTGCTGATGTGTCAAAATGTGGTTTGTCATTACATAAATGTCATCAGGATTCAATAAAGCAGTGGGAAGCTATGTCAACAAAACTACCCACGATTTCACTGGAATCAAAGGGGGGTGGAAAAAAAAAAAGCCCTTTTAGTGTGGGCATAGATCAGCCTTTATGTTTTTCCTAGAGCAGAGGTTCCAACTTGCTTATAAAAGTTCATCAGAATGAATTCAAGAGGTAATATGAGGGACTAGGCATGTCAGAATCAATTTGCAGTCCTGCAGGATGGCGGGATCTCAAGGAACAGCGTTGGGGAGTACTCTAGGTTAAGATCTTGTCAAATGGGAATACCAGAACCTTTCGAACTTCATCCAAGTCGGCCTTAAAACTGCAAATCCGTACAAGCCATGTTGGATTTGGAAAAGGTCAGCAAGTCCTCGATGAGCATGAAAAACCCGACTTGTTCTTTCAGCATGATGAAAGAAGACGACGACGATGATGAGATCATTCAGCACCCACCAGGTCTCAGTGAATGACTTAGCGTTTGAGTTTATACAGCGCATACGGAGGTGCGTTGTCTCACTGATGATTTATAGTTGGTAAAACACCTACACAACATGTTGTATGTAATGGCGTGGGTGGTCAATAATATTATTTCAGAATATTAGACATTACCTACGGACACTTATGTCATATAGTGAGAAGGTCATTTTGATGTTCAACTTGCTGTGCTTTTCTTAGAGCCTTTGAGATTTGTAATGAGTTCTTTGCAGGTCAAATTAAAAAAGTAAAAGAGAAAAGTTAAATTTTTCTTTTCTTCTTGGAAGTAAGAAGATAAGTATTAAAAATTTCAATAATAAAAATACATATAGCAAAAATAAGTCAGACACACCAGAAATTCTGCACAGGCTTTGGTCTTTTTTTTTTTTTTTTTTTTTTTTTTTTAAAAAGAGAGAGAGAGAGAGAGAAAAAGGACAAAAACGTCAGCCCACTGTCCACATGAAAGGTTTATTCTGTTCTGGTATTTAGCGCTCGTAAACAGCAGGTAACACTGCACTTGCACCACTTTAAATGCACAGTTTGGAAAAAAAACAACCAAATATGTCTAACTAAAGAACAGAAAAAAAAAAAAAACATCATTAAAAAATCCGTATAAAAATTTGCACTATGCTTTATTTAAAGCAGTATTTAAGTTCATAGAGCTTAAATATTGCTAGGACTTCCACTGTAGTAAAAGACATCAAGAGGTAAAAAGCTGAGAACGGTAGATGCTTTATAAAAAATAAATAAAATAAAAAACAAAAGAAAAAAACCAAAACAACCAGCAACATGTCTAAGACATGCAAGAGACAGTGTAGTAGTATTACAGATTCGTTCACAACGTGCAGCACCCAGATATCTCCATTGATATGCTTCGTATTTCTGTACTGATCAAGCATTAAAAGGTTGCTGAACATTAAAATCCAGAGGTCATGTGTGTACTCCGAGCTAAAAGCTCTACACTCGGAGATTTTATGCAACAATCAGAGTTTTCTTTTTCTTTCAGAGAGTTGGGCACAATATTTTGGAGTTGCCATAGTTATGACTGTCGAACCTTCTAGCAGTGGATTAGGTGGATATGTAGTGGAAGATCCAGTTGTCACGTTCTGTGATTTGTCCTGTGTATATTTTCCCCCTCACTCTACTCTACTTTCATGATGAATATACACGGTACACACTACCAGTCAAACATTAGGACACTGAAGAAGTATGTTTACAGCAGTCACCAAGGCATTTTGCTTCGAATTTGTTTCTATTTAATTAACACGTATAAATTTATGTTTGAATCGAATGCATTTTTTAATAATCTGGTTGTTTATTTATTTATTTATTTATTTATTTATTTATTTGATTTAAAATTACATTTCCCCAAACAAGTAGTTTTTCCATTTTAAGCAGGAAGGAGCTTATGGGCTATGTGGGAACTTTTAAGAAAAGCTTCCTGGGTAAAACGACTCATGAAGCTGGTTGGGAAGATGGCAAGAGTGTGTAAAGCTTCATTAAGCTTCAAATTTAAGAATTTAAAATATAAAACGATTTTGCCCAAACTGTTGACTGGTAATGTATGATGGGTTGCATAGACTAGTTAACTAACAAATTACTAGTTGCTGCAGTGGGAATGTTGACTAGTTGGGGCAATGGAAAAAAAAACAACAACAACAAAAAAAAAAAAATAAATAAAACAGAGGCAGACGGTAAGGAGACGTTGGATAGATGTACCTACAGTAAATATACAAGTCTACAGTCAAATGCACTGGGAAAAGTTTTTCTTTCTTTTGCTTTAATGGACTTAACACTTTGATATCACTCTGCATGAAGTGGTGTTTTTTTTTTTTTTTTTTTTTTTTTTTTTAAAACCCCCACTCCTCTCCTTTATTTATATTTTTGCACATCACTATCCAATCCCACTTAGCTAGTTTATAGTCAGTTCGGCGACGAAAGCCAGCTCAAAGAGACTTCTTTTCGGATGCTGTTAAGGCTGCTGTACACATCACATCCTCCAACCACCATTAAGCTGCACTCTCTCTGTTCCAGAGTCGACCATTTCAGCCGAGCCGCCATCTTGTACATTTTAAGAACTGGTCCGTCCATAAATACTGTACTATGATACACAGATGTACTCTTTTGCACCGATTTATTGCACCGAGTTATTTACTTTCATCGCAAGAATCGTAGCCTAAGACAGCATTAATGCTGAAGTGAATCGTAGCCTAAGAAGCATTAATGCTATAACTTGTAATTTGTTGACACGTTCTTTACTGCACAAATCAAACAGCCTATAAATAACGAAGTCCTGAAACGGTTTGTGCTTTAACTACGGCCTAGATGAATAGTTGGTGCCTTTTTTGCTAGTTAAGAATTAGCAGTCACGCAACCTCTGTAGAAAACGTGTGAATTTGTTCACTCATGAACGACAAGAAGAAGAAAGAGAGGAAGAACTTGATTTGGAAACACACACACACTAATAATTTAACAGTAAACTTAGTTCTCACGTATCTATACAGAGTTTTTATATTCCACAGTAAAAAAGTGAATTGACCGCACCAGCCAACACACCAATACCATTTTTTTTTTCTACAAAGAGACTACGCGTCAATTTACACATCCTAATATAAGGCCACCTTAGGCAAGTGCTAAAAGTTTAGTTACGTACATGCAATTATTTACAAGAGATAACGAGGACACGGCTTCATAAGAGGAGCAGGAGGACGTCTCATGTTCCTGAAGGTGCAGCAAACCTCAACACAAAACAAAAGCTACTAGTTAAAAGTCAAAAAGCACCATGTCACAGTAACTAGTAAAAATGGCCCATTTTTGACCTAAATTTGGTAGAGTTCGTGATAGGGATGCATCGATATAGACACTGATATCAGTCAGATACTGTGCTCTTTTACTTGTCCTTGTGCTCCAATTCCAGGTGATACTATAAGCCACCAAGTCAGTGGTGTTGAATTAATGAACAGACGACACAAAGACAGCGATCTTGATGTATTTCACGAATAATGATCGATCAAAGCAAAATCAGACAGCAAGATGTGCTCTTTGAAAATAGCAAAAGGAAGAACGACAGCATCATCCTACAACAAAAACATACAACTCAAGCTAGCCGAGAGAAAATCTCAGCTCTTATCCAGTGTATTGTTAATGATGATCGCCCACTCTCGGTCCTCAGCAGAAAGGGATTCTGACGCGATGGAACCAAGAACATACGTAAGGATGTGCATTTCCAAAGCGAAACAAAACCTGCTGCAACCCTACACGACCCAAGGTATCTAATGTAACTAGCGAACGCAGGTCGTTTAAAGTGAACTCTCTTATGAAGAATGAGTCTAGCAGTCCAAGGGCATGAACACGCACTTGTGCACTTTTCTTGGACGCTACAGGGTGTCCCAAAAGTCTCCACACACACGGTAAATTAACACTTTTTTTTTTTTTTTTAAGCAAAATGCCTTCCAAAAGTTTTTATACTTGACAACAGAACATATTGAAAAAAAAAAAATCATGGCTGGATCAGGAAGCGGTCACAAGGTTGCGATGGACTTTAACAGGAAACACGACAAACACATCACACACACAGAACACTGTTGCCAAACTTAACAAATTCAAAAAGACAGGAATCCACTTCTTAACCGAGACGTGGACGTCCATTTTTTTGGGACACCCTGGGCATTTAAACCGGGGAAAATGAAACAGAACTGAATATAAAGTTCTGTGATGTCCCTGATTGATTGATATGAAGTAGGGGATTCATTTTGGTATCAACAAGCACTAAAAACATGTACTTGTATTTGGTTTGGAAAAAAAAACAAAAAACAAATGGTATTGATGCATCCCTACTTTAAGACATCATGTTCGTCTTATTACTTGTGGTTTATGATAAAAAACCTTTTAAATAAAAGCAAAGCTGGACGTATAACAAACCGTCCGGACATTTAAAAAGTGTAACACTTTGGGTCCTCTGGCTTTCCATCTCACATGACTTCAGAGCCACACAACGAACATGTCCGAAAGTAATTTTTTCCCCGAAAGCGCTTACGTTGACGTAAACTGTATCGGACTATTGGTGGTGTTCTTGGCTTAGACACCTCTGGTGTGTATGTGTGTGTGTGGTTTTTTTTTTTGCATAAAACAAGTAGACTCGGAGAAACACAAATAAATAGCGCTTCCTTCTCTCCACACTTGTTCTTGAGGATGATGGGGAGGGTAAACATGATGGCCAATCGTTCCCTTGTGTTGTCAATCACGAGATGACAGAAGAGCAGGCTGAGGCTGGCCACCGTAGTGGAATGGATACATTGCAGCAGCGGAGGGAAACTTTAAATCCCTCTTTTTCCATTTTCAAAAGTTCTTGAAAATCTCCAGATCCTTTGGAGACACCGGAGTCTCTTTTTTCCACTCGTCCTCGGGGTAGGCTTCGAAGTTAGATGTGTCGCCTTCGTGAGATACCTTAGGAACTATGGGGGGCTGTAAGAAAAAAAACAAACAAACAAAAAAACGAGGACTTAAGGTGTTGAAAAGAGAGTACAGTGCCAAAATCTTACCCTAGTGTTGGAAACCCTGATGAGGACACTGACTAATACACCATTACATTAAATCTTTGTCGCTAGACTAACTAGATAACTGACATAAAAAGTGCCCCCCCCTTTCCATGTGATGGTCATATGCCGTGTCCAATCAACAATGAGCATTTAAGTTAATGTGTTTCATAATAAGTTTTTTTTTTCCCCTCCTAATTTGTTGTGTTATTGATTTGCTAATGTGCTTTGAGCTTATGGGACACCGTATGAATGAAATCTCTGGGGAAAGTTAATTTCATCATGGGCCAATGCTGAGGATTGTCAATGTGAGTGTAATGTCATCCAGGAACAAGCAGGTTTAGCTAGCTAGCATAGAAGTGAACTATTACTTGGCTTCATTGACCACAGTGAATAAACAGGGTGAACAAACATCCAATTTTTTAACGTTAACGATATTCATTATTTGGAGGCATAACACTGGAATTCTTCAGTTTGTTATTAGCTACCATTTGGGATCCTGTCCAACATGCATCCTACTCAGGCCTTACACAGATAAGGGTAGCCATTATAGCCCCACCCCAGATAAAGTCACCGGGTCTAACCTAGTCACCCCATTGTAAAAGGTCTGCTTATGTCCCTGTGTGTAACATCTTGGTTATAATCGACACTGGAAATCATATGAACACCGAAAATAAACGAAATTTACCTTTAGTTTTCTATTGGGCACTGCATCCCAGTCTACAGTCTTGAACCACCTGTGCTTTTTCACATCTTCTGCTCCATTCTGCCAAAGAAGCAGCACACAAAGACCTCAATAAGTGACTTCAGAAAGATAAGCAAAGGAACTAAACCTCAGATTTGAAAGAAACCAACAAAAGAACACACATATGTGCTAGTGTAAAGCATTTCTTTCTATATGGGAGCACAGCCAAGCAAAAATCTCATGCATATGGGATTGTGCAATATTGATACACTGATGAATTGCGAAATTCTGAGACCTTTCATCTTCACTATGGCAATCTATAGCCAGTAAAAGTCAAGGACACAGGAAAAGGAAACACAAATGTTCACGCATGAAACATGTGGCGAGTTTGTAAGATGACTTCAGCACTATAAAATATTTGATTCAACCTTCAAGCTGATGTATTACAGGAGTGTTAGACCATGCCCATCTTCCTGTGAATGAGTACACTCTTTTCTTCACGCTCCCTTTCATTCTCATTGTCTATTAACCATGAAGCTAGTAATTCATGCTGAAACGACGGAAGAGAGAGACACATGAGTAAGAAACGATGAAATAGCATCAAAAGATCTTTTTGAAGTTAATCCAAGCATGCTTTCTGCATGGACACCATCTTTTAAAACATGTCGTGGCTAGAGAGCGGCACACACACACAAAAAAAAAAAAGCTTGAGTGGTAAGACAATCCACATTTGCTATGAATAATCATCTGTGGTTTTATTACCATAACTACAGTTGATGGAAAAATGGAAACAGACGCATATGCATTCAACAATTTCCCAGCACCGATGACATCAGCGCCGAGACCGAGCACGTGTCAGACGCCACTCCGGATGCCAATTTGTGAAATCTGCTCCAGCAGAGGTCAATACGAAACATGACCGCCATTAAATAGAAATCTACACCTGGTTAAAACAAACCCTAATTGACCCTATCAGGGGATTGAAGCCCAGCTGGGAGGTAGCGTCTCAAGTCTCTGCTACAGTTTCCATGCTCACGCCTCGTTGCGGTACTTCTATAAGGCACCAAAGTTCTGCACCACGATCAGATTTTTTCTCCATGCTTATGGAATCTTTCCCCCCCCCCCCACAGATATCATACATTTTATAACAGCAGATCAGCGGATGTAAATCAAGTTGTTGCAAAAACGGCGTCATGTTCAATGTGTTTCAAATATGTGCGACAGTCTGGGAAATCCCACTGGATGTCGCTGTGGATCAAGTCTGTCAAATAGCCAAAACTCGGCTAGCTAAGCGTGATCTCATGTCACGCTTTGATCAAGTTGTTGGAAACGATATGTTCTGTAGCCAAATGGACAAAAGCCAAATCTATTCAATTTGACGTCAGATACCAACTGTTGAAAAGTTCGCCATGTTTCTGCGCTGCAGTTTGAATGAAATCTTTGAATCCTATTGTCTCCCTTTTCACTTTTGGGGAACTTTACATGAATCCCAGCTACAAGTCAAGTTCTAATAGTCTAAAGGGAAACAGTTCAGTTCAAAAAAGTTGGTTGTTTTCAAAGCTATGTATAGTAGAAAATCAAAATAAATAAATTAATAATTCAGTGTGAGGGGTGTTCCTTAGCTGCCACACATCTTTAAACAATCAGAATTTATCACAGAGCTAACTTTTATCTTCTTTCATTGGGCAGATGTGTTATGTTGTGTGAAAGCAATTCAAACCAGTAGAGCATTGTAAAGGTTGAAAAACATCGTTATGGAATGTTATTAATGGAGATTCTGAGGTTTGAGAAATATATAACATGGCATAATTGTATGATTAAGCTTCTAAAGTATGAGCAGATTCATGAATTTTTGAATTATAGCACCACATAGAGGTGACTTTAGACTAAACTCTTTGGACTCCCTTAGGTTGAAGTCATTCAGTCATATCCTTTATCATGCATGCCAAGATATGCCCTCACTTCCTGTTTGGTGACTTTGGCATCAAATTCATTTTGCGAAAGAAGCAGGCAGACAAATCCAAGACGTAGGCAACCCTCGGAAACAGGAAAAAGTCAGCGGTCTGGTGCTATGCAAACAACTATGATCAAGCACAAAATGAGGGAGCAGAACAAAATCAAGAACTGGGAAAGCAGCACATGAAACAAACGGCTCGGCAAAGACAGAAACTCCAGGCAAAACGCTGAACAATACTTCGCGCAGGACAAAGAAACACAGGGGTTTAAAGACACAAACTAATCAAAGGGCAAACTGAAAACAGGTGAGACTAATCGGGATACACAGTGGCGACATGGCTGGAGACAAGACATGAATCAAAACAAAAACACACGTGGCAATGTAAACAAAACATGAAAACATGGAAGTGCGTTGTTTAGCGCTGCGAGCTGTTATGCAAGTGCTCGCTGCTCGGGGGAAATCCCTAACCCAATACGCACATTAGGTGCTTGGCCCCGTAATTACGTTTATGTTATACAGTCTGACTTTTAAAAGAGAAATGCTTTCATTTCAAATAAAATGTGCTCCTTCAGTTAAGACAACTAACTACTAAGAGCTGTTGATCATACAGTACAGTTGATCATTACGGCAAAATGTTGCTAGTTTACTGTATTGCGTCTCTTCGCCAGAAAAGAATCCGAAAATATTCCAGCAGTTTTGATACACAGACTGACAAAAAAAAGTAAAAAAAAAAAAAAAAAGTTATTAATTACCATCACATTTGTTTCAAATCACATTCCTGTAATATTAATGTCAAGAACACAATGTTGACCCCCATGAAATAATTAGGGCTTACCCACCACGTCCTAAATCCCAATTGAAACCCTCACGTTCCTATGAATAATGTGCAACGCCAGGACGATTACCTATAACATCACTCACCTTCATGTTTCCAAGTCTTCTCGCTCGGTCAATCACCAGAAACTTCTTGACGAGATCCCTGAATAGAAACATGAGGACAGCATAGTAAAGTTTTCGACCCTGACTATAAATCCCACTCCTACTCTAGTTCATTCACTTCATCCAACCAGGAGCCTCACAAAGAATTCCCATGAAATGTATCGCTGAAAGATTGCAGCAAGGTATTTATGACTGATGGTTAAAAACATTTTTAAGCCTTACCCTCTTAAACTGATTTAAAAAACAACAACAACAACAACAACAATAACAACAACAAAAAAGCAAGTATGGTGTAATATTCAGTTTAATACCACAACACTGTTGAATTCTCAAATCTGATTGGTCACAAAGTGATGATTACATTTCCTATAACAGCAGCTTTGTGTATATTACCGCGCTCATTCGAATATGTTATCGTTTCTATAGTAACGGCTCATTCAGGGACGAGTACAGAGTATAGTGGACTGGTTAAATAACGCGTTATTATTTAACACTGATATGGTTATGTTTTCTGCGAGGAGATATTTATAGAAGAAGTCTTCAGTGTCAACGGTACGTTTTCTGCCAGAGAAGACGGTTTCTTGGTAACGTGACACTGCAATTTTTTTTTTTTGTCTTGTTAACTTCAGAAGAAAGTGAAAGAGTGGGAGGTGAAGGAACAACTGTTTATAGCTGCCATACTGTGAGCGATAACATGAACCAACCCCTTTCACAGACGTTTAAAAGTAAATATAAACGGCTAAAAAAAATATATGAGGTCATTCTTTAATAAACAAATTGGCAACTTTCTTTGATCTACGAGGAATAAAAACGGCATATATTTTTTCCATGTCTGTTTGATGACATACTGGTAGCATCAGTAGTAGTGTTTCATGATAACACTGGCATTTCTCATAACGAATATCCACAGAGATAACTCCAAATAAAATCAGCTTTCTGATGGAAGATTATTACCTGTAGCCACGTGCATGAATTATTGCTGCCTTTGTAATATTCTAATCACATTCGTATGAATATATTCATTTCATCATGCCTCAATGTGCCAAGTATCTTATTATTATTCTGATTGTAGTAGAAGGGCCTCGTATTTCTTTTGCTTATTACGTTGTCAAGTTGATGCCTCGGATATGTGCGCTTGCAACGGTCTTATCCTAACACGGCTTGGCGCACATGGATGTTCTCCTGTCTGTCTGTCTTTTCAAGCCTCTCCTGACGTACAGCTTTTGTCTGACCAACGTCTGGCTTACTTAGCGCTGTCGAAAACACCACTCACACAAACGCACGTGCCTTAAAAAGGTCTCGCTCTGTGTTTGAAGTTCCGCCAAGTGCCTTCAAACATCAATAGTGTGTGCTGAAGCCCCTGAAGCCCAATGATGTATTATAGGGAAAGTAAGATGTAATGCTAATGTGTTCAGGTACTGTGCTGGATGGTCACATTAGGCTGGAGAAAGCTTCTCGTTTGGCCGAAACGACATGAAATTTACACATCCGATAGCGTAAAAGCTTAGCACAAGCTTGGACATTATCAGCAAAATATCTGCTACCGCCCCAATGTCTACAACCGTCCAATAACATCAAGTATTTTATTTCACAACTATTTGCCAAAGCTAAGGATATTTTATTTATTGCAAAATGACATGTAGGTTTTATCTGTTCATAGTTCTGGCCAATCAGAATTGAGAATTCTCAACAGTGCTTGTGGTATAACGAACACATCTTGGAGGAATTTTTGTTTCAAAACACTTTAGTTGGTTTATAATCTTCGTTTTCTCTCTACTTGTTGCCATGTTCTCAGAATCTGATCCTAATTTACTCATAAACGGCACAATATAGGATTGTACCATTCATCTGACAAAGGATATCATCTTTGGTTTCTTATTTTCTGAACACGTGTGTTTCTTTGTTGACTTTCTGCTTGTGTGTTGTCGCTTCATTGTGCGGTTCTGTTCACCCATAAGCACTCCCAATCATTTCACATTAATTGTACTAGAATCTGACTTGGTCTTCTAGGGAATTCAACTCGTTCACATTCTTAACATTTTCCTGATTAATGATCACTGAATTCCTTTATAAAAAGCACTCGAGTTCCAGGTAAGTACAAAAACGTTTATACACTTGAACATCAAAGTGATCCATCACGAACTTTCAACTTGTTACTCAAGTGTAGTATAGATAAGCCATCACACGCCATCTTTAGTGGTGGCTGTACGAGTTTAGTGCTCCAGATATTTGTATCTGTATTTGGATTTAAACCCAAAGTGGGTGTGGCCTAAACCAGAAGGTTGTGTTTTTGCATACGAACCCTACCACTATGTGCCTACACTACATGAAAGTAAAAACCTCCCGATCATGTGACTTTTTGTTGCGTCTCATGGGAACCCAGTCCTTGTGCTCACCTCTAGTCTCCACCGGATACCCTGTGTGGGCATGCTTTCTTATAAAAAAATAAATAAATAAATAAAAAGGGAAAGGAAAATAAATAAATAAAGAAATGATAAAAATGTAAAAATGGCACATCTTCTATTCATACCTGTATTTGTATCGGTTTTAATTAGCTGCTCTTTCCGAACAAGGGATTTATATCCTTAACTCTTTCATTCTTTAACACTTTCACCTCCTGACCAGCTGGACTCAAACCGCCGAGCGTCTTCTATACGTGACGATGCTGTAAAATTTCACGATTCTTGCTCTAGGCTCATGAGGAATGCCGTAAGTAATGCTGTGAAATGAAATGGAACACCTGCTGGCCTGATCAATCTTCCTTTCCCTTCATGAAAGTGTATTAAGATGACTGATAACACACATCAAGTCATCTCTCCATACTGCATAAGCCTGATGTATAGTGTGTGAATAGAAGGGCTGTGCAAGAAGAGTTGGTAGCAGTACAGAGAGAGAGAGAGAGAGAGAGAGAGAGAGAGAGAAAGAAAGAGAGAAAGAAAGAGAGAGAGAGAGAGAGTAACAAGTGTGCATTCCGCTGCTGCAGCTGTCTCGGGCCTGAGCTAATGGGTTCACATCAGCATTAGTCAGATTAGATTGCAGCACATTCTGATGAGAATGTGGGAGTGTGGCTGTGTGTGTGTGTGTTTGTTTGTCTCGCGACTACACTTCGGGTAGCCATGTACAGGTCGCAGAGGCAAAGCCATCTACAAGACGACGTATTAGCAAAATGAATCAACTTGATGAATAAGCCAATTCTGTCCTTTCTCGTCACCTTGTTAACGGAGAACGTGTAATTAAGCTGCGTTCATTTGTCTTTGCATCGTTTCGGCTCGAGCTTACTTTACGTAGAAGTCCAGATGCCGTGGAAACTCCAGTTTTCCTGCCAGGATCTTCTGATAGATGCCAAAGGGATTGTCGTCAAAAAACGGCGGGTACCTGCGAACATAACACAGTGGCATAGAGTGATTAGTGTGAAGACCATAGACTCTGAAATAGAAAACACTGACTTGACTGCTTAGAAATGAACGTAAAAAAATAAATAAATTATAATCTGTTTATTTTCCTACTGCAAAAGATTCTCGAGTCAAATTACCGTTTAAGGAAAGAAAAAAAGAAAGAAAAAAAAAAAAAAAAAAAAAAAAAAAAAAAAAAGAGAGAAAAGACCAGTGATGAAGACTAACACAGAGCTCTCGGTCTTGTTGGCAGGACTACCGAATCCAGTAAATCTGTGCAAAGTGACGAGAAGTAACAAATGATGTGTCTCCGGTTGCTCAGTTACGTTAATGCCTCTTCCAATACTGAAAAATATTGGCGCCTCGATTCAGCTGACCTCTAAAGCCCAGCATGTCTGTCAATTCCTTATTTCACACTGAATCACACAAAATACAAAACTTATTCCCTAAAATTCTCGCAAGAGAGATGTGTGTGTGTGTGTGTGTGTGCGCGTTTCATATACAGGAGTGTGAACACTATCTGCTTTCTGAGCGTTTCTCCAGGACTGACTGCAGATCATTACCCTGCCAGCATTTACATTTACACCCAATCCTTCACCACACACACACACACACACACACACTATACGAAATTACAATTTATTAACTGTCAAATTTAAACTCAAATTTGATTTACTTCCAAGATTTAGTATTCGAAGCCATTTAGAGTCTAATGATCCGGTCATTTTTTACTGCTCCATGCTGCTGAAAGGAACACTACCACTACAGTATGAATTAATGCTGTATTCCTATACAAAGAAAAATCACACAGACTGTAACAATGTAATAATTCATATTTATTTACTCACAGTGATGTTTTTGTCTCGGATATTTAACGCAACATTTCTCGTCTTACCCAATTCACCTTGCTCGTGTAAGCAGTTAAGCCAAAATAACTTCCTGTTCATTATATATGCTCATTAGATAAGGAAGGGTTTCTGAAATTTAGAGGGTCAAATATGGAAAGGGGTGGAACAATTTCAGTCACTCAGTCCATACAGGATTTTGTGGAATTTTTTATTTGCTGATTGCTGCAGCCAAAAATGCTTGATTTTGCTGTGGCCTTTTTCAAAATTTGCGGGTTTTTTTTCCAAATACACGCTGTGTAGGCTGATTATCATTTCCAAATTGTACATAGTGTGAGAATGAGTGTGTGTGACTGA
Organism: Ictalurus punctatus; assembly: GCF_001660625.3. Lineage (NCBI taxonomy): Eukaryota > Metazoa > Chordata > Actinopteri > Siluriformes > Ictaluridae > Ictalurus > Ictalurus punctatus. Next base: position 15,828,149 of record NC_030441.2, on the reverse strand, counting down.
GATAATGCCCTGCAATTGGTTTCGCACCCTGTCCAGGGTGTCCCCGCCTCGTGCCCCGAGTTCCCCTGGGATAGGCTCTAGGCTCCCCGTAACCTTTTGTAGGATATGTGGTACAGAAAATGGATGGGTATGAAGGCTTAAACGGTCCGGTCATATTTCTCAACCTATCGTACACTATTAAATGTCACCAACTTCTAAATACATTTTTTTAAATTATTTTTTTAAATCAACTGAATTATTTCATCACTAACAAATAAGAACAGCCAACTCTAAATCAGCTGGCTGGAGGAATGTTGACAGAATATCGTATTTAATATCATAACACTGTCTAACAAAACTTATTACAAAACTCGCTACATGTATTGTTCAATCAAGATCAGCTCCACCAACAGCTTGGATTGGATACCAACAGTGTAGAAAAGACAAACTGGTTTCGGATCAGGGATTTGTGGGCTTCCATTCTGAGGCCTTTGTGTGAAGTCATATAGCTTAGTTACAGTAATGGATTTAGCAGCGGCAGACTGCCAACACAAAGCGAATATATGAAAGCTAGGAGATGAAAAATGGCGAGAAACAATGAGACTTTTCAAGCCGTTTTAACCAGGAGTTCGTGACACAGAGTAGAAAGAAATGAATTCATTTGGGTTATGCAACATGAACGTTCTTTTTCTAAACACCCCAGTTGTTGGGAACGCCGAAAAAGCATGAGAAAGACAGAAAGATAACTAAGCAGAGTGGGTGTGGATGGCAAAGCCCAACTCTCTGTCCTCCTTCGTACTTGGAACAGAACAAACAGCGGCATGTGGTGCTATTACACCTGCATAAGGGTATAATAAGCCTGAAGACGCATGGACTTAACGCATGTTGACAGTTGGCTCAGGCAAGAGCAGCAGGTGGAAGCACTTAATGTGAGTGCAGTAGACTCTAGTACAGCATCAAAGCAAACTTTTCTCACCAGAGGCAGTGTAAAACTACTCATTATTATGACTCCACTCCTGAAAGTCTGACCAGACTGAAATGAACACCGGTTGATGTTTTAGAGATCAAACTCTAGTGCTGAAGACACATTATTTGGACCCTGGAGCCAACTGGTAGAGGTTTCCATAACACGTCCTTAGCTTGGAAATCTCCATTTCCTCAAAGATCAAAGAGGAAGCAATGTGAGGGACAAGAGAGGTTGACAGACAGACGCCACAACTGCTTCACGGGAACTGAAGGACACAGAGGTCATGTCTCCTTTATTAGGACCAAAAGGAACACAGAGGCCATGCCTCCTCCTGGGACTGAAAGCCAGAGAGGTCACACCTCCTTCACTGGGACTAATAGACACCGAAGCCGTTCCTCTTCCACTGGGATCAAAAAACAAAGAGACCACACTCATTCACAGGGACTGGAAGTCGCACAGAGACCATGTCTTCTTTACTGTGAACAAAAGGCACAGAGAGGCCACGCCTACTTCAGTAGGACTGACAGACAGAGGCCATACCTCCTCCACTGGTACTAAATGATAGAGCTTCCTTTACTGGAACTGACACAGAGGCCACACCTCTTCCACTGGGACTGACACAGAGGCCACACCTCTTCCACTGGGACTGACACAGAGGCCACACCTCTTCCACTGGGACTGACACAGAGGCCACACCTCTTCCACTGGGACTGACACAGAGGCCACACCATTTCCATGGGACTGCCATCTAAAGAGGACACACCTCCTTTACTGGAACCCAAAGGCACATAGGCCATGCCTTCTCAACTGTAACTGTCCGGTACCAAGTCCATGCCATCTTGACTGGGACTGAAGAACATGGACCATGCTTCCTTCACTGCAACTGACAGATGCCCAATTGTGATCCCAATTTTTACTTGACAAATGACGTCGTGCAATAGTACAGGCATATTAAAAATATCGGCACCAGTGCACAACTGCAAATAGGTGAATTTTTATACTCTCATTTAACTGCGTGTTTGCCAGGTCCATGCAGACAACCAGGAAAACTTCTATATTTATGCAATGCGAAATGCACCAGGCAGGAAACTGCTCTTCATGAAACACTTGCTACATTTCTGAAGAACCGTTATGAGGCCTTTGACAAAGCACACATGAGACAGAAGAGCTCTATAAGCCACTTAAACCTGAATGAGTCTATAAGTGTGTGCAAGACGAGGAGGGAAAGGGGGGAGAGGGAGAGGGAGAGCGAGCGAGAGAGCGAGCAAGAGCGAGACTGTCTTCTAAAGGACTGGAAAAAAGGCCAAGGGCCAAGAGCGGGTCTCTGTCTCACAGGACTGAACACTTCTAAAGAGGCTGAGGAGTAAGACGGGTGGGTCTCACTTTTTCCACTACGCAGTAGTCTGGGAGAAGCTGTATAGCACATTTATAACAGAGAAAGGTCAGATGGAGGAGCTGAAGTTACTGCTGTAAAAACATGCATAAACAATGTCAAACTCAGGTTCATCAGACAAATTAATCTGAGAATATAGTTTCTTAAATGGATTGCCACGATACCAACAGCTGGCAATATCAACATTATGGGCATTGCTAGTTAAAAATCCTTCACTGGTGCTTTGAATGGTCATAGTGATCGTGATCACTGAAGACCAAATGAATTTACCATCTTTTCACATTATTCTTCAGCTCAACGAACAAAGCTGAGCATTTTCTCTGACACGGTCATAAAAAAAAAAAAAAAGAACCGACACATCTCGCTTTTCTGAAACGACATCATTGTATTCACTAGAGTTGCTCTTTGGTTTTAACAGCTGTGAGTAATTAATGGACTTTCTACAGTTTTTAGGATGTGAATTATTGTGCAAGCAGTAATGAGAACCTGTCGAGGTTATTATGATGCATGCAGGTTACTCCAGGACAGATAGCAATATCCTAGCCAAGACCAGTGCTGATTTGTTTTGCTTACTGTATGATCAGATAAGCTAGTCAGGATCCCAGAAACATTCGCAGGAACTCAAAATCAATTTTCACAGTAGAAAAAATTTGAAGGAGCACAGGAACTTTAGATTGGTTTCTAGCACAGGATCTTGGGAATTTTCTGTGGGGATTTCCCTTGGAGAAGCCCATCCATCCATCCATCCATCCATCCATCCATCCATTTCCTATACTGCTTATCTTACTGGGTCACGGGGAACCTGGAGCCTATCCCAGGGAGCATGGGGCACGAAACGGGGTACACCCTGGACGAGGTGCCAATCCACTGCAGGCCACAAATCATAAACATTCATACACTACGGACATTCTGGACATGCCAATCAGCCTACCATGCACGTCTTTGGGGGAGGAAACCGGAGTATGGGAGTGAACAGGCAAACTCCACACATGCGCACACGGCCGTGGCGGGAATCGAACCCCCAACCCTGGAGGTGTGAGGTTAACCACTAAGCCACCACGCACCCTCCTTGAAGAAGCCTTTTCAGGATTACAGAAACTTTAAGTGGTACTTGTTCCAGGATCTTTTAGTTGGATTTCTACTACAGGAACCTTTTGGGGCTCTCAGGAACTTTAGGTGGGTTTTTGCAATAGAGACTTTTTAAAAAAAATTTTTTTATGACCTTGCAGGAGCCTTTTTAGGATCTTTTCAGGTTGGTTTCCATCTTAGGAACACATCAAGTATCTCAGAACCTTTAAGTGAGTTTAGGCATGTTTTCAGCATAGGGACTTTTTCAGGATCTCCAGAACTCTTAAGATGGTTTTTCACCACAGAGACATTTTCAGGTTCTCAGCAACTTTTGCAGAAAATCCAGAGCATTACGAACTTCACACGTTTAATTCTTGGGGTGTAACTCAAAGGGGTCATTTTAGCTCCACATTCAGTGCTTTCCAGTACTGTGGACCAGGAACCAGCTTGCCAGTCTGAAGATGGCATCTTAGAGCAGCTTTACAGAAAGACTCAAAAGTTTAAAACACCGTGTTTAACCTCCTGAACAATCAGGTTGCAAGGTTGGGGGTGAGTGAGGAAAACAAACATGGCAGACACATAGCCAGTGAAATCTCCAAATGTTTGATCTCCAGAACGCCAAAGACATTTCTGTTTAAACTGACAGGCCGAGGCTCAAGAACCAAGGCATACAACACCCATAAAAATGTGTGCGTTGGCTTTATATCAGGGTCAAACCCAACCTACGCTGATTGAAATACCTGGCTCCAGTTACCCACTTTTCAGGAGGTCATTACGCTGGTGGTTCGGATGTGTTTTCCATTAATTCACTTAACTGTTTAAACCATTTGTTAGGAAACCATTTGTATGATATTGTTTGAACCAAGATGCAGAGCTACCATGGATTTAAACAAGCTGTGCACTGAGAATCATTTCAATTTGAAGTTTGTTATGGAACAGTGGGGAACATTAGACAGGACCATTTATATGTGGATGCTGGATGTATTATAGTTTCTGAACAAACTCCTTTCATGCCAAGGAAAGCACAGAGCTGTTGAGTTACCGTATGGCGGCCAGGTAATTCGTCTTCGTACGAGCGTAACAAGCAGGACCAGAGAGAACGGTAGCACCGCTGGGCTTCGCAGCTGGACAACCAGAAATGAAACGCTTGTGTTGTGAAGCCATGTACAGAGGTCATGGGAGGGTGCTTACAGGGGTGTCTGGAGGTCAGGTTTGAAAAATAACAGCAACATCTATGACCAGACGCAGACTAATATTTCACCAAGCACTGAACAATCAGGGGATAATATCTAATTATGATCGGTCTCACTAATATTGCAATTGCAATGCAAGTTGCTAGTATTGTCCATAAATAAAACTCCAGGCCTGTACTGGTTGTCTAGACGATATTAAATATCGACCAGACATAACACAATTATCTTCTTCTTTTTTTTTTTTAAAAAAAAGAAAGAAAGAACGAGATCAGAGAAAATGATGCAGTTACTTATTGAACTGTTTATCTAAACAATTGTTTTGCTGAGTATTAAACCTGGTATCACGTTGAAGCCATAAAACCAACTTGCTTTTGATAAAAATCTTAATTAAAAAAAATAAATCTTGACCAAAGGAACAAAAATGTGGATTTGATATTGCAGTGAATTACACGCTTAAAAAACCCTCTCTTCAAGGGTTCATAGATTCCAAAAATGTTCTGGTTTTTAACCTTTTTCACCACATAGAACTACAGGTTCTACATAGAACCTCTGAGGTTCTATCAAAAGGACAATTATAGGTTCTAGATTTGACCTTTTCCACGTAGAGTATATGACACAGTGCCATTATCTGAGAGTATTGAGGGGGGAATTCTGGAACACTGACCAGTTATGTTGTATTGCACCAGCTGTTGTACTTACACTCTTCTTAAATAATTAAATCATTTTCGAAAACAGATAAACCCGGGCCAGATGTCAGGAGATGCATCTGTCCTGAGCCATGAAACAGCTGCAATTGTCACACACTGCCTTTGTTAGCAGGGTGGTGTTTGTTGTCGCTTACATAGCACACCCAGTGTTTGCATAAACTGTATACGAGTTTAAAGTCCCTGTAAAGTACCTAAAAACTTCCACTGAAGTCAGGGTGGGACATATGGAGTGGCCCCGCCCCCTTTTTAAACAGCCAATAGCTTTTACCTTCCCTCACAGCCCAGGCTAAGCCGTACGTGACAGTTAGAACCATGGATTTTTATGATGTTGAGGGCGGGACACTTCGAATTCTAGTGAGCGTTTGATTGGATGGAAAATCTGATGAGAATGAGGTCATCAAAATTGTTGATCCGTATTGGTTGTAGAGAGAGACTGTAAATTTGAATACATATATTTTCCCCAATGCGACTTCTGTCATTGTTTTGGAGCACAGTAGTTTATAGATAACCTTGAGGCGAACATATTCATACTAAAAGCCAAAAATCTTCCAAATAATAATAATAATAATAATAATAATAAACATGTTTAAGATGTATTGTCAGAGAGTGAGTGGGAGTGTGTGTGTGAGAGAGAGAGAGAGAGAGAGAGAGAGAGAGAGAGAGAGAGAGAGAAAGTGAAAGAGTGGACCCTGTAACAGTCAGGCTGATGGACATGCATCTTGGTATATTTTACATTTGCGGGAAACCGATTTGGATTTTTCACTCATGATTCCAATACAACATTTCTTAATTGTTTCAGTCTGTTTTCGAGAAACGGAACGCAGCCAGATGTGTCCATTTCTGTCTAATCCTTTCTGGTTAAGGTTTGTGTTATTTCTCATTTCAGAAAACTGTGCTACAAGAATGTCCCGTGGTCCACGTTTGTCTTATCCGACATTCCTCAGAAACTCGGCTGAGTGCTGCCCTCTCGTGGTGAACACGTCCCATGCTCATATTGTTCCAGCATTTCTTTCTGATAAACCACTGATGCTCTAAAAGCTGTATTAACGAGACAAACGACTGACGACAACCAATAACCCATGTACTTAATTCTGTCTAAATGTGTGTGTGTGTGTGTGTGTGTGTGTGTGTGTGTGTGTGTGTGTGTGTGTGTGTGTGTGTGTGTGTGTGTGTGTGTGTGTGTGTGTGCGTATGCCTTTTCCCACTCACCCAGAAAGCATTTCGAAAATGAGAACCCCCAGAGCCCACCAGTCCACCGCCCGGCCGTGACCTTTACTCTGGATTACCTCTGGAGCTAAATACTCAGGCGTGCCGCACAGAGTCCACGTCCTACAGAGCCAAACAAAAGGTGACAAAGAAACATGATTTGACATTTTTACATGATACACATATACATCATATTTATTTTACGAAATAGAATTTTGATCTGAAAATATCAGTAGGAGACAAAAGTGTTCGAAATGATTGGACTTTACAAAATATGAAACAAAAAGGAGACCCGAGTCACTATAACCTGCCCTTCACCTTTAATTTACACACGCACAATTGTGTTGATAATGGACTATGGCTGTGTTCCCATGAATAATATTTATATCGCGAGTGATCAAGATAAATATAGGATATGATGGGTATTTTAAAGTGAGGTCAGTGGGTTTAAGGGTAATTTTCCATCCTATATTCTGTGTAGATTGAATAGAGTGTGAGATATATTACAATATGACAAGGGGCAGTGGTAGCTCAGTGGCTAAGGCTCTGGGTTACTGATCAAGAGGTCAGGGTTCAAGCCCCAGCACTGCCAAGCTGCCACCGTTGGACCCTTGAGCAAGGCCCTTAACCCTCTCTGCTCCAGGGGGCGCTGTATCACGGCCTGCTCTCTGACCCCAATATGTAAAGAATGTACATGACAAATAAAAGGCCTCTGCCTCAAACTTGTGCTGTGTATTCCCAGTTTATTCCATCTATTAGGGCCGCTTGTCTATCACCTAACAAAGCATTCAAATCAGTGCAGAGTACATCATCTTTTCCATAAACCCCCGACTCAGAAATAAAAATTCATTTAAAACGTTATTAAATACCAAATCGGCGTAGCGAATAAACTGACAGCTCTGTTTATACGGCTCGGTTATGGAGAAAAGAATTTCAGTACACATTTATGCATCCAGGTTTAAAAGTTGAAGCAGCTGTGCCTCAGTTGCGCCAATAAACCCTTCAACTCGACCCGACGTGTTAATAACATGCTGATCGTTCATCACAAAGCGTTCTGATTACTATTTACACCCATGCGAGAGCTCTCGCGTCTCAACATCCTGGCAGTTTGACTGGCAGTAGACAAGGCGGTAATTCCGCAGAGAGACGACCTCTTCACCGTGCTGACTAGCAGCTTGTCGGATTTGTGTGTTTTGATAGCTGGAAGAAAATCCGCAGTATTTGCGAGCGCAAACCGAGGCTCTATGGCATTCGATTAAATCCTGTTAAGGTGCAGCTACATAAAACACCTTGCTTACAAAAGTTGTTTTTTTTTTTTCCCCCCTTTCTTTTGTCAATAAGCTGCCTTCTGGAAAATAATTGACACAAATGCATGTGACTGCAGGCGACAAGCCTTGATGCAAATCAGGCTCGGGAATACTTTCACCCCAGTTCTTGCTTGCATTATCAAATATATTAATTAAACATTACATACAAATGGGATTGGGTTACTCTGTTAGCTAGGGATGGGGTGATATCTTATCGTTTGCGAAATACTATTAGAAATTCTCCCCACAATAAGAATTAGTCTTCCTGTGATGATAACGATAAAGCCTAGTTGATGACGTGTTTGTGAGCGACCCGTTTCGCAGCTCACGTGCAGACGTGAGACGTGGCGGACGTGAAGCCGAGGAGCAGTTCATCGCTAAACGAGGAGCTACCTCGACAATCTGGAACTGGTTTGGTTACGGACAATCTGTTTTGTTTTTAGATCAATGTTCGTGTTTCTGAGACGCTCAAGATCACAGCGATCACCTGTAGCCAAAAACAGCGGTGCACGATACTATATTAATATCGTCACGGATATCGTTATCGCAATGAACACCAGAAAATATCGCGATGTAGTTTTAAGTCCATATCGCCCATCCCTATTGGTCGCTACGTATGAAAATTCGCTATTCGAGTAAAACAGACTTCCCGGTTTAATTTTATGCGTTTGATTCACTCCTAGCGCTTATAACCAAATCCGAAAGCAGACGTCCGGTTTGTCCAAATGTTACTCTCGCCAGCATGAAATGCAGGACTTCAGAGTTTCAGCGTGTCTGGAGTGTTTCTAGGCGACTGGATGTAATTTTTTTTTTTTTTGAAGAGCACTCGAGTCCAAATTGAGATTCTGTCCGTGTGGACGTGGAAAGTGGGAAAAGGTCTGCAGTAAATGGTACCCCTCGGTGCTGCTTGGCCTCGGTTTCATTCTCTCAGCTGTGGGAGAGCGGCTGGTGCCATCTAGATACATGTACTCGCTTAGTTGCTGTGGTGATGGTGCCTTTGTGTGCAGAGGGACGGACGCTGGGAAAGGTCTACCCCTCCTTCTCTCTCTCGCTCTCTCTCACACATATTCACAAGCACTCCCACACCCTTTTGGATGTTGTGAATTAGCCAGAAATGTCCTGGTGACCCTGAATGGAAATAGTATGCTGTATGTGCGTCACGTCTTATTATGATTGTCTATTGGAACATACAGATACGGATTTCCTGATTTTTCCATCACGTCATACGTCTGTATCCAGCCTCAGCTACTCCATACTCTCACCAAGACAAACATGATGGGGAAAGGTAATCAAGTCACTTCTCCACCCAAAGAGCACTACTGGCTCAGATCATCACGTCCACACGCTTGCATGTCCTCATCGGATGCAAAGACGACATCGTGACAAGAGTCTTCACCGATCCATCACCCGCTGTGACAGAGTAATGAAAGTCTCACACGGTAGTCTCGTGTCGGATATCTGTTGTACGCTTTCCTGGCCGCGATCCGATTGGCTACCGTGTAACATGAGAAAACTAACTTTTAAACAACGTGACGCAATGAGTGTTTCGACGCGAGATACAGGCACTGAATCGGAACGGGCTGAGGAAAAAGATCTGTGATCGGTCGTCTGTCACGTCGGTCTGTGATTAAACATACCAGAATCTACCTTCACAAGATGCTTACCCAGCGGAATTTGAGCACTGGAGCGCGAGAAATAAAAACTTGCTCAGTCAAAAATGGACGGCAGAAGCCAAGTTTTACACTCTGGTCTTAGAGTACAAGCTTTACTATAGATGCCAAACTCGGGCGACTAATACACCATTTGTTCAACCCAGCACAGTGTCGAGACAGAAAAAAAAAGCAGAAAAGAATGGATGAAGTGTGACAGCAGTTTCAGGAGAGATATTAGAATGAGATAAACCTCTGCAACTCTGATTTATTATTATTTTTTTAAGAAGTAGCAAGGAAGCTGTGGTGATTATTTGGAAAGCAGCATCAGGACAGCCAACAACATACATACATGTAGATGACTGATCAGATACATAGTCTCCAGCAATAACAAACAGCAGCCACTGGGGGGCAGTATCAATACATTACAGAATTCGTTCACCTTTCGTTGTTCCTCGTTTCATGCTTTCCATTTCTATAAGTGGGTCAGTTGCACATCGGAGAGCATCCTTCTCCGAAGCTATTCCTGTCTCCCTGGTCTGTAATGGGCAAAAATTAAATCGCAGCCCAATATATTTACATGCCACAGGGGTCAGCTTGGACTAAAAAACACTGCGGCACTCGGCATTGCATATAACACACACGCACACACTCCCCCCCCTACCCAAAGGTAGCTTTTTTTTTTTCCTTTTCTTTTTTTCTCTCAACTTGAGTGATACTTACAGGGCCCCTGCTGGTAGAGTTTTCAATTTCACCAAGGTTATTTAGAAACTGGTGCCTCTCTCTTCAGGAATAAATTACAGTGAAGGCAGACAGGCCGAGCAGTTACAAGCCTTGTAAGAGTCTTCTAGCAAAAAAAAAAAAAAAAAAATTAAACCTCTCTTATAACATCTAGCCTGATATGTATTTTATTACCTTTACAGCATTGTATGTACGACGAATACTGATGCTTTCCCATATCGTAGCTGTTCAGTTTTAAGATGGCAGAATGTTCGTTTTCTGAACCATGCCATTTTAAGAACATTTCTTTCCTATAATGCAACCAATGGCTCTATGATCAACTATATAACCATTATATTAGGACCTGTTTAACCTTTATTATGATTTTTGCCTTTCCCCACGCCCTATGGTACTTCCACCTGTATGAAAAAAATCACTGTTTTATGCATGCGAATGTTGTAACGTAATACGTTATCGTTTCTATAGTAACGACAGCACAATAGCGTAACTATAAATAGATTAAAAAAAAGCTACCACAGGTTGTTCATTAATACATAAACAACAACAAGTTGCTGTGGTACAAGAGGATGTACGTCAGGATGTGCTGTTATTGGAAATCATTTCGGTGTGTGGACAGTAACGCTTCAAATCAGCAGGCTTTACGCTACCTTGTCGTTGATTACTTACCAAGAACAGCACACCCCCAGCATGTTTAATTCCTCATAAAATGTTTTCCCTGTTCGTTCCGCTGTATCATGCCGTGGTGTATCCATCTTCATGCGTTTACTCAGACTCCAAGTTTATATTTGTCGTTCAAAAGACGCACTCGGTTAATGTGACTAAGCAGCAGTCTAAAATTTGATCCCAACGTTGAAAAATACTGTAGGATTATTTAAAAGATTTGTAGGTTGATAATATACAATATTACACTGGTGGAATAATTCTGATTAATAAACGTGAGTTGGTCGCGTTTTGTGGCAGGTCTCAGAACGAATCCACGTCATGCGTATTAACATTGCTGCGACATTTGTGAGCCGTGCGAGCACTGTCGCTAGGCAACCAGAAAACACCGACCGTGAGTATAAAACTAGCTATGACTTAAGGCTCACGATTTCACCAGCGACCACACAGCCATTAAAAGTATAAAATATAAACAATGTGCAGGCAGAATGTCAAAAAAAACATTACAAGAACGTTGAGAATATCAACATTTACCTCAGATGTGTTGGTAAATTACTAAAGAAATGCTCCGCATGACTAAAATTACACCTGAAACACACTTAGCATCGATCGCTAACTGAACTTCAGTGGGTTTCACTTCACTGAGAGACATCAGAGTGGGATGATACATTTGAATTCAGCATAAAACAAATAACTATAATATCATGACGCATTCTCAGAACATTACAGGAACGTTATGTTTGTAACCTTTTTCAAACCTTGACTACACTACTGAGGGGTTTGGAAAGATTTGGCTGACTAACTCTTGTTTTGTTGTTTTTTGTGATGAAAGAGGGTATAAGAGGGTGACCGTCTGACCCCAAGATCTTTATAGTCGTCATTATGAGTACTTTAGTTCTGATGGGAAAAACATCACAGCTACATAATATTTAGAAAGAAAAAAAAAAAAAAAAAAAAAAAACAATTCACACACACACACACACACACACACACACACAAAGGACACAAACAACCCTTCTTTGTGCATAAAGGAATTCTGGAAACTGCTGGAAGCAAGGAAGGAAGGAAGGAAGTAAAGACATTTTAAGGTGTACATAGTTCTTAGGATTAAAACAATGTATACAGTAAGTCAGGTTTACCAAATCCACCCCTGGAGCTCTATTATCCCACAATGTTTAGCTCAAACACCAAATAACAGGACGTCTTAAGAAGCCTGTTTAGGATTGGGTGTAATTACGCTAAACTGCTGGAGGACAATTCCACGTGAATTTGATTTCGACTTAATAATAAAGCTCTATGTGAAAAGAAGTGTGTGAAACCGTAGCATTTGCGTACCTATCTGAAAGTTTCTTCGCGAAGCCGAAGTCGGTGAGGCGGATGTGGCCCTCCCTGTCCAGGAGGATGTTCTCAGGTTTCAGGTCCCTGTAGACAATTTCTTTGGAGTGCAGGTACTCGATGGCACACACTATCTCTGCCGAGTAGAAGAGTCCGGTGCTGTTGCTGAAGCGGCCGCGTTTGCGCAGGTAGCTGAACAGCTCGCCGCCTGGCACGTAGTCCATTAGCATGTACAGGAATCGCTCGTCATGGTGCGTCCAAAACCTACACACACAACTGCGGCTTGTAACAACAGAATGCACACTCTCACTCACACACTCAGGGACTTAAGTTAGAAACACGCATGAATAGATAGACAGGGAAACTTGCTGTCTGTATTCAGACTCGTGCTTTATATGTGATTAATTCGATTTCCTGGATAGTTTAGAAATCAACCTAGGGCACTAGGTAGGGTGTATAGCACCATTATGCTTCATTATGCATAATTACTGAATTGCATGTCAATAGATTCGGCTTAACTTTAAGATGGAGGTCGACCGATAGTGGATTTTACCGATACCGATAATTAAGTTGGGCGGTACCTGCCGATAACCGATTAATCAACTGGTTGTTTTTACAATGTATGCTTAACTATTAATAAATATTAAAAGTAAATAAAAGATGTACATCCAAACTGAACCAAAAAGTAACACACCAAATAACAAATAAAAATAGAGACATCCAAAATGAATTTAAAAAAATAAATAAATAAAAACACTTCAAATAACACAACAAAATTGATCAGTGATAGTTATTACTTCGCCTCTAGAGGTCGCTCTCGTACTGTATAATGACAGTGGACCCTTCACAGCTACAACCAGGAAAAAACTATTGGTGTGGATTTTTGCCCGATAACCGATAGTTCCAGCGACCGGTCATCGTGCCAATTCATTCGCAAAAACGATCAATCGGTCGACCTCTACTTTACGATTTTACATGGTGTGTTTGAAATCCAAATCGCACTCACAGCCTGATGAGGAAGGGATGGTTCACCTCTGTCAGAACCTCCTTCTCGTTATGAACGTGCTGCTCCTGTTTTAATCGGATGACGTCTGGGATCTTCATGGCCTTCAGGGCAAAGAATTCCCTCGTCTTTTTGTCCTTGACCAGAAAAACCCTGCCAAACGTTCCCGTGCCTGTCAAACAGACACGGGGTACAGGGGATGAGAGCTGCCATTAGAAGATTAATTTTATAACCCATGCACCTTCCTAAGGCGTCCTATCATCTGACTCGACACTTTCTCATCATCTCATGTGGCAAGAGCGAGAGCGAGAGAGAGAGATATTACCGATCGCCATGAATCAAAGGAAAGAAGCTTAACCGTAACTCGCATGTCTCATGAACAGTACAGGCAGAACGAGACAGTTCTCACGGTTAACATGCTGTAAATGCAATTAGCTCTTGCTTTAAAAAGTGTCAAGGCAGGAAGCAGTCACAGAGCCTCTGGCTTCATTTTACTCTCGGATGGAAAAAAAAAAACAAAAAAAACACGAACAATTGTCTTGATGCTCGCTCAGACATCACGCATGAACAATATTCTAGGTTAAAAATCACAATACACAAACAAACAAACAAAAAAAAACAAGAACAAGCTAGTACTGCTAGCTACCATGATAAGGTAGCTCAAAGGAAGTGTGGAATCCCTAAAAGTCATCCATCCATCCATCCATCCATACATACATCCGAATACAAAAATGAATTAGAGAGCGAGTCGATAAAATAAGCAAGGAATAAAACACACTGAGGCGTGCTGTTCTAGGAAAGATAATCAATGACCAGCCCTGATGTGAAGCGGAGATACTATTGGCAACCTCAAGTCAGTCCCTCCAGGATGTAGCGATTTTGCAATCGGAGAAATGAACGCAAAATCAAGGCGCTCGCGATTTTTCAAAACGACCACAGGTTTGGGCCAAGACGCGTCATGTGACATCACGACACGCATTCAGCCGAAGGCCTCTTTGATTCACGCTGAACATGAGTACGTACAGCTAAAACGTCTCATTACCAACAAACACCACTGTGAAACACTGAAAAACCATTTTGTGCGATCGCAATTTCAAGTAGATTCAAGTAGTTTTCCGCGAAAAAGCACAAAAGATTCCGTAAATTGCATCGCAGATTTTGAAAAAGGCCGCAGCAAAAATCAAGCATTCTTGGCAGCAACAATCACAAAAAACTCTTCGAAATCCTGTACGGACTGCTGAAGTTGATTATTATCCAATAAGAGCACATCCTGATGTATTTTATTGCTTTTACACCGCAGCATTATTTATTAATTTAAAAAAAGGGCATGTGGAGTTTATAGTTACGTTCGGAAAGTTCCTGTTATCATTTACGCTGTTTATTGGATAGTTTATCATTTCTTGTTTGTGTTTGTTGACTTCGCAGTGTCGGTCAATACAAGTTATTATCTTGTCTTTCACCGAGTAGCTCTGCAATTCTGAGGGAACTAGATTTCATTCCTTACAACGCATGTTATGACAGGAATGACAACAAAGCCTACTTGACCTGACTACTTCTGTTCTGTTACATACTTTGTACAAGCAATAGACTGTGTATAAGAGCATGTGGAGGAGAGAGTGAGAGAATGTTTGATAAACGAGTGTATGGGAAGTAGCACCGTTCTGCCAGCAGCTCTAACACGAGGGAACTCTGGGCCTTGTTGAGTAATAGATCGAACACTACACGCATGATCCAGGGCAACAGTGAGACAGCGAGGTCGACCTGAACCTCCGAAAATATGCCACATTAAGCAAAGCTCCAGCTGCTTACACACCCAGTTCCTATTTCCAGTAAATATATTAGTTAACCTTTAACTAAGGCACACAATGCACTAATGCTCTTACTATTAATAAAGTCATAATGACAAATGCCGACTGTATTCAATTGAGCTGCATAAACACTGCTTCGTGTTCGCCCTCAATTTGTCAAAAACAAACACATGGTGTTTTTCTGGTCCCGGATTCGCTGCCTAATCTGGAGCTGTTCCACTGTAAAAGAGTCGGGACTCGGCCAGCGGAACCGGTTTGATTCCCGAACCGAACCGCTGCTCGTGGACCGAAAAACTGGTGACGTTTGAGCTTCTGGAAAGACACCTGAGGCGTTCTGTCACCATAATAACAATTGGAATTGGTTTTATGACCGCGATTGCACTGAGACGTAACCCATGTATGACTAATATCGCCCAAAAAAAAAGCTAAATTAAATATCCTGTCTATGAATCATTCATCAGAGGAGGAGATTTCATTCTTACTGGCAGCTGCAATAAATTATGTACAAGCTACAATTCATCATTCATTCAAGAAGGAATAAAAACAACTTCGCGGAGTACTGTTATAGGAAAATAATCAACAATGAGGTGGTGTGTTGTGGTGTGTGCGAAGCGAAGCTCCTTTTATTGGCGTTTCCCTAAAATGCCACGCCCAAGCTTACTACTTGTACACCACAGCGATTTGCCAATGACGCATTCTACTTTTTATCCAGTTACAGTCACACTGAATGTTGTAGAACAAGTTAGATCCTGCTTTCATTTTCGTTATAACAGCTATAAACTTTCATTTCCTTACCAGCCTATTGAAGTTACCAAGACCAAAAAAAAAAAAAAAAAAAAAAAAAAAAAAAAAAAAAAGTTACCAAGAAACTGCAACTCTTGGACAGAGTGAAGTTACAGCTTTATACTGACTGACACACACACACACACAAAAAAAAAAGTCCTGTACGAGTGCTACGGCCAAAAATTCTTGATTTTGCTGCAGCTTTTTTCAAAATTTGTGATGCAGAGATTTTGTGCGCTTTTTTTGGTGGAAAACTCCTGGAATTGGCGAAATCGCAATCGCACGAAATTGTTTTGCACGGGCTTCCGCAGTGATGTTTGTTGGTAAATGAGACTTTTTAGCTGTACTCGTGTTTGACGCACGTGAATCGAAGAGACGTGTCAGAATGACAATTTCACAATTTTGAAATAAATAAAAATCAATCAATAAAATCACACGCTCCTCTGAATGTTCCTTGATTTTTCGTTAATTTCTGCAACCGCAACATTCTGGAGAGACTGGTTATAACGCGCCGACACTGGAGACTCCTTCGAAAAATGCGAAACACATGTCTCCTCACATAAGATGGTAAATGGCGCACTTATATAGCACTTTTATCCAAAGCGCTTTACACTGGTTCACACACACACACACACACACACACACACACACACACACACACACACACACACACACACACACACACACACACACACACACACACACACACACACACACACACACACACACACACACACACACACACACACACCCCAATGGTAGCAGAGCTGCCATGCAAGGCGCTAACTTGACATCGGGAGCAACTTGGGGTTCAGTGTCTTGTCCAAGGACACTTCAGCATGTGGAGTCACGTGGGCCGGGAATCGAACCGCCAACCCACCGATTAGTGGACGACCCGCTCTACCACCGCTCTGTCCACAGCCGCCCAATAAACTTTAACCAGATTAACAATGCAATTAAAATTTCAACAAAAGTGTGAGGCAACCTGAGCATATCTTTCTAATCTTATGTTCTTCCTCAGCACAAAGGAGCGCAGAGGGACCATCACAACCGTGGTGCTGTAACTGAAATGGAATACTAGTCACCTCGTACAACGAGTCATTCTTGAAAAGCCACTGCTTCTAAATGCTTACACACAGAAAAACAAGTAACTGTCAGTAAGACAGGAGGACTGCATGAAGGAAACAAGTGGAGAATCCCAAGCATGAGCAATAACAATACGAAGTTGTGCCTTCTGGAAGTAAGCACATAACTCATAGCGAGAGTCTGCTATGTGATCTGAACTAATATAAAATATATGTTTCAGATATTTCATATAAGGCTGAACTTAGAGAGTGTTCCTCACATCATTTAAATTTGAATTCATCAAATGATCATGGTTGGGGATATTACTTATATATCATATTAAATATGAACTGTGTGTAGACTGCCATAAAACAGCAGCAGCACAAATAATAGATTTATAAAAGACAGCTAATTACACTCCAACCTCAAATAAATGACAGAAATTGTATAAATCAAATGGACAATTGTGTTTATGTTCTCATGTTCATGGCAAGTCTAATCACAGTAGGCTTGAGAACAAAGTGTGTGCATTGGATTTGCTCTTTTTCTTTTCATAAAGGTTACTGCTTTATGATCAATTGTTTGTACTTGTATTTATACCCTTGTTCACCAAAGTGGGAAATATTTGACCTCTGCCAGGAAGTTATAACTTGGCCGTTGGTTATAAAAGAACGACTCCAAACGACCAACCAACCAAAATCAACAGCTCGGGAGTCAGAATTGAAAAGAGCATCCACATGCACCAATCTAAAGAAGCTTAAAAGCTTAAAATGTCCTGGAATGTTTAATCGTCTTACACACTACGGGGACAAATATTAACCATGGGTTGCCAATCATTTTGAAAAGTAGTGTTTCACTGGGAGGAGGAGGAAGAGGGATCTGTCTTCCTGCTTACATTCAAAATATCACTGAATTTCATGAAGGGTGCCAATAATTCTGGGGTGTATTTCCCTGACTCACTAGCGCATATCTAACTGAATCTAGCTTGTATGATTATGCAAAATGTGACAAAAGCGAGAAGTATTATTACACTGAATGAAAAAGGAATGGAAAAAGTAGCAAATAATAAAATATCTATTTACCATTAGTCATACATATTTCCCAATCTCCCATCGGCTTTCGTCTTCAGAACACCCTACGTTTTGTAAGACCAGCTCCAGTAATACGTGTTTCCAATTGAAATAAATCCAGTTAGAAACTGGATCCAGTTAAAACTGATCAAATAAATCATCTGGGAGAGTGCTGTCTATTTTCTTAAACGGCTTTCCGAATTACGTTCCCAGACAAAATGATATTGTGCTCCAAACTGACTCTCGGATGTCACACACACACAAAAACACACATTCCTACCTATTTACACATAACCCGAACAAGATGGACAATGTGTTTCGCCATGGAGACCATCAACAGATCGTTCCAGCACACAAAATGACCATGAGAAAGCTCTGTGTGGAGTGCAAATACAGAACGGCATGCTCGATTATCAGCAGGAATTCTGACACACGGCATTTTTCACAGACAGCGGAAAAGCGAAATTGCTTCAACAGGCAGCTGTTCGGCTCTGGGGGAAAAAATTAATTAATAAATAAAATAAAAAAAAAATACTGCGTGCCTAAACCATAAGCAGCAACACATGAGATTATGAGTGAGCATGGCCTAAGTGAGTCCATATATTAGGTCATGTGACTGAATGTAAGAGTTTTGCTTAATGCGCATGCTGACCATTTCTTACACAATACAGCGTATTTAACTTCCTCAGGGGCCGAGGATATGGCAAACGATTTCACAATACAAACGGCGCATATGTAGGCTAATTCCTAAAGGACCAGAAAAACTGTTTTATTTTATTATATAAAAAAATATACATTATTTTTATATATATAATTTTATAATATATTTTATATATACACACACACACACACATATATAAAATATATATTTATTATATTTTATATACATAAATTTTTATATTATATTATATATATATATATATATATATATATATATATATATATATATATATATATATATATATATATATATATATATATATATATATATATAATAAAAAAATATTACACACACACATTTGAATTACTTTATTTTAAAGGACTAACAAGATTGATAGGCTTGCTCTCCAAGTAATCAGCTCTGACGACATTGTTGCTAGGCAACTAAAAAATATGAAAGCTAAGCATAGCCCAGCTAATTTCTGAGGTGATTTGCAAGAATTAGCAAGAATTAGCAAGAATTTGTCTTATATACAGACAATGAAAAGGGAGAAATGTCAGTTAAAAACCAAACAAACAAATACATCGGGAATATAAGCATTTCTCTCAAATGTGTGGAAAAAAATGACTAAGGAAAGACTCAAATTACACAGTACTTGTACTTAGCACGGACTGCTAACCGAATCTTCACAGACAACGCTACTGCATGTTGTAAACCATCAACGCTGTGTCAAATCATCATATCTACTGCACAGGTTTTCAGAATGTTGCAGGAATGTTATTTTTCTAACATTACAGCCTACATTTCTTAAAATCGGACACGATGCATTTCGATTGATTTTCTTCATCTGTGTGAGCGCTAACTTAGCTTCTCTGGGTTGAGTCACAACATGTGAAACAGCATTCAACGTTCATAAAAAATGTTCTCTAATAAAAAAAGATCACTTTTCCATTAAAAAATATCATGGGAGATGCCAATTTTTCTGTCCCCTAGCTACTGTATATGATAAAAGACGAATCCCATTTTATAACGTTATAAATGTTAAAACATGACTTCAGGCAACTCTAATTCAATAAAAAGGTTCATTATGCTGAATCACAGACGTGCCGTTACTTCAATGGAGCAGTCACTGTAATTTATTCTTATGGGTGGACATGATTTTCCACTTAATAAATGATACACAAACACCAAACTGCCAGAAAAAAAACACTCTCAGAAAGGTGTATGCAAATGTGACTGAACCGCAGAATACTTTCCTGGTTGGTCTGGCCAATTCCAAGAAACACGGGCCATTCTCAAAACAAAACACACCCATTAATACCGCAGTAACCGCCCTAAACCGTCTGACAGACTGTTCCTGCCTTTTTCTTTTTTTTTTTTTACCCCAAAGAATCTCCTTCATCAACTGTGTATTCCATGTGTTTATACGTAGCAGACGTTCCCAGTACCAACCAGTTCCAGTCGAACGTCCATTTCCATATTTATGCAGTGATGCAGAAAAGCTTCCGGACATCCTGGAGAAAGTTACCTCAGCTTTCCGAAGCTCTAAATCACAAAAGCGTGACGCATCGCTTTTCCGCCTGCTGAGATTCATGTCGAGACAAAACACGGGAGGGCTGTAGATGCCGCTGATTCATGAAAACGAGCCCTTTCTTAATCACTATAATGTTAAAATCTGTAATAAGGGCGTCAAGATGAGAGTGTAACTGATTTGTCACAGGCCGTAAATCCGTGGCATCCGAGCACAGAGTCAGCAAATTGGATTTTTTATGCTAGGCCTAATGCTGTATGCTTGTCATTCTGCTTCGGTTCAGCTGGAGGTCTCCTTCCCAAGTGGGCAGAGTTACAGCCTTTAAAACCCCCCCCAAATAGTGGAATTCCCTACACACATTCATTAACATTTAATTACTCGGCAGTTTTATTCAGCGTGTCTTAGAAACAAGGCAGAATAAAATCCAAGCATATGAACGAACAGATCAGATGTTGTTCGAGGGCTCGGCTCTCACGCGGTCATGGGCATTTGAACTCGCAACCTTCCGATGACTAGCACATGATCTTTAACACGGACTTCATTTACTAGCACATCAATATTCCGTTATTAACCGGAATTTGGCAACATGCGAATTAATATAGAGTCACGTAAACGCCGCAATCCGACTCGAATTAAGACGATATTCTGATTCTCACCCCTGAAATATGGAAATTTCTTGCATGTAAGCACTTTACCACTGAGATATATGCACATACTCGGTCCGCAAGGAATCGTGGGTAGCGACGGCAGCATGTCGAATCTCACAGGAAATAACAGCAGGGAAGGAAAACCGAATGTGTAGAAAGGCATACTTACAACACCGATGTATACAAGAATATTCTAAAATAATCATTTTTAAATTAGTAAATCAATATCTAAAACATGATGTGGGCAACATTACAGGCTTTTAAGGGTTAAAAACCATAACCACCATACAGCCAAGTGCCGGAATGATCATTCATTTTTACTAAGAATTCGAAAGGTGATGAATTAACACGTTGAGACCCTGATGACAAAAATCTGCTTATAAATATGTCATTTAAATGCTGTTGAATATATGCAAGATGTTTATATATATATATATATACACATATATATATATATATATATATATATATATAAATAAAGGAGGTCTGCTTTCACTTATTACATCTTATGTTTCATAGCTTAACATCTTATAATCCCAGAACTGTCAGTTAAAAACATCTCCAAATTGCAATGTCTCGACTTACACGGTCTTATATATATATATATATATATATATATATATATATATATATATATATATATATATATATATATATATATATATATATATATATATATATATATATATATATATATATATATATATATATATATATCTCCAGTTGTAGGTGCTAGGTTTGGGGGATTTTAGTGTTTAGTGGCATAAAAGACAAAAAGAGAAATGAAAGTTTGAAAATGATGAAAACCATCATATTGACCATTTTAGCGAATGTTGACTTGATTAGTAACAAACACTTTTAGAGATGGTTTTGTCTACATATATAAGGAATAAAACAACAGAGTGTGCCGTCATTGGAAAATAATCCACCATGGTTTGGAGTGATGCCACTCGACGCAAAATGGAGTTACTGTTACCACCCTGGCATTGATGGGTTTTGTCCCAAAGAGTCCCCCCCCGCCCCCTTATAACCACAGCAATATGCGATGTATCCATTTATAATTAAATTGAATGTTGTGGAACATCCAAGAAACAATCATTTATGCTATAGCAGCTACAAACAGTTGCTTATATATGACTAAAAAAAATTTGCAGCTTGACATGTTACAGAGAAATCAAAAAGGCCTTTGTCCTGAAGACTTTTCTGTGGAGGAAACTTAAAAAGGTGCAATAGTCAAAATCTTTCATTCCTTAATAGTATAAATAATGTGAAAAAATTAGGTAGCAATGATTCAATAATAATAATAATAATAATAATAATAATAATAATAATAATAATAATAATAATAATAATAGTTTAAGTCATTGTCTCAGAACAAGTGTATTACTTGTATCTGGTTGGAAACCTGCCTTCCGGCTCAGAATGTTTGTTTGTATTTGGATTGGCCTCTTATCAGTCATTTTTATAGACACGCCCCAAACACCGCTTCACATCCTCTTAACTCTGACTGAATGTTTATAGTGTTGTAACTTGGCTTTCAAGCAGTTTAATCCCCAAGTGCGCTTGAAGGTGATGCCGTGACAGTCCTTAGCACGAGACCTCTAGTTGAACCACCGTAATGTTTTGGGGCAGCAAAACACCATCTCTAGCCAAATAAAGGTTAAGGTTAATAGAAACATAATAAACGGCATAAAGGGTTTCATTAATGACCGTGTTAGGACGTTACACCGATTCATCAAATATGTCTTCTGGTAAAAGACGACATGTTAGCACTTGTAAGTATGAAACTCTGAGGTAATGCGTGCGTGTGTGTTTGTGTGTGTGTCCTAACATGACCTACTTCTCATCCCTCAGGCCCTAGAGGAGGAGTTGTCCTTTCAAATTCACACACCAATGACCAAAAAGGCCACAAGGAGTACCACAAGCACTACCACACAGACACAGGGTGACGTGTCTAAAAATAAGCTGACTAAACCGTGCGTCACCATTTTTCTGTTTTGTCTCTTTGTATCTGAATCACCGTTTCAGTGCTACTCACATTTTCATAATACTTTCATATACGAGGCTAAAAAATAAATTAATTAAAAAATCCACATTTGCGCGTTTAAGTTGACATGTTTTACTTTTAGTCTCTAGTTTCCTAAATATTTTGGGCAGATAAACCTCAATGTGGGCGCACGGTGGTTTAGTGGTTAGCATGTTCTCCTCACACCTCCAAGGTTTGGAGGTGCGATTCCCACCGCTGCCCCGTGTGTGCAGACTTTGCATGTTCTTCACATGCTGCGAGGGTTTCCTCCAGGTATTCCAGTTTCCTCCCCAAGTCCAAATATCCAATGGTAGGCTGACTGGCATGTCCAAAGTGTCCGTAGTGAATGAATGGGTGTGTGAATGTGTATATGTGATTGTGCCCTGCGATGGATTGGCACCTTGTGCCCGATGCTCCCTGGGATAGGCTCCAGGTTCCCAGCGAGCCTGTAGGATAAGCGGTGTAGAAAATGTATGGATGGAAACCTTGATGTATGAAAACAGATTCTTCATTGGTCAGTACTCGGGAGGTTTAGCAATAAGCTAGCTCCAGAGATTTCCTCACAGCGTTATTTTGTTGGTTTTGCTTTGTCTGGTCCGAAATGTGGTTAGCTGGGTCGTTATTTCTTCAAGTATGGATCCCAGGGTGACTACAAAATCTGAGGTAAATATCCGTAGCAAACAAACTGCGTGTAAATAAAAATAAATCTAAAATCATTAATGTTTAACCCCCCCCCTAAAAAAAAAAAAAAAAAAAAAAAACTGAAACAAAAAAAAAAAGATGTTGCCTTCCTGTGAATTCTTTTATTTTTAACCACAGGTCAGGCTAAAATGCAAACACCCATTTATTCAAACTCGGCTGGCCATCACAGATTCTGAAAGCCCGACTTTGTGTAAATTGTCGAGAATGGGAGACCGTTCCATTGTTCCATTGCACTTCACCCAACTAACCACTAGAGCTCCCATCTTCACTCGCCTCATCTAACGCGCCTTTAAAACAGTACTAGCTCTCCGTTTTTCACTCGTGCTCAAACAGACTTGCGCAAGCACACACTTAAATATCATTTCCTAACACTTTTGTCAGGGGAAGATGAATGTGCCAAACGAAACGAATTAAAAGGTGTCAGAGCTGTGAATATGTCGAGGAAGTCTCCTCAGAAAGAGGAAATGTCATAGCCCAGGCACACGGTTACTGAGACGGCTCTGAAAAACTCCTCGCAACACTAACCATCTAAAAATAGGCTGAAGTTCTCACCTCCAAGTCCCTGTTACAACAGTGCATCTCAATAAGACATACAAGAATAAGTTCATCAACAAGTGTTTTTTTTTTTTTTTTAACTAATTATTAAAACTAAAATTTGCACTGCCTGAACAAACATCACTGGACAAATACGGTCCGTACTTTCAGAATATTTACTTATCCGAAGGTGAAATTTCACATTCATTCATTCAGATATTTACGATCCCAGGTGCCAGTTTTAGTCAACTACATCTCATTTGACCAGATTCAGGAGATTTAGCGAAAGGGCTGTGACTGTTCTGACTGGATTATACAGTCATGTTGCTTGCGCATCGTCGGTACTAAAGATTTAATGCAGGAGTTCCCAAATATTTTTGGGCAAACGACCCAAAACTGACATCAGCACAAGCTGCATTGTTCACACATATACTTGTACAACCAGAATATTTACAAAGGATCATTATTAGATGGCATGTCAGAGGCAAAACATCCCAGTCTGTCAGCTTTCCGGGTCGAACTGTAAAATGTTTAGACATTTCATGCACGGTGATGTTAAACACACTGCCAAGCTCGGTCTTTCATAAAACTTTCTTGCCTTCGTCGGGATTGTGGTCGTGAGCTGCATCACAATGGGGTTGTTTTCTATTTTCGCATGATTATTTATTTGTTTAATGGGTAGATGATTTATTCATTTTAAGATCATTTCGATTTAAATGTGAATTCTGTAACTGTCTTTGTTCAAATCTCTAATCTAGAAAATCCAGAAGACTGTACACAAAAACTATAACAGTAGGTGATTTTTTGACACATTTCGAATAAGCCTCAGGTTAAAGCGCAACTATTATGCTTTTTCAGATATTACCTTTAATGTAGTGTGTTATATACGTAGCTATTTGTGAACGTAAAAAGTTTTAAAAAATCAAAGCGCAAGACAAACAGAGATATTGACACGCAAAAGAAGGAACCGATTCTGAACAGAAGAATCGAGTCGTTAGTGATTCCAGACTTTACTTCCTGTACTAACCTACGTAGGTTCGTAACAATAAGCCCCGCCTCTGGTCTCCATCAGCTGCTCGCTGACAGACGGCGCTGAAACTCGTTATGGTAGTGGGCGTTTCCTTTTCGACACACGCCGACAGCGTTAAACCAATCACAACAGACTGGGACATCTGACCAATCAAAGCAGAGTATGCTCTCTGAAAGGAGGAGTTTAGAATGAATCCTTTAGAACGGATCATTTAATGAGTCGTTTGTGACACTGGGGTGGGGGGGGGGGGGGGGTAACGCTGCAGCTTAATTATGAGCACATTAAAGTGTTTTTTGACCGTGGGTGCATGTAAATCTATTGTATGAGACGTCTAAAACAAAAGTAGGCATGTTTCAAAAACCATAATAGGTGTGCTTTAAGAATGGCAAACGTGGAAGACAAGAGGAGGAAGAAGATGAGGAAGAAGGAAGAAGGGTGTGTGTGATTCAACCCTACACGAAGCAAAGTTAAAAAGTTACCATGCTGAAGTTGATCATTTTATCTAAAACAGTATGTCCTGAAGTGTTTTATTCCTCGGCAATGTGTTAATGATTACATCTTTATAATTTATTAAACAAAAACAACATCATGTCACACTTTGTAACCGTCCATCGGTTTATATTTAATGTTGCGGACAGTCTGAGAAGCAAACCATTGTCCTATTAGCACTAATGGCATGACTTATAAATGGTCATTTCTTTCATTTTCTCTTTTTCTTTAAAGTAATATGACAAAACAGGCAGCATGTGATGTTATCAAGAAATGACAAAATGCAAGGATCTCTGCCCTGGAGACTTTCCATAATGGAAGAATTACTGACTGAAAGCGCTGACACTGGAGACTCCTTCATAAAATGTTAAATAAATGCCTCTGTGCAGAACGGTTCTGGGTTCTAGGTTTATTATGAGAAAATTATGTATCGTTTCTCTCATTACAGATAAAATTACAACAAAGGTTTCTGGCTTAGATTTTTACATCTCGCTTGTTACCGATTTCCAAACAGACGTTTATGGAAGTCTCTCCTGTAGTGGCTAAATCTAACTTACTCATATCGAGCACAACGGAGGTTCTAGAACGCCGTTATTTTCCATCCTTAATAGGCTCCGTGTTCAGTGAACAGGAAAGGCGTTCGGAATACGGCCTGACCGTGTATTCGTACAGGACTTCCATAATACAACGTTATTCCTGCGTGAGGGCGAGTGGAAGATGGCACCCACGTTGAGGCGACACTAAACCGCAGTGGAAACTCAAGCTCAGAAAATGAAAGCGAGCCGAGCCGAGTCGTACCGTGCAGTGGAAAAAGTGGCGTATTGTGTCCCAAATCGTAGTATGTTGAAATAAGTATCCAAAAAGGTACTCGGATAGTCTACGACTTTCGGTAGATTTTCAAAGTATGGACCGGTGGACACTTTTTCAGCTAATATTTCCCACAACTCCTTGCGCGAAAGGAAAAGGAGGAGTTTCGTAACGGTTCGCTGAAATCAAGGACGCCTTTGAAAAGAGGCGCAAATGAAATGTGGAAAAATAAGTCAAGGGAATGATGGATTAAATTATATAGTGTAAATTATATCAGGAATACTGGAAGAAGAAAGGCTGAAATGCATACATGCGACAGCGTTCTCTTCCGGGCAACAACGTTCTCTTCCGTTACATGGAAGCTGGGGCAGCCTTGGGCGGCTGTGGATCAGGTGGTATAGCGGGTCGTCCACTAATCGTAGGGTCGGCGGTTCGATTCCCGGCCCACATGACTCCACATACCGAAGTGTCCGTGGGCAAGACGCTGAACCCCAAGTTCTTCCTGATGGCAAGCTAGCGCCTAGCATGGCAGCTCTGCTACCATTGGTGTGCGAGTGTGTGTGTGTGTGTGTGTGTGTGTGTGTGTGTGTGTGTGTGTGAATGAAACTTTGGGGAAAGAAAAGCGTTATGTAAGTGCTGACCATTTACCATTTACAAAAGTACATACTTTTAGCACATAGTATAAGCAGGCGAATTGGGACGCAGTTTATTATCAGTGCTAGATTATTTCGCGCATCCGCCATACAAGTCCGAGTGAATGAACGGTTACTATGGAACAAGCGCATTAATATAAATTTGAATTACAGCCGGAACTACTGTCAGAGCTGCTGACCAATCAGAATGGCGAATTCAGTGTCGCTGTAGGGAGGACACTCACTACACAGCGTTTCTATTATCCAGTGGAAGTACTACAAAATTTCCAGCTGTGACTTCAGTGTAAAACAGGACAAAAAGTAACTCACCGACGGTGGCCACGGTATCGAAGTCGTCCAGAGAGTAAACCCTGTTGTTTAAAGCTAAAGATGCTGCCATTGTAGATAATGTGGCGCTGTTTGTCGTGTCTGTCTCTTCACTGGTCAATCCTTTTGTTGTTGTTGGTGCTGTTATTGTTGTTGCCATCTCACCATCCACTCGACTAGTAAAACGAACCACACAGCGCTTTTTTTTTCTTTTTTACGAGTTATTCCGGTCTCTTCCCAGAAGACGCACACCGTTAATCTTCTTTGTGTACAAAAAACTGAGATTATGTCTGATAAAGCACCATAACCGGATATCCGTTTAATAAACAAGCCTGTTAATTAGCCGAACACACCTCACAATCTGCGTTAATGGAAATGTCACGTAACGTCTCTGTCTCTACTTTATAAAGCACCGAGCGTTAGTAAACAAAGGCACGACTGAGAACTGACATGACAGCATTAACATTAAAAAATACAAATACAAATAAATAAAAAAAAAAAACCCTCCCGGTGTCAGACAATACCCGCTGCCGTATCCTTCCGTCTCTTTTCGCTATTTGAGACATTTAAATTATTCACTTCCTCCCTCTCCAGTGCCCACACCGAAACATGAACCCGTATGCTCCACCGGACAATGAATTAAAAGAACGAAATAAACGATTGACAACCACAACAACCAATCACAGCTATCGCATGTCAGGAACGCTCCAATGGAATGTTTGAGGGGGCGGGGCTTATCCTAAGGGCGGCTCTGTGTCATGAGGGCGTGTCTGTCTTTCCCTTATGATTTCTACCCATGTGTTTGAAGGCAACGTCCCAAACCGCAACTAATAGTATGTATGAAATAACACGGTTACGGTTCATATTAGATATACTATTTAGTGTTGTAGTACGCGATTTGAGACAGAACCCAGAACTGTCAGTTTGGGAGGGATACAAACTAGAAACGTCTTCATTTTCTTGTCTTGTCTGTTGTTGTTGCTTTTTCCTTTCTCGTCTTGTTCTTCTTTCTTTTTTCCTTTCTTTTATTCCCCATATTTATTTATAATCTTTATTTTTTTCTTTTATTTATTTTCCTTTCCTTTTTTCTGTTTTTCCCCCTTGTCTTTCTTTCTTCACTTTTGTTGCTTTTTCTCTTTTTTTGTGTGTATTTTATTTAATATTATTTTTATTAGGTAAGAGATAAATATACACACACAGTATACATATACATAACATTTCTTTCCTGTTTATTTTTTTTCTCTATTTTTAAATTCTTTCCACTTCTTGCTTTGTTTTCTTCTTTTATTTCTTTTGCTTTTGCTTTCTTCCACTGTCTTGTTCTTATTTCTTATTTTATTTCTTATGCATGTGCTTATTTGTCTTTTTTAATGTTCTTTTCTTAAAATTTTTCCCCCTTCATACTCAGTTGAAATGCTTGAAGTACAAACTCTAAACAAACTCTTTTGCTGAATTGTTTTTTTGTTTTTTTGTTTTTATTTAAAAAAGACATTAAAATCTCCAGTGAAGTGGCCAAGTGAATATGAAGGGGAGATTATCCCATAATTTAGGAGCAAGTATAGCGAATGCCCGATCACCCTTTGACTTTTGCTTAGACCAAGGGACAGCCAACGACATTTGATTTACAGACCTCAGGGGACTAGGCGAAATGCTGAGGTATTATTTATTTATTACCTGTTAAGACACTGTATACCTAATGAGAGAGACTAAATAAAGAGTGCATACAAGCCTCATTCCAAGAACTCTTGAGCTGTCCTAAATTACTGACAGCAGCTGGTTGGTTTCTCAGGCAACTCTTTTTAGATAGACTGGTACACACTTAGATATACACACAAGCGCACACACTCACACACACACTTACACAGAAGAGGCTCTTTGACTCGGTGACTTACTGACCCACCAGCAGTCTCTCATATTTCACTGTGTACACTCTATACCCCTGTACACTCGTCTATAGGCCTGTGTGTGCCGTATTTCACTTCTGCAGGCGTCCAGAGCAAGAAACGTTAAATCTCTAACCACCTCTTTTGTTCCACACAGTCACAATTCCAGGCTTGATGTGTTTGCTCTTTGTCTCCTGCGCACTGCTTCTCTCTGCAGTCTGCACATGTTTTCTCATTTCATTTTGTGAAATGGTTTTCCGCGTAGTGCATATTAGGAAAATGAATGCCTCTCATGAGGCATGTAGTAAAATCATCCGTCACTGGCACATTTTCTCTTCACTTCCCGAGGGGGGGGGCAATTATGTACATTTCACATCGATTCATATAGAAGTTGCTACCCGAAAAGGGCAAAACTACATAATACCCTACACAACATTCCAAAGTAAATGTGTAATGTAAAACTATAAAGTGAACTGAAAAGCTTACAGAAACACATTTTGTAGTGCTGCTTCAGCAGATAAAGGTATGATAACCTTCTAGTCCATGATAGCTAACGCTAATGTTAGATATCCTTCAAAAACTAGAATAACGATCGCCCAATCTTTCTATATTTCAACTTTGGTCTCAATGTTAACTGTTATGATTTTCTTCCATGTGTTAGTCAGAGAGTAATAGCCACAAGATACAAGACCATAGGTAACTAGCTAGCATCCAGCACGACAACTAGCAAACAGTACTGTGAATATGAAGATATACATGTATTACTGATCAGACAGTATTTTAAATAAAGTATCCTGTAAGAGGGGCGCATGGTGGCTTAATGGTTATCACGTTTGCCTCACATCTCCAGGGTGGGGGTTGGATTCCCACCATGACCCTGTGTGTGCGGAGTTTGCATGTTCTCTCCGTGCTGCGGGGGTTTCCTCTGGGTACTCCGGTTTCCTCCCCCAGTCCAAAGACATGCATGGTAGGCTGATTGGCATGTCCAAAGTGTCTGTAGTGTATGAATGGGTGTGTGAATGTGTATATGTGTTTGTGTGCCGTGCATTGGATTGGCACCCTGTCCAGGGTGTACCCCGCCTTATGCCCGATGCTTCCTGGGATAGACTCCAGGTTCACCGTGACCCTGAAAAGGAGTAAGCGGTATAGAAGATGGATGGATGGATGGATAGATGGTATCCTGTAAGAACATTTGAAAAGGTTTGGCTATATAGTGCTGGAGAGATTATATAGTTTTGTAGGGCAACCCAGAAGTTAGCATCACCGTGGTTTCCTCGACAAAAAGCCAACAGTATTTTTCCATTGGCTTTCAGATTATTGCAGAAAAAAAATCTCTGTAACGGACAAACGTTTGTTCAAGATAGTCTTCACACATGAACACAACTTTTATGAATTTTTAAGCCAGAAGTAAAAAGCTAAAGTTGTGCTGTAAACGAACTACACCACGGTCACATGTCTTCAACGTCATCAGCATTGAATGTTGTAGCATTTGATATCCTACATTGCTGTTGAATTCTCGAACAGTATGAAACACGTGTTCCGGCTGCAAGGCGAATCACAGGTGTATATTAATGTGCTCATGATAATATGTTATCGTTTCTATAGTAACAACAACAAAAAAAAGAGAGAGAGAGGCTGGTGAGGGAATGACTGTTTAAAGCTGGTAAAACGTACATAATAACAAGAACTAAATTGTAGCTATAAATGTTTGAAAAGTATGGCACAGAGAAACACCTGACAGATTGAACATTCTTTGAACCAAAAAGTACATAGAGTAACATTAACTGAAACAGAAAACGTTCTGCTAACCTAATATTGCTAGCTGCAAACAGTCCTGGTTTAGCCACAGGAAGCAGAACTTGAAAAAGTATACAAGCTTCCTTGAAAACAAGCTACGTAACCAAGCGACGTACTTTTTACACACAAAATGTCAAACACATTTTCACTTGACCAACACTAGCTGTGCTAGCTAACAAAAGCAAACCTGCGGTATCTGACTGCAGCATGCTAGTTTAAATGTTATCGCCTAGCAACACATTTCCTACAGAATTTGTGCCATTACCTACACATTATAATGCAAGTTTGTTTGTATGAGTGTTGATATTTTATTTTTACAGCATATTAAATCTGAAGAGACCCTCCACAATGCCGTGTTTGATAAATTGTCTTTTTTCCTAGCAAAGAATTTCTATTTTAAATGCTTTTTTTCTTTTCTCAACCATATATAAGGAGTATCAGATGTACTCGCTATCCCTGGCTATAATATAACATCCTGACTGAATCCTTGGTGAAGCTCTGCGTCACCGATTATATCAGCAGGCATGGAGATATAGGACACAGGACAGTTAGGCAGCACAGTTAGCGAACATAACTCTATTAAAGCTTTCTGTGTTTGTCAGTTCAATTGATATCACACTCTTCAGACAGCCAGTGAGGCACCACCACTGTCCTTGAAACACTGCACATTTGGTTAAAAGATCCTTGGTGACGGGCCAAAATCGTGTACAGTTGTGAGAATAAGTAGTTTTCACAAAGGTGAGTGTTTGATAGGTAAAATATATAAAAAAAATAACTTCCTTTGAGAAAATGGACATTTTGGAAAATGTCAAGTGGATAGCTAATGGGTTTATTGATAATCGGATAATAAGCAGTTTGTACAACATGGCCAGTGTATCATAAATTACCACACACAAGTGGCTTTGTATAGAATGGTATAATAAGCCATCTAACTCTCTCTCTATATATATACATACATACATACAGTCAGATACAGAACTACTGGCCAGTCCGTACAGGATTTCTAAGAGTTTTTGCAGACACAAAAAAATGCTGTTATAGAAAATGAATCAACACCTTCTGACCAATCAGAAGCAAGTATTAAACAGCGACGCCGTATAAAGTCATAATAATACATAAAGAGTGTCTTATTTAATCAACCAAATACACATTTCTCATTGCTGTATTTTTTATTAACCAAATATTCATAAATATTATTCATCAAATAATCATTTCCTCTACTTATATCCTGGTGCTTTGCTGAGGCTTTTATTGTTGTTAATCTGTTGTTAACACGATTGTGACAGCATATTTAAAAATGTCAGCTTCTCAATAAAAGCATCTGCCAAAGGACAGAGAGTAGTTTATCTTAATCCGGTTTTGCAAATGGCGTCTGCATCAAATGTAATATATTTACACAGATGTAATCAATGCAGCATAATTGACAATAAAAAAAAAAATCATTTAGCTTGTTTCTGTCTCAGACAGTTTGGTGCACCAGTTTCAAAGCAGACAATGGGGTGAAGGTTTCAGTAATTCTCTGCTTGCGTTGTGAAAATCTGTCCAAGGAAAGTTCCTGGGTGAGATGGAGCTTAGGTGTGACCCAGACAGACACTCAGCGAGGCTGTAACAAGTGTACACCCACTTCCAAGGCCGTGAATGATCATAGGTAACTCACCAGCGTTTAAAATTCAACAAGTCAGCGCGCCCTTTATTACCAAGTGTAAAAATCACCTCCAAATATTTTTACTTTGGCAGATAATTGGACTGAACTCTGGCATTTAAATGACCCATTTCTTGAAGTTGAACAAAAAAAAAAGTTAATACAGGGTGTTTGAAAACTTTTGA
This sequence comes from Ictalurus punctatus, assembly GCF_001660625.3. Taxonomy (NCBI): domain Eukaryota; kingdom Metazoa; phylum Chordata; class Actinopteri; order Siluriformes; family Ictaluridae; genus Ictalurus; species Ictalurus punctatus. Next base: position 15,795,322 of record NC_030441.2, on the reverse strand, counting down.
TTGGCAGTTATATAACTTTCCACACAGTTTCATGTACAATTCTTCACGCACACAGACAATGAAAGTCGGAAAGGTCACTTGAGCTTCTGTGAGTGGGGTAAAACAGACGGCTGATGAACAAAAAGTGCACATCCTCTTTTCCTACAGGACATCATGGAATCTTTACCAACATGTCAATTTTGATGGGATATACACTCACCGGTTAGGAACACCAAACTCGCAGTTGAAGCCCAGGTGATGTTTTTCCAGTCTTGCTGAGCCTGTGCCCACTGTAGCCTCAGATTCCTGTTGTTGGCTGATTGAATGAGGAAAAAATATGTGGGCTTCTCCTGTTGTAGCCCATTTGTGAGCACTTTGTGAGTTCTGAGATGCATTTCTGCTCACCGCGCTTGTAAAGAGTGGTTATTTGAGATGTAGTAGCCTTCCTGTCAGTCTGACCATTCTCTCCTGTCCTCTCTCATCAACAAGGCTCTGTCGCTCACTGGACTCACTGGATGTTTTTTGTTTGACTCCCCATTCTGTGTAAAATCTAGAGACTGTAGTGTGTGAAAATCCCCAGGGCTCAGCAGTTTCACGGAGTCACCGAGCTTACATATTTGCTATGAACATTAACTGAAGTTCTTGACCTGTATCTGCTTGATTTTATACATTGTGTTGCTGCCACATTGGTTGACTGGATAATTGCATAATGGAATGAATGTGCAGGTGTATAGGTGTTCCTAATAAAGTGGTTTGGAAAAGGGTCTATCTAATATGGACCATCATTATGATCTTTGTAGAAGTCGGAATAAAAAATTTCATGTTGAAGACTTTGCCAATCATGGACAAGATGAGAACTTGAACAGAAAGCTTGCATGGACCAATACTCCTCAATCCTATTCCGGTGTTCGTTTTGGTTATATGTAACGTCTGAATTGGAAATAGTAACCTGTTCTGGAAGTTTCACAGAAACAGTTAGACACAGTTGCAATTCTTCAGACATAACATAGACAATGCCAGCTATATCGAGGACATATCCTTGGGAACAGTATCACCCAGCGTAGAGCACCAATCCAGCCAAGCACAGACAATTCGGCATGGCATCATGAACTGTCACGAGTAATATTTATATCCAAGAAGATGCCGAACTGCATCCAGAAAGAGCAGACAGTCTTAGCTGACCGGCACGATGAATCCAATACACTGTGTGGTCTTTTCCTCTCACAGCCAGCATTTTCAAAACCCTCATATGATTTCGAAATCCAATAATGTCACGAACTCTCAGTCTCGCAAGGAGGGAAGAAGTAACTGAAGCCCACAGCTCAGCGGTTTGAGAACACTGTCTTTTCGTGGAGCAGAATGCATTGACACAGCGGCCAGCTGCTGCTGTATTCGAAATTCTACGGAGACCTGCTAAAACAGCGGTGTCAAGCCACAGCAGAAGCACAGCAGTACAAGATGAATCGGTGTGGAAGTGTTAAAATGCTGAAAACACTGAACTTCCTCTGGGGATCAGATATACACTAGCACTCTATTTAGCATGTCTGTGAGTAGATTACAAACACAGTATGAAGAATTTCATATGCTAAATAGGCTAAATTAGGCTTAAGTAAACTGCTAGCATTTGGCTGTTAAGTCTTTCATAGAAGGCAGAATAAAAATAGAAATGGGACAAAACTATCCAGAATATTAGCATTTTCCTCGCCGGTTAAACATCTAAAACAAGCCTCTGTACGACTCAAATTACACTATAAATACTTAGCATAAACTGCTAACTCACAACATTGACAAACATCAACACGCCATTTTTTTTTTTTGACTGCTGAAGTGTTGAATACCATAAGATGAATCTTCTCATAATTGTGCTGAACAAAAACTTATGTTAAGGTAGCATGTGTAACCCTGTTTGAACTAGCGTTAATTTTGATAGCTAACTTGGACTTAGTAGAAGTGCTAGTCGTTTTTGTTTATTGGTAGTTTTAGTCGGGGTCATTTCGCTCTTCCCAGGGTCCTACGTTCCCCAGTTCAAAATTCTGTTAACACACCTTAAATAAACTTTTCCAAAGGTTTTATGTAGTTTGGACTCATTTTCCCAGGGCCCTATTAATGTATGGCAGCATGTTTCTGAAACACACTGCTTTAACTTTAGCATGTTCAGGACAAGACTTCCTCAATAAAAACTGAATTCAAAATGGCTTCCTATTCCATAGACATGTCCAGAAAGTGCTTACAAATGCAGTTTATTCATTGACGGCCATAATTTTAGTTTACTTTTGAGAATAAGCTACGTTATCAATTTCTTTCACTCTCCACATTCCTCTTCATTTATCCATCACAGTCCTTGTTCGTTCTCTCCACCGAGATCTCGGACATCTCCCGGGGCGCTTCTGTGCAGCACCTCATGAGCCGTCAGTGGGATTTCCTCTTCTTGATGTGTACACCGTTTTTTGATGTGATGGTCTCTCGGGAACGTCTCTCTGTGTTCTGCTTTCACTTTAAAACACTTGTAGTGGCTCAGAGGCTCATCCGTGTGCTAAATCAGCCATGGGTTGAAGGATTATGTTCTACTCAGGTAAGCTTAGTGAAAGGGAATGCATTGTAACGTCGAAATTTTGTCTGGCAGTATCTGAAAGCACAGCTCAGATCCTGTTCCCATCTGTTTAAGTTTTTCAGATGCTTGTGATGGAGTTAGCCACGCATGTAATTGTCATTTAATGTGGCCTGATTGTCCCAGTGCTGGCCGTCCTCTGGCTCTCTTGCCATCTGTTTAGTGGTTAGTGTCGCCCTCTAGCTGCTTACTGCTGGGGCTTTGACTAGAATGAAGCCTCCACTTGTTTTTGGCCCATGGTTCATTTGAAAGGAAGGAAGTAAACAAATATGTCAGACAGCAATAGGAATAACGATTCTTTTCAGTGAGTCATATATATATATATATATATATATAATGTAGATTTAAAGAGAATTTCTCTCCAGATAATAACCATTCACCACTCCAAACCTCTATAATGTACACATTATACTTCCTCAGTCACACACAGATGACGTATATACATGTACATCTTAACTTGAACTGGCTCTAAATCATTATACTGAATCACTATCAAATGACTCATAAGATCCATTGGATTCTTTTTGATTACAGTTTCACTGTGTGTAATTTACAGCCTTAGAGAATCATGGATACTGATATATTTTCAGCAAGAGCACCACAGGATCTTGTCCTTATTTTTAAAAAATAAGTTGAGTTGAATCGGTTCCAAACCTTCACCGAAAAAAACAAAAAACAAACCGCGTGAGAGTCGAGTTGCTCATGAACGACACATCATTTGCTCTCAGACAGCCTGAGAAAAACCCCTTTTCACCGTCACACCAAACCAGACATTTTTGATCATTCCTATGTTCCAAAGCTGACGCACAGCAGAAGCCGACAATAAGTATAATCAGACAAAACATACACACCGACCAGTGCTGGTTGTGTCATCATCCAATTATCCACTGAGAGTTTTACAGACGTGTTTGGATGTAGCAGTGCTTCCCACATCAACAGAACAAAAAGAGTGAGCTGTTGAGTCTCTTGGTTGTTGTTGATTAGGAGCTCGTGCCCATAGGGAGCACAATGCAGATGGCGTTTTGCATGTTTTATGAGCCGTTCGTATCGGCACGCTTGTGTCAGGAATACTAACAGAGCCGGGTTGGTAAATCAAAAGGTTTTGAGGAGCGGTGATCAAAAGAGGCTGGAGACAGGAAGGTAAATTGTATGAGCAAGCCTGAGTAGTAGCTCTAGAACCAGTTCGGAGTTTATTAGCATGAAAAGGCCGTCTGTTCTCTGGTAAAGTACAGAGGTCAAGAGGGACAAAAGTAAGCACTCAAACAGGAGCATTTCCTGCATCAGAAAACTTAAAATTATAGTGTTACCTCAGACTGCTATAAAGCTCTGGCACTGAAGACTCCTTCCAGAAATGTTAAATAAACATCTCCTTACAGAACACATCAACATAGATCAACAATTAAACACGTTTTTACATTTATTTACGTGGAGCATCCATCATGTACGTTGTTTACTATAGAAATATTAGAATATATATTTCTATATATAATATAATCTGAGCTTCTCGTCATCCCAGCCTGCCCCTCAATCAACCACAACCTCACTGAACAGCTCGTCTCAATCAGCCAGGAACCTTGGGGTGACTTCTGATGACAGCTTGACCTTCACAGACCACGTTTCATCAACTGCACGGTCCTGTAGGTTCATCCTGTACAACATCAAGAAAATCAGACCCTATCTCACCAAACAGGCTACACAGTTACTAGTCCAGGCTCTTGTCATATTAAAACTGGACTACTGCAACTCACTACTCTCGGGCCTCCCAGCCAGCTCCATCAAACCCCTTCAGATGATTGCAGCAGCACGCCTCGTCTTCAACCAGCCCAAAAGAACCCATGTCACACCCCTCTTCATATCCCTCCACTGGCTTCCTGTATCCTCCTGCATCAAATTCAAGGCCTTGATGCTCCCCTACAAGACATTGTCTGGAAGAGCACCCTCCTACCTCAACTCTCTCCTGATGGCTTACGTTCCCTCACGCAACCTGCGATCGATTAACGATCGACGCTTAGTAGTTCCTACTCAGCGTGGCTCAAGATCCCTTTCCAGAACCTTCACATTAACTGTTCCTTAGTGGTGGAATGAACTTCCAACCTCAATCCGGACCGCAGAATCTCTCACCATCTTCAAAAAACAGTTAAAGACCCACCTCTTCGGTGAACACCTAACTAACCCCTAAAACGCCAACCCCACATTATCCTTTAAAAATAAATAAACAAATAAATAAATAAATAAACGTACTCTGTACTCTTACACCTCGACTCTGCGCACTTTGCTTCTCTGGAACTCAATTAAAAGATCTTGTATGGTAGCACTACTTGTATTGTTCTCCGCTTGATGTATCGCTTTGCTTGTATTTCCTCATTTGTAAGTCGCTTTGGATAAAAGCTTCTGCTAAACGAATAAATGTAAATGTAAATAAAGAAAACGAACGTATCAGAAAGAATACATTAATACAAACTAACATCTGCGCCGTACTGTTATAGAAAATGAATCCAAGACTTCCGACCAATCAGAATCAAGCATTCAGCACCACTGTGGTATAATTATTTATTAATTCATTTCATTTATGTTTAGATTTTTAGACATTTAAAGTGAGAACATCTCTATCCAAATTTCTAATTCTTTAAGAAAATCATTCTGCATACTTCAGAATTTGCATTAAATACATACAGTTATTTACTTTCCCACGTATGTCAGAGATGATGTGAGCCATGTTGTCTATTATCTATGATATCTTTCTTTAAAAAAAAAAAAATAAATAAAAAAAACCCCACAAAAAAACAGTTCAGAACACTGCAAAAAAAGAAAGAAAAGAAAAAAAATGAATATGTTAAAATATTTTTCTACCCTGGAATGCTGGGAAGCATGAAGATAACAGGCCTGTCTTCTGCTTTTACTCTGACACACTCACTGGGACGTTTGGGTCACGTTGTGTGTCAGCGATGTGCGCGCGCACACACACACACACACACACACACACGCACACAAAGACACACAAATTTATGAATGCACAGTTTAAACTGCTCTTGCTCCTCTTTTCTCGCACCACACACACACACACACACACACACACACACACACACACACACACACACACACACACACACACACACACACACACAGTCAGGGGAGTGATGGACACTAATGGCAAAACAGAATGTCAACCCAAAAGTCTGCATGGTTAAAGACAGACTGTCAAACAGAGAAAAACCCGGTTTGACTTGTGCCACAGAATATAATGGTGAAGGATAGGATTTCTCTGGAAGCGTCATTTATACTCCTTTGAGCTGCTACTTCTCTGATAAACTCTGGTACTCTGCATATCTACACAATAATAAAAAAAACCACAAAGTCGACAAGTGTTTTCATTGTGCCTTGAAGTTAGAGTCTATTTTATATGAAACCCGCCTGACAGATTATACGCTGCATTCGACTCAAACCCGTAACTCGGAATTTCCGACCTCAGACCATGAAAAACCCAAGAAAACTACTCAAACAATCTCCTCAACCCCGAGCTCAGCAAGCGACATCAAATCAACATGGCTGCTCACAGTCTGAACAGTGAACAAAGCAGCACTTCTTTACATTTAAATGCATTATACTGTATATACTAGTATACGCTTTAGATCAATCAACATACAAACATATTCACTCGTTAAATCTATTAACACTGACTATACAGTTTGCTGTTTTTAGCTCCTTGCTAACAAATTACAAACATGACCTGTGTCTCGATCAGTTCCCTAGTTCAGTAGTCAGCGAGTCCCTGATCAGGGAGTCGGACATTTTTGAGGGTTGTCTCAATTGTAAAATCCTTCCAGTGCACTGGAATGTTCGCAAAAACCAGGGAGCGTTGATGCTGACTAGGTTCCCTTACTGGAAATGACGTCATGGAAGAAAACAACTGTATACATAAGTGTTGGAGACATGTAATTATTTTTACTTCACTTCCTGTCATGTGATTAAGCCAATTTCCCGGAAACAACACTGGACGAGTCGATTCCTCCAAATGGTTATAAGGTAAACTTTACACATGTTCTGTTGATGTGTTGGTATTTATTAAATTGTAAATGTCTCTAGAAAAACTCGAACAGAAGGGACTTTATTTGGATTTTAAATGCTATGAAAATATTCAAAAAATCTCCGTGCTCTTTGAAAAATGTCATGTATTTCACAAGTTTAGCATACTGTCAATAAAATATGAAAAAAGGAAAAGAAAAAAAAAGCTGTGAACAAATGTATTTTTCCTTTTTTTTTTTTTTTTTTTTGTATCTACAAAGACAGGCTACCTGAAAAGCAAGGATTTCAAGCTTCCGCATATCTTTATGCATTTATTTCATTTATTTACCAGTACAGAATATGTCAAACTGGACTTTTTTTTAATACAAAATCCTACACTGATTCCACATCCGTACACTGACGCTGTAGCGAACGTCTGCTCGGGAGAACCTGCTCCTCAGAGCATGGAAGTATGGGCCGCTGCTCCATGCTGGTCACCTAGATAAGCCCCAGAGCCTGTTGGGAAATGCGTTCCTCCCAGCTTTATCAGCTTAAAACACGGGGTCTTTCTGCTCCGTAATTCTCCGGGCCGTGCGGCTAAGCGGAGAACTTTCCAGAAGCCTGAATCACCTCACTGAGGACAGAGAAAGAAGAGGACAGCATATCAGCATCAAAAGTGAATCAACAGACTTTTATCTAACTAGACTTGGTTACTTTTATCATAAGTTTGCACACACTTAGAACAGAGATTATATTCACACCATTGGAACATTTGGTGTATTATATCTCACAGTTCTTTATTTTTTATTATCACAAATAACAAAAATAGCCAGAAGTGTACGCTATGATATTAATACTAAACGCACCCTACGTTAATAGCTATTTAAACGATTGCATATCCATTTCTGAATGTAATATAATTATTATCTTATAACTTGTATGTCCAAACTCTGCCTTTTTAGCAGCCCAAATTTATTGTATATCCTCTGAGCAGGATTTAAATTAGGCTAATCATATAAAGCCTGTATAAAGCATATAAAGTTTGCACTTTAAGGTTTCTTGGTAACATGACAAAATGACAAACTTTTTTTTTCTTTTTCTTTTTTTTTTTCCTTTTCATTTTTCAAGAAAGAGAGGGAAAAACAGGCTGGTGATGGAACAAACTTGTTGCACGGATAATCCATGAGATTTAACATGACTATAAAACACATACAAATCAAAAGAATATTCCATTTTGTAATTCCTTTTAGCTGAAGACCAATTGTAACAGAGAGTTTTTACAATTGGTAAAAGCTACCCAGAAACCACAGGGGATGCAAACCTTTGCACACAACTGTACATCGTCACTAAAAATAACATATTTGAACCAAGAAGGTCTCACAGTTACAAATTTGCCACAATTCAACCTATCAAGAGTTGACTTGTATGACAAGTTACAAATGTCAAAAGGTTATACAGAGGGACGTGCTAGTAGTTGTAACATACTTATAACCCCATTCGTATGAAATTCAATACAGTTATATGAAATGAAATTTTAAATTGAAAGACATTTGTAACTAGTTTAGCTCAAATATTAAACATTTCACGTGTGTAATGTATTATATGTTCTTTTCCCCGTTCAAAATCTTTGGGGGATGCAAAAAACTTTCACACCCAAATGTAGCTGTTCTATATATGAAATATTAAGGACAGTTAGACATCTGTATAGACATTATATAAAAAATAGGACTCATTTTTAAAACAATTCTGTCAAGGTAAATGAGATAAACTTAAGCTGAATTTTTTATTTATTTAATTTTTTTTATTTTTTTCGTCTTTTCTGTGCATTTCTGGATCTGTTACACTGATTTTCAGAGTTGTGTTGCCACTTTCCCTATCGAAAAAACCATCTGTCAGAGCATGAGGTGTTTCGAAAAAAAACAAAAAAAAAAACAAAAGAAAATAAAAACATTTGTTTAGTGGTAATTGCACTAATTAAGCAGCTGCGCTCAAGCAACGTGAGCTGATGGACTTAACATCAATGTCCTCGGGAAAAGATACACAGAATGTCTGCGGCATGCTAATTCACTTTCAAGGCTGAAACAAGGACATCTCAGTTCTGCTCCTTGAGGGATTTATTTTAAAAAAAAAACGAGTAAGAATGTCTGTAATGACTGATAATGACACAAAAACATTTCATCGTAGCTTTTCATTCTGTATATTATCCAGAAAGCCAAGCTGATAACTCCATTTTTGCCTTAAAACTCCACAGCATGGGCTCCATCTTTATCAGACAGACGTCTATGAGCGAATTTGCACCTTTAAAGTCAATTAAAAAGCTGCGTCCTGTACCTGTAGGGGGTGTGATAACAACAGGAGAGGAATGAACTTCATTCTCTAGGTTCTTAAATTCAGAATTTTTGTTACAATGTGATAATGAGTTAATGGAAGTGTGAGTGTTGGAGAGCAGCTTACAAAAGGATCAAACACCATTCTTGGATAAAATCAGAAAAATTAAAAAATTAGATTGGTCTCATGTTAGCGGTGGAAAAGGGCAAACATGGCAGACTAACATATAAGATATGGTGTGTTTCAAATTCAGAACTGATGGGGATGGGGTTCAGCATACATATAAACTGCATATACATGTATGTCGTATGTTTATCCAATAGTACTGTTGAATTCTCAATTCGGATTATTCAGCAATTGTTGATTCAACTCATTTCTTTGTTGTTGTTTTTTTTGCGCTGAGTAAAATTTCCTTCAATTTTCTCCTTAAATTTAGTCTTGTCTAATTCACACCCACTCGTCAGGTGTCCCCTATCATAAGACAGCTATTCCCCGGGGATGGTCACATGCTTCCTCTGAGACATATGAAGTCAGGCAACCATAATATCTTTTCAAACTGCTGCTCCTGCTGCATCACAGGGCCGCGTAACAGACATGTCTGCATACATGAGCTCACACATGGCTATGATTGGTTAATGTCACTGTGATTGACAGGGGAGGAGCGAGTATGTCATTCCATCCCACCCAGAGAGCATGGCCCATTTTGCTCGCATGGACTTAGGAACCCATACCAACTCATTTCGATTGTATGGTAACAACACAGGGACTCGTAGAGTCGGTGCACCATGTAAACGGATTAAAGATATGTGTAGTTGTTCATGTGGTGGGGTTTTCTGCAAAACGTTTGTATTCCGCAGTGCAGGATGGGAAATGTAGTCACTGGTTTGCTGTGATATGACACGGACGAGCTGCGTTTTGTGCAGAAGTTGGGATATTTTATGAGTATGAGTAAAGGAACACCAGTATCAGACTGATACCAGTAGCAGTAAATCAGTAAATCATTTAAATCAGTTCTGGCCACCCAAGATGGCGGCCAGTATGCATGCTGTGGTACGAGCTCTGATCTGCTACCAGCATGCATAGTTTTTATTTCCCTTGTTAGAGGTTATAAAGAGTGTTTTACTGAGGCATTCTTTACTGCCATCAGCAAAACCTCTCCACTCATTTCCTGTCGAGTTGGGCAACTGCAGTTCTCCCACTGGAGCAGACCTCCTTTTACTGGATTTACACTGTGGACTGCAGCAAATTACTCTGACCACAAGCCATCGACCCACATCGACTGTCATTACTGTAGCAGATCTGTTGAGTTTGTGACCAATTGGATTAAACCTGTTGACTTACGGAGCCAAATGCTCCAGTCACTATATGGCCTTTGACAGCAACACACACACACACACACACACACACACACACACATCCAGCGTGAAGCTATATGTGCTGCTCTATTGATCATTGATTTGTTCATCATATTTTATTACACAGATTGTTGAGAAATTAGAGGATTTGCATGCCTGCATAGCGGGAGTATAAAAAAACCACCAACAGATACTGTCATTGGGATAGTTTATTCAGTTCTCACAGTGACTATTAATGGAAATTACAAAATCGAAGACTGGCTGGTTTGTTTCATTTGAACTCAAAGCCCTTCTCAAGATCAATGTCTTTGTGGTGAAAATGAGCTGATCTGCTTGAAGCCAATGTCAATGGCACCTTTATTATCCCTACAGGAGATATTTGGTTAACGCAGCCAGATAGACAACACATATACATAATATAGGCTCGATCACAGATGTAGGATCACTCTAATTGAAGTACTGGGAATGATGGGAGTCTGCAAAAAGGGCTTTAGTTCAAAGCTCGCATCTGTATACTTGACCCAGTTTACATTGACTAGTTTCATACATCTTGTATCAGGATGGTATCCGGATAAATGTTTAAACACACACACACACACACACACACACACACACACACACACACACACACACACACACACACACACTTGTCAACAGTGTCTCTAGACTGAAATATGACCTGTATATAATGTTTGAAGTATCAAACATTAAAATACAAATCGACCTAAAAGACATGACAACCAACTTCTGGTTTTCCGTGTTTCTCGTTTTTCAAGGCGAAACGGTGGTTCCTGCATCAGAAAATGTGCCTTTTTTGGCAGTCAGTCTTCAGAATAAGACACTATTGATATACTTAGCTCATTTTTAATATTAAATATTTGCTCCAGTAAACTTCTGAATTCATTCTGCTACTACCATTATTAGTAAAGATTAGTGAGGCTGTTCCTGAAGCAGTCATGCAAGCCCAAGCCATGATACTACCTCCACCATGTTTCACAGATCAGCTTGTATGTTTTGGATCATGAGCAGATCCTTTCTTTCTCAACACTTGGTCTTTCCACCACTGTGGTAGAGGTTAAGCTTGGTTCCAGAACTTTTGTGGCTCATCTCTGTATTTCATTGTGAATTTCAATCAGGCTTTCTGAATCTTACTGCTGGTGAGTGGTTTGCATCTTGTGGTATGGCCTCAATATTTCTGCTCTCAAAGTCTTCTTCGAACGGTGGATTGTGATACCTGACAAACAACTGACTGTTGTTTTGGGGTTTTTCCTCACAGCTCTCACAATGTTTCTATCATCAGCGGTTGTTGTTGCTCAGTACGCCAGTGGTTTCTTTCTTTCTCAGGACATTCCAAATTGTTGTATTGGCAATGCCTCTGATTGATTTTTCCGTCTTTTCTCAGCTTCAGAATTGCTTGCTGTTCTCCCATAGACAGCACTCTGATCTTCATATTGGCTTATCCTTTTTAACAACAAAAGTTTGATACAACATGTGCTGTTCTATGTCGTTTAACACGTCTGCATTTAAATACCAGGAAATAAAAGCTGAAATTCTAAACTCTCTTCTCATATTAATCTTTTGATCTCAAACCCAATTGTCTTCAGTCTACAGCAAAAACAAACGAATTGGCATTGCCGTTCCAGTATTTTCAGAGGGGACAGTATTAGAAATGTTCATTCAGCATATCCAAATGCAGATAAGATTAGCAATCGATTCACTGTTGAAATGCTGTTAAATACAAGAGATGGGTAAATTCACCATATTATTGTAAAGCACAGTGCTTTTTTTGAGCTTTTGCATTGGTTGTTTGTTGTAGTACTTCCTGTTTATGTGGAATCATGTTTCTGATTGGCTAGTGATGCTGAAATATGTGAATGACTTTACGCACTATAAGTCACAATGTGATTGTGGTGCAACTAAAATTCTACAATTTGAAACTAACTCCTTCAAATTAGGATTTAGGACTGACTTTACACCCTGACTAATGATCAAGCTTACATTCAGCTAGTGAAACAGGGCCCAAGAGCAAAGGTCATCATTCTTGTACAGACAGTAAATTACATTTTGTTCAAATTTACTCTTAAAGGTACTAAAAACCCTCTTGCATGATTTAATCTAACATCTCAGATCTTTCTGCAATCCAGAGAGACTTTTTTCTGGGCCAAGTGATTGGTCTTCGTCTTTCTCTATTTGCTGAGAAAGAGGCTGCAAAGACATCGAGGTCTTTAAAAAAACAAGAAAGCTGTAATCCCCTGGAATAGCGCCTGGTACAACAGAGCTGTCAGCAAGTAAGAAGTGATAGGAGAGACGTAGTATTGCGCATCCAAGGGAATTAGGTTTAAAATCCTTATGAAATGGCTTGAGATCCCTGCTTCGATTCTGCATGATGACGTACTACCTTTTGAAACAGGAAGTCACAGTGACGGTGTGTTTGTGATTGACGGATTTACACGTCAGCCGATTGCATTCGAGATGTGCCGCACCCACTCCAAATCTAAACGAGCTTGACGACAGCTTAGTCACCCATACCTGAGCACTTTAACGAGGATGATATCTTAAATGACAAGATGAACTCAACTGTCAGCGGCACCAATGGTGATGGTACTTGATAAAATGATATTACTTATTCTTAATGTTGGAGAAGCCCCGATGATGTATAAAGACTGAGTTGCATTCCAGATCAGTCTGAAATAGCGATATTCCTGCACTGAACATCCTCGGTTTGGCAACACTGAAAAATTCCTTTGAAAAAGTACCTGTTACATACCTGCCAACTCACACAAATTCCACCCTCTTCCAAATGAATAAACGCCAACCATCTATTCTCAGCAAAGAGATGTTTGGAAAAGATAATAGTGTGCAAAAAGATGCACAGCCAAAAGACGAACCACGCTTCCTATTAACGACCTGCCACTAGAGAGCAAGAACCACCTTCAGCGGCCGTGCATATACATTAGGTTCTAGAGAGCATTTAATTGGACGATCACAAGACTAGTGTGGGTATGAGTCGACAAAAAAATATGAATAGTTTCCCAAAAGTGATAAACTATAAAATTAAAATGAGAATATCTCCAAAAAATGTATTATTATTATTGTTTATTTATTTATTCCCCCCCCCCCCCCCCCCACAGTACTAATTTTTGGTGTTCATAACACAAGGGATACGTACAACAAGCTCTGAAACACCAATTTCATTTCTAAGTCTAATTTTAAAGTCTTATTCAGATGTTGACTTGCCAAACCAGGTGTGCAAGTTTAGCAATTTAGCAAAAATGCTCCTGTGATCTCAAGTCGGCTGCTTTGGTAATTTGGGAATATTTGAACTGGGCTAAGCTTACAATTAGTTTGTAGACCAACTTTTGTTTTCTTCTATCAAGAGTACTGTCAGTAAGCAATACGCCACCAAGCTGAACTTTCAACATGTGATAGTCCGACTATTTGGGCAAATTTTAGCACAATAAATTCCGGATGAGTCCAAAAAAAAACCTGTCTGCATCTTAAAAATCATTTTCCTTAAGGGACAAAAAAAGAAAAAATCCAGACAGCACCTGGCAGAGTTCTCTGGCAGCTTTAATAGTGAGATGAAGTTTTCTTTCTTTTCTTTTTTTTTAAGGCTGAAAGCTTGTTGCAGCTGAAAAACTGAAATCTTTTATAGAACTTGACGAGAATGTTATAAGAATGGTGGTAACTCTGTGTTCAGCCAAAGGCAGAAAATATTTTAGAAACGCGAGTCCAAATCATTAACAAAACTTCACATTAGATTACACTGTACAATAGTAACCATAATTGGATAAAAATCAAACAGAACAAAAATAACACACTTCAACAGTGTAGTAGTAAAAGAGGAAGCGTTCTACTGTGTTGTACCAATGTGTCAGACTAGAGGACCTCAACTTAGCATCCATGTACCCAAATACCCATCATGCATTTCGTTGCTTATAACAACAACAATATTCTGATTGGATACGATGTTACCTAAAACCAGGACAAGGACTTTGAATAGCGATCATATCTACAGTATACGGTTCATTGCTGAGCAAATCCTTTATTTCTATTAATATATGGATGTGAAATTGTCCTTGTCCGTGTGAAAATGTAGCAATTTCTCAGGAGTGATAAACTGTATATATTCAACTCGTGAAATTTCTTGACGCAATTACGTAATAACTAACTGGAGTTTAGATTTGTAAAAAAAAAATAAAATAAAATGAACTCAGCTTATAATATCTTCCAATGCACCACGGTTATTGGAGCGTCGCGGTCATTTACAGCTTAGATTAAAAAAAAAAAAGAATCTATGAACTACAGATGTTAAAAATGACTAAACCTTTGCTACCAAGTGGATCTCCATGTACAGAAAAAGGTGGCTTGTTGTGGCTTGATATTGTTAACACTGATCATCACAGATATGATTTTATAACATAAAAAGTAAATAAATAAATGATTGGCAGCTTATATAATGACACTATCTGTATTTGTATCTCTTTAGTGGTCTAAATATACATATCTTTATATGGATTTAAACCCCTAGTGGGCGTGGTCTAAAATTGAGTTTAAAAAAAAAAAAAAAAAAAAAGGAATATTCACCCACTTCAAAAAACCAAACAAAAACAAAAACAACAACAATATTTACACCTCCATTCTCATATCCACTGTGAACAGTTCTTCCTATTCATATCTGTATCTCTATCCATTTAGAAAACATTATCTGTTCATTCTGAATGATGTGTTCATATTCCGTTATATATCCCTAGGACTGCTGTACTGGTATAAAAGCTGAAACGACAGCCAGAGGCAACGGGGCACATCACTGCTTTAGAGAACACAAGAGCTATTGGACACCTGGATCGCATTTTTCTGGTGTGTCTTGACGACAGAATACTTTCATGCACTTAGGGTTGAGAGCAAAGTGGTCAGATTGACTAAGATTATTTTTTTTAGGAAGTCCAGCCATAAGGGTTTGAGTGCCATAGTAATGCTGTGAAATCCACGCTTACCATTTCCTCTAGATCACAGCTTTTACCTATTGCTAGAGTAGATGTGTATTTTGAAAGAGTGTATCTCTATCTGTTCTCTTCTTATATCCACATTTATTTATTTTTTTGGTTTTTGGTTCTTCTGATTGGCTGACACACCTGCACTCATGCGGTTACAGATTCACCAAGCCCACTCACTTTCTTGTGTTTCAGGTCGTCCTCTTCCTCTTCGATCTTGATTCGGTTTTAATTCGGGTGGTGGATTTGTGAGAGTATGAGAGTGGTGACTATGCACAATTAAACCTTACAAAGGATCATAGAAATCTCCCTGATGATGAGGAAACCAGAGGTATTGGGAACATCACTCATTGTAGTAGCAAAGGAAACACTTACTTTGGGTGCCAGATGGGGGCGCTGTGGCTCTGTTGTGACCAAAGAGGCACGCTCAGTCCGTCCGTCCACCATCATTCCTTCTTTGGTTTGTCTCTGCGGTGATTGCTTAAATTAAACAGGAGTGGGCAAAGAGGGAAGCAGGGAGCGAGGGAGTGAGAGGAAAAGAGAAGGAGTCTAAGAGAGGTCCAATTTTTACCTCCTGGTACTTTAGAGAGAGAAGAGGAGGAGAAGAGAAGGAATGAGAAAGAAGGAGGATAGCTAATGAAGTTATAAGCATAAGGTTGTGAGAATATTCCGGTATGTCAGTGTATCATGTTATGGAAATGTGAAATAGTTATAAACAAGGGTTATCAACTATCAGACTGTGGTCTGTATGCAAAGGATTTCAAATCTGGAAACTCCAGATTTTACATGAAACATGACGCATCATGGCTTCTGTAGCAGATCTTCTGTTTTTTTTTTCTTTTTCTTTTTCTTATCCAATCATGTACATTTATGTAAATTATTTAGCTAAAGCGAGCTCAGCTCATCAAGAAGGGAAAAGATTTCACAGACTTTCATAGATTTTTAAAAAATCTTTTGACCGTGTGAATTTTTGATGTGGCTTGTTAAAAAAAAAAAAAAAAAAAAAAAAAGTTGAAAACGGAATATTTTTTAAGATAACTGGACATATAATTATGCATTTAATCTCTAAATGCAACAGCTTATACTACGTGTATCTATAAATGTCCTTATTTCTGTATATTAAATGCTATAGTATTGAGCTAAAAACAGCTAGAGTGGCAGATATCCAACCTGTGCTCATGCAAGTGTGTGTGTGTGTGTGTGTGTGTGTGTGTGTGTATGTGTGTGAGAGAGAGAGAGAGAGAGAGAGAGAGAGAGAGAGAGAGGGAGAGAGAGAGAAAGAGAGAGAGACAGAGAGAGAGAGAAAGAGAGAGAGAAAGAGAGAGAGACAGAGAGAGAGAGAGAGACAGAGAGAGAGAGAGAGAGAGAGAGAGAGAGAGAGAGAGAGAGAGAGAGAGAGAGTGCGTGTAAGGAGGCGACTGGAGTCAGGATTGGCAATGATGGATTGGATTAACTTTATGCTCTAAGGCAAACGTCTACCGTTTCCTCAACCTGACCTTGTCAGTTGAGTGGCACAATCTCCGAGGACTTCCTGTCTCTTTAGGCCAACTCAAATTGAATGCCTAGTGCACTTAAAACTCTACTTACGACTTTCGCCACAACACCGTGAACACTGACCGGCACAAAAAGAAATACTCATATTTGTGTCAAGACTAGCCAATTTGGATTACATTCATTTTGTACACAGGTGCTACGCTGTGTGTGTGTATGTGTGTGTGTGTGTGTGTGTGTGTGTGTTTTTTGTTGTTGTTTTTTTTCAAATCCAGAATGGCAATTTTTCGACAAACTCAAGGGTGCGATGATTATTTTAGTGCCATCTGGATGGACAGCTCTGTGATTTTATAGGCAGATGTTGGATGGATTTTTTTTTAACCGCTATGTCTTTAGTCGTCATTGCACACACACACACACACACACACACACACACACACACACACACACACACACACACACACACACACACACACACGTTTAAAGCTTTCTAATCACAAAATGGGTGATCTGAGGAGTGACATTTAGCTGAATTTACATGCTGAGTGAAAGTGGGTAGAAGGTACAGAGAAGCATAATGGCAAAAACCAGGAATCAACGCGAGATCAAAAAACCGCACTTTATCAGTTGACACAATTGGCGTGACACACTCACATTATTATTATTATTATTATTATTATTATTATTATTATTATTATTATTATTATTATTATTTATTTATTTATTTATTTTTAAAAAATGTTAACCATGAACATGTTAGCATGGATTAGCCATTATAAGATGGTTAAGTTGTGGACATAAAAGGACACACAATACTCATATAGATGCTAGGTTGGGGTCTAATGTCTGCCAAGAAACATTCCCTACACCGTTACACCACCACCGGCCTGAACTGTTGACACGAAGCAGGTTGGGTTCAGGGATTTATGCTGGTGATTACAAATTTTGACCCAAACATCTGCATGTTGCAGCAGAAATCACGAATTTCAGATCAGATCACCACTCAGATTCCTGTTCTTGGCTGACAGGAGTGAACCTTCTGCTACTGCCTCAAGGTTCAATATGTTTTGCATTCTGGGATGCTTTTCTGCTCACCATGGTTGTAAAGAGTGGTTATTTGAGCTCAAACCAGTCTGGTCATTCTCCTCTGAACTCTCTTATGAACAAGTCCAGTTTCTGTCCACAAAGCTGGATGTTTTTTATTTTTTTTTAAACGCACCATTTTGTGTAAACTCTAGACACATGCTGTGCGTGAAAATCCCAGGAGATCAGCAGTTACTGATATACGTACTCACACCAGCCCGTCTGGCGCCAACAACCATGCTCAAATCCACTGATTTGACATATTTTTCCTGGATGTGCTTCACAGGCCCCACTTGAGAGCCCATGCATTATGCTATAGCTATTTGCCTGAATCGTCGTGTTTTAGTGTAATTAATTCAGGCTCTGCGGCGAAGGCCATTTTTTCACGATAGCAGAAAGAAAGAAAAAAAAAGCTTTCATCTTATGGGAAATATTATGCGGGGAAAAAAGTCCTCTTTGAAGTCTCACAAATAGAGCTTATTAAACAATTAGCATGGCTATTTCGGTTGGAATCTCAGCAAGACTACTACAGAGGGAGATTTAAAAGTAGTAGCTGCAAATGAGAAAAGCTCTGCTGTAGCCTGAATACATTCTATCTTTCTCACACACAGAAATACAGAGACACTCATATTGATGAGATGTATTAGAGAGTCTGTTCCCCGAGGAGGCCCAGCGAAGTTTGCTTAGATCTTGTTTTAAGACAAACTGGCCCAAACAGATCTAAGCATTCTCTTTGATCCTTTTAAGTACAACGTAGTCCTGAAATAGTGATGGTGAAACTTGGGAACATGGATATATGGCCGTGGGATTACGGAATGACGTTCATACAGGACTATGCACCTGTGGATTGGATTATTCCTAGCTGATAAAGGTGTACATTTTGGAATAAAAGATCACATGGATGATGTGTGAGCTTTGCTTGAGGTGACGTCCCTCCAAGCAAAACCTGTTTGATCCAGTGTTAGTCATTGATATTACGTGTTGTGAAGTGATACACTGAAACTGATGTTGAAAAATGAAATGTAATAGCCAAAATGCACAGATGTTATCGTCAGCATAATATTAAAACTTGCAAAGGATAATTTCATCCATCAAGATTGGCTGAATGATTGATTGATATATTTATTTATTTGCTTGTTTGTTTATTCATTATCGGTGGTATGGTCTGAGGTCTGTTCTTCTCTTCTTTTGGAATGGCTTCCAAATTACCCGCAATTGTGTATAGAAGGAAAAAAGGAAAAGGAAAATGCATGAAAGAAGAAGGGAAGAATGAACAATGGGAAAGAACAATGGGGTGGAATGACAAAGAAACAAACAAACAAACAAACAAACAAAAGGAGAACGCATGTAAGTAGAAGGGACAACAGAACAATGCGACGAATAGACAGACAGACAGACAGACAGACAGACAGACAGACAGATAGATAGATAGATAGATAGATAGATAGATAGATAGATAGATAGATAGGGAAAAATAAAGAAGAAAAATGGGATGAAAGAAAGAAAGAAGTTAAGAAAGAAAGCAAA
Source organism: Ictalurus punctatus (assembly GCF_001660625.3). Taxonomy (NCBI): domain Eukaryota; kingdom Metazoa; phylum Chordata; class Actinopteri; order Siluriformes; family Ictaluridae; genus Ictalurus; species Ictalurus punctatus. The sequence goes on along the minus strand of NC_030441.2, from coordinate 15,775,955 downwards.
ATACATAAAAAGAAGATAGAAAGGGATGGAATGATAAACAAACAAACAAGGAAACAAATATGTAATTTCCATAATTGCTTCTCCTCTTCTTTTGGAAAATAAATCCTACACTGTTTATGCATTACAAGCCACTGGTGTCCTGCAGAGGACAACCCACCCTCCTCTACCTCCCGAAGAATGGATATATACAAAGAGAGAGAGAAATTAAGAGAGAGAGAGAGAGAGAGAGAGAGAGAGAGAGAGAGAGAGAGAGAGAGAGAGAGATGCTTATTGACTCTTAAGTCATGTCATCTATTGTAGGAGTAGAGAAAGGACAGGAATGGACTTGCTTTATAACCCAGTCTCTTCATGTCTTCTCTGTTTGAGTTTGTAAATATTAAGCATCTGCAACCTTGGCGTGACCTTCGAGGTCCTGCAACTACTCCTAGTTTGTCCCCCAGGCTTAACTTTTCTTTTTAGGAGAAATTTTTGTTATGTAATAGCCAAATGGATGTGTGCCTGTGGCTCAGTGGTCCTCAGGGTGAGACTACTCTTAGGACAGGACAAGAATGACAAAAATTCTCTTGCTAGCTTGTGACTAGCTCATTATGTTTGACTTCTTTCTCATATATATATATATATATATATATATATATATATATATATATATATATATATATATATATATATATATATATATGTATGCACATATATATATATATCCATCAGTGATGTTGGTTGCTGGTCTGACGTCAGTCTGCTGCTCACCAGTCACAGAAAACACATTTAGCAGACACGGTGCAGCTTGAAGTGGCCATGAAATGCTCTCGTACCCTGTTTATGCCTGATTATATACTGCAGAGAAAAAAAACAGTGAGTCACCACCATGCGGTGTGCTAGAGTACACAGAGAGAGTGAGTAAGAGAGGTGGGGAAGGAAGGAGGGAAAGAAAGAAAGAAAGAAAGAAAAGGGATGAAGGAAAAATGGATGAAAAAACAATATGGTGGATTGAATTAAATGAGAAGAAGGGATAAATTAAAGAAACAAATAAATAAATCAAAAATTAAAGAAAGAGAGAAGAAAATGACTGAGGAAAAAATGAGTTCAAGCTGTTTAAGTAAATTAGGCTCCTCCTCGAAGGAATTGATTGGCAGGTGACAGCCATATTGTTTACAAATGTCAGCTTGTTTTTACTAGTTTTTGAGGTACTGGCACCAGTCATGTGAAAAAAATGAGAGAGAAGGAGGGATAATAAACAATAAAAGAAAGAAAGAAATATTAAAACAGGCACTGTAGCACTAACAATTGGTTCAGTTGCCGTGTGTGTGTGTGTGTGTGTGTGTGTGTGTGTGTGTGTGTTTGAGAGAGAGAGAGAGAGAGAGAGAGAGAGAGAGAGAAAGAGAGAGAGAGACCTTCATTTATGGATCACTGCTATTAGCGGGCCTCTGAAGCATTTTCCTGGTGCGCTCAGTAAAGGAGATGAATAAGACCATGCCGCTCGCTTGTTGTTTTTGTTTCCACATTAGCATTGTAAATTTGACCCTGGAGTGCAGCCCAACACCTGTTTAGCAGTGCATTAGCACCTTTTAATAATATTTTTACATTGCCTAACCTGATTGTAATGACCTGAAGCGGACAGCTGGCAGCCATGTGCATGCAGCAGAACTGATGTCTCCATCTCCTTTATTCTCCTTTAGATACACCATATTTATCATAGCAGGGACGTGCAAAGTGCTGGATCTATCAGCAAGCTACAATTACAGTTTTTGCTGTTTTTGATTCAATACCCTGGAAATTTACTTTGCTTGTTCCTTTGCATTTTGAGATCTTTTGTTTTTCCACAGGAAAAATCCCCATCATTGAATTCACACCTACAGAGTTTATTTTTTTGCTCTCCAGAGTTGTTCTGTGTATACCTGGAGTTTTTCTGGTTTAGCCTCACAAGTGTTTTCCATTTCAGAAAAGATTCAAAGTAGAACTTTTGCACAAAAATCTACTGGAGCAACCTAGTAGAACTCCAATGAACTACTGAATCAAACAAGTAGAACTCCAGATATCTACTGGAGCAACCAAGTAGAACTCCAGAGATCTACTGGAGCAACCAAGTAGAACTCCAATGGTCTACTGGAGCAACCGAGTAGAACTCAAGATATCTACTGGAGCAACCAAGTAGAACTCCAAAGGTCTACTGGAGCAACCGAGTAAAATTCTATTGATCTATTGGAGGAACCAAAGAAACCTTGAGGAACGCCTTTAGACTCATTCTGAAGGTACATGCTGGGAATAAAAGTTCAATCTGGAAGTGTAAATGATTCTTTGGTTTGCCCATTTGTCCAACAAAGTGCTCCCTATCTTCAAATCCTTTTAGAAAGCCAAGAATCCTAACTATCTACAGATCTCTTAAAGAAACCTTTTCTGTCAGAGACAGATGGTGACATGCTCTCTGAAGAAAAGTGGAAAAGATGGTGCATTTGACAGTTTTGAGAGAGAGAAAAAGAACAGGGGAAAGAGAGAACAAATAGGATGCTATTATGATGGTATGGTTTGGAATAGACCTCCTTCAAATAGATGAATAGCTTGTGGCTTAGAACAAGCCTTTGGCTGTATAGGTCTTGACTTCAACTGGATTGAGAAGCTAAATGACCCCTTCCCAGGGGTGGAAATGGGGTAAGGGAACCAGAGAGTGCAGTACATGGGTCATAGCACCAATCAACCTACCCTACAAACTGCCTCAAACAGCCAAAGAACACTTAACACTTTTCTTTCTGAAGTAGTTGATTGTTTTTTAATAGCTTTACTGGAGAAATGGTTCCTTTCTGTACAGGAAGATCATATAGCTTCTGCCACACATATACCCAAGTGTCGCAGATACTGTATGTTTGTGAATGTGAAGTATTTTTAGATATTAAGTGGGTTCCATTATCATGTTTGGTTTGAATGTCATGAGAAGGCCATTTCCATAAAATGAATTCAGAAAATACATCGACATGCTATGCCAATTAACTGGGAAGTAAGCCATTTCTAAGGTAACAAGCTGGGAATGTAGCCTCCTGGGACTAATAGGAAGACCAAATAAAAAGCTTAACATAGTCTTCTCAGGTAACTGCACTGGTAGACATACCAACAGTTCCAGTAATTATTATTTTTAAATTTATGATAGCCCAAGTAATAGCTAGCATTCTAACCAACCGTTAGTACACACATAGGGCTTAAATGGGACAATTGACCTTATTTACATAATCGTTTAAATCAGACTCGATGTAATACTTTTTCCTAAATGAATGCTAACACAGGCATCACCATGTTTAACTGTGAGTTTTATGCGCTGCGTTCAACATGCAATTTTGGTATTCCACTAAGCTCTCTTCTAGGACCACTGCTTTTTTCTTATTTGCTACATCTTCTGCCATGTAAGCCATAGAAAATTTATGCTTGTACATCTTCACAATGGCTTGAGCACGAGTCCTTGCCATTAAATTAGAAACTAGGAGAAAAGAAGATAATCTGAAGAGTACATGTTTGAGTAGAGGAAGAGCTAAGTACGAGAGAGAGAGAGGGAGAGAGTATGTGTTATATTGTTAATAAGAGACAAGACATAGTGGTATCTCTGTGCACCACAGGGAGCATCTCAGAGAGAGAGAGAGAGAGAGAGAGAGAGAGAGAGAGAGAGATGAAAACTGGTCACAGACAAGAGCAAGACACAGAGGGATATGAAAAGTGGTCACAGAATGTGGTGGTGTGTGTAAGTGTGGGTGGGAGTAGTGGGAGAGAAAGAAAGAGAGGTAGGTTTGTTTATGTACCAGAGGGAGTGTGTGCAAATGTATGATTGTGCATGGTGTGTAGTCAAGATTGTGTGTGTGTGTGTGTTTGTGTGTGCGTGAAAGAGAGAGAGGGAATGATAGATAACAATTGGTCACAAACAAGAGCGGCAGAGAAACAGAAATGAAAAGTGGTCACAGAAAGTGGCGGCAATGTGAGTGTGTGTTCATGTGTGAAGGTGAGATAGTGTGAACACATAGAGTGTTTACATAGAGCATGTGCAAATGTAGGAGTATGCGTAGGGCTGGCAATGCTTCATTTGATGTCACGATTGGTGTTATTATTATTTTTACAATGATTCACAATAAACCCAGGAAGTAGGTTTATTGCACTTTATATATATATATATATATATATATATATATATATATATATATGTATATGTATAATTTTAAACCAACAGGCAAACAATGTTTAACATTCTACACTTTAAAACTTTACTATTTGAACTATAGAAATCTTTCAATCAAATGTCACGTTAAAAGAATCTTCATTATGTTTCTACCACACTGTTGAAATGCCGAATCTGATTGGTCAGAACACATTTCATGTGCTATAACAGCAGCTAGGTTTAAGGCAGTTGTTTTTATGCATTAGCTTTTATATTTATAGAGTAACCAAGCCTAAGCCTAATAAACAGGTTATAAAAAAACATGCTGTTATTTACATAAAATAAAAAGCATATAATAATTGATAAGATGATGTTTTCTGTAAGGAGACTTTGTATATGTAACTGTAAATGGATAGAAAGTATGACATTGTTGTTTCATGAATAAAAAATGTATTTATTGACAAATTGCACTGATATGAGAGGAATAAGACATTTCGGGATATTGGGAAATAATCAACTTCGGGAGGTGACAGTAACTATACTTCATCACCGCCCCGTTATTGATTGTTTTCCTGTAACGGCACACCCTGTCATGTTTTATTCCATAATTAACTAAGGTTATGTGGGTAATGTTATTTGGGGTTTATCACTCCATCTGAGCCAGCTTTTTTCTATCTTGTTCACAATCATTATAGTGCAAACCCAGGCGATGTTCTGCTGGGAAACCTTGGGTCCTGGAATTCATTTGTATGCTATTTTGACACATAACCCCCTACCTAAACATTGTTGCAGTCCAAATACACACCTTCATGCAACGGCATTCCATAATGGCAGTGGTTTCTTTCATTGTTTGAGGAACATGACAAAGAATTGAAGGTGTTGACTTGGCCTCCAAATTCCCCAGGTCTCAATCTGATGTGCTGAACAAGCAAGTCCGATCCATGGAGGCCCCACTACGCAACGTACAGAACTTAAATGATCTGCTGCTAACGTTTTGGTGCTAGATACCAAAGCACACCTTTAGTGGTCTTGTGGAGTCCATGCTTCGACAGGTCAGAGCTGTTTTATTGGCGCATGGGGGACCTACAAAACATTAGGCAGGTGGTTTTAAAGTTATAGCTGATTGGTGTATAGTGACCTGCTGCCCTTCTGTTGTGAATTTACACTTCAGAGCTTCAGCTAATCACTATTTCATCTTGTTCTAAGCTTTCCCCAAGGTTACTGCTTATGTTTCATTATTATAACCACACAACAGGGTGTAAACGGTCAGCATGCTTTTGCATGTTGATTCTCGCTGTCGTTGTACCATTCAGTAGCTGTTCTTAAAAAAAAAAAAAAAGTTTTAAAAATAACTGGTCGATTTATATGGCGCAAAACAACTCGGAGGCAAAGCTCACTGTGTGCTCCAGTTATGACAACTACCTATGTTAATTAAAGCCACCCTGTACCACTTTCTAGCATGGGGAATATGGTTTTGCTTGATCACTTTAAAAAAAAAAAAAAAATTATTATTATTATTTTTACAAAAGTGCTCGCTTTATTGCATCTTGTAAAAGCCCCAACCCATCATACACACTTACACAAACACACACACAGTCAATTCTCCCTTTAAACCCTTGCGCTAATTCTGCAATTGGACATCACAAGCGACGTTTTCTCATTTTCTAGACCTGATCAAGTGCAGTAGAAAGCAAACGTTAATCCGAGTGCTTAATATTCTTGAGGGAGACGTTGGGTGCAATTGCACGGCATTAATATTTAACAACGTGGAGTGTTTTGATCTCAGAATATCTCTTGCCACATCTATGAACAGCATTCGGATTTGATCTTCCCAAGGTCACGACTGTGAAATCCATCTGCGCTTTATTTTGAAAGAATACATAAACTATACAGACGGATTATTCTTCAGTTTATCACTGCAATTATTTTCCATGATGGGGATCTTTACATGTATTCCGGGGATCCGTAATGATCCATGGAAATTAGAATAGCGGTCATTAGATATGAATTGAATTCATTGCTGTTATTGGGCAGGCTTCAGTAAACTGACATGCTTCAGAGCAAAATCTGATTCAAGCTGAGCAGGATGTGATGCCTGTAAGGATTTAACTATGTTTATTGGATATACTACTAAAAAAAAAACCCCAAACAGATCCTTATAAGTGATCGTAGCATTTTTACATGACTATATCATCAGTGTCTGCGTAACCTGTTACTGACTATGCACTCATTGATCAATCAACATGATGTGATGTGATGAGATGTCAGAGAGCCTGGTGTCTGGACTGCCTTCTAGGATTTACGTAGATTCTGGAAATACCGTTAAATGCAAAGGATTTGGTTTCAGGTCCTATATTCCATCATACTTTCTATGATTATGTCTTGCTTTTATGCATCTCTAGGGGAATATCTGGGGTACCGACTGCAACACTGTGCTGCCTGCAAGATCTTCCTTCACCAGTGAAATTGCTGAGTAACTGGTCCTGGCTCCAGAGCTGGTGCCTAATCTAGAACTGTTCCTGTGGTTTTCAAGTGCAAAATATGTGTTTATTTAGCAATCGCAACAAACTAAATAGGAGCTTCCTGTCTGTGACCTGATAGCTTGTGAACTGGTGGAAGCACAAGACATTTCTTAAAAAAAGTGTTGGGTCCATGCACTGGCTCCACCAATATTACAAAAAGCTGCAGATGTAGATGCTTTGGATAATTCTTCATTATCCTCTGCTAAAAGTTCATCCTTCTCTGCTAGAAATGCAAGACTTCAGAACACTACAGAAAGGTCTAGATCGTCCCAAACACGGAAATGTGCCTGGTGTGCCTTTAGCCAGGGGCATCCTTCACTACTCTTTCCATAGTGTTTTCAATCTACTTTCAGTCTAAATGATTGAGAACAATTGAGCACATTTTGGATTTCTGCTACTAGAATTGGACTGCCTAAGGCTGAATTAAACACCATTCAGGAAAGAAAAAACCCTAATCAATGGCACACTGCTTTTCTTTCTATGCTGGATCTAATTATTGATGTGAAACAGGAATTGATTTCATCTTGGCTTTACTACCTGCTCTGTGGACTTTTTGTCCAAGAGGAAAAATAGTTTAGGACCTTATTGGAAGGTTAATTGTATACTATGCAATTTTAAAGACCCAATCGGGGTGTTGTTAAAGGAGAGTTCACTTTCAGCATTGCACAAGCTTCACACTGTAGGAAGCGCCCTTGTGCGTAACCGGCATCTGAAGCTTGTGTAATATCATGCCTATTTATAGGCCTGTCATGATGAGGTGACGTGGCAATTAAGCACGTCACGTGATATAAAAATGACACCTGTGGACCACGCCATCAGCCTTATCATCTTCAGCGAGACCACATGCCAGTCATTTGTGTAACGCTCGCAAAAAGACTCTACATTTCCTCTCTATCTTAAAATTAAAAATATATATATTGTCTACTTTTCTGTCCCTTAAAAAAAAGAAAAAAGAGAGAAAGGTATGAGTGAGAGAGAATTCAGGAAGTGTGTCACGCCTTGCTCACGTTTCATGACGAGGGAGGGTGGAGGGTGGGGGGTGGGGGTGGGGGGCTGGTGACAACACACTGCCCGCTGTGGTTCACCCTCACTTTTCCCGCACCATTGGGGCTGGACTCCATGGTGCACACGTGGCTGAGGTCACGTCTGTATGCTTTTCCCTTCAATCGAGCTGCTCCTACAAGTTCTAACGAGAGTTCGCCAAGACCGTCAACATCTGCTTCTAGTAGCACCTTATTGGCCAGCTCGAATATGGTTCTCAGAGACAATATCCCTGATAGACGGCACTCCTCGGGAGATTCCCGTCCACAGGGATCTACTGTCTCAAGCCAGAAGGTTGATTTATCACCCTCGGCTGGAACTATGGAATCTGTGGGTCTGGCCTCTGAGGGGCAACAGCTTATAGATTCTGGTCTCACAACTGAGATTGTAGAGACCATGTTGAACGCTAGAGCACTATCCACGAGGAAATTGTATGCGCCCAAGTGGCAACTTTTTGTCTTGTGGTGTGAGGAACATCAACTAGACCCAGTTATAGCTACAGTCCTGGAGATCTTACAAGGACGATTCTCAGCAGGGTTGACTCCTTCTACAATCAGCGTCTACATGGCCAGCCATGCCCCTATTGATCGAGCCTCTGTGGGGTAACATCCTCTAACATTGTGGTTTATGCAGGGTGTCCCATGGCTGAGGCCAATCTGCAGACCACGCATACCTTCCTGGGACCTTTCTGTGGTCATGTAAGGTCTGTCAGGTGCTTCATTTGAGCCCTTAGAGTCAGACTCAGAGAAGCTTCTGACTTTAAAGGTAGCTCTTCTGCTGACCCTGACATCTCTCAAGTGAGTAGGAGATCTACAAGCTCTCTCTGTTGCCCCTTCCTGCTTTGACTTTGCCCCTGGATTAGCCAAGGCCTTCCTATATCCTAGGCCGCATTATATTCCTAAAGTGCCTAGTGCTGGCTTTCTGTCCTCCTCTGTTTGTCACACTGGAACAAGAGAAATTGCACCTACTGTGTCCAGTAAGGGCTCTCTGTACTTACATCCACCGCACTGGCCAGTGGTGTAAGTCGGAGCAGCTGCTGGTCTGCTTTGGCGGTGACAGTAGAGGTGATCTGTGTCGAAGCAGCACATCTCTAATTGGATAGTAGAAGCAATCGCTATTGCTTATGAGGCGCGTGTTCTCACTATGCTTCTGGGCATAAGGGCTCATTCCACAAGGGGGGTTGCCTCCTTGAAGGCTTTGTCCAAAGGGGTTCTCTAACAGGATGTGTGTGCTGCGGCGGGGTGGTCTACACTGTACACATTCATTCAATATCACAGCCCGGATATACATTCCACCCCGGGCTCGAGTGTCCTACAGTGACCCTTGGGCTCAGAGCTTTTGAACAGGCTGTACCCTCAGTATGACGGAACGGGTTTTCTCGTTCCCGCAGCGTGAAGCCCACGCAACGTTGAGTTCCCTTTGAAAGGGAACGTCTGGGTTGCGCATGTAACCCTGTTCACTGAGAAGGGAACAAGATTTTGCGTAGCTTTGTCATACTGGGGCATGCCTGTGAATTGCGTCTTCGCTTCAGATTTCAGATAATCGAGGCTGACTCATGCAAGAGTTTAATTGCCACGTCACCTGATCACAGCAGGCCTATAAATAGGCATGATGTTACACAAGCTTCAGATACCGGTCACGCGCAAGGGCGAATCCCCTTTAGTACACAAAACCTCTGGGTTGAGTAAGCTACAGTAAGTGTTGCTGCCTCACAGCTCCAGGATTACTGTCTGTGTTCATGGGTTTCCTCTGGGGTCTCCAGTTTCCTCCCACCACACATAAACATGCAGTAGGTGGATTGAACAACTCTTAACTGTTCATTGTCATGAATGTGGGTGTGCAGGACTGGCATCCCACCCAGTGTGTATTTCTGTTTCATGCCCATTGTTTCCTGGATAGGTGTTGAATACACCACAACCCTGACAAGGACAACGCAATTCGTGAAAATAAACGAAATTTATGGAAGTGAATTCCAGCTGTTTTTATTAATTTTTATTTATTTATTTATTTTTTAATTTCTGTAGAAATGGTTTTGAACATGTTCTTTTAATTTAAAATAACTAATTTGGTGTGGCCAACATAGTCCCATGATAACAACTCTGTAATGATTATTTATGAAGCCAAATTATTATGAAAAGATATGAGTAATTAATGTTAGGCAGCGCCATAGCGTTCCTTTCATGTTTATCCACATGATGTAGGTGTAAAACCATCCTTAATGAGTCATGAATTCAAAGTGACATGCTGATTTTTTTCTTGCCATGCCAGAAACACTGAACCTTGAACCCTGAGTGACCAGGCGCCCTGGATCTTCCCACCGCTCCACCGGATCCGAAAAGGCAAAGTTTTCTTGATGAGAATTATTTTTGGAATTTCCTACAGTGCTCTGATCCAGTATAAAAGCAACTTGAGAAGAGCAGAGGCGTGAACTTGTAAAATGCTAAAAATGGTGAGTAGGTGGCCGCTGGAGCATAGATGGTGTAGCGTCGGTGTAATAAAATGCTTTTGTTAAATAAAAAAAAAAAAAGAAGAAGTGAGAAGCAGCATGGATCATGGCTGAAATTTAACCTTGGTGGTCAATAGGATCAAATCTAGACAAGCTGCTTTTTTGGTCATCTCCATATCTGATGTCCACAAAAGGGTTTTTGTCACTATCCTAAAAACATCCGTAATAAAATAAATCTCCTTAATAAAACGAAGTCTGGTATATAGTGTGTGCCATAAACATTTTGGAACGAAAACACAGAATCTCTTTAACATCTATAAATCAGAGAGATTCCCAATCTTTAACAACTCGAAACCGACCACAAAAGCTCCCACGGGTCAGAATGGACCCAACCATTAAAAATGCAATTACACTTGTAGCACAATAATCGACACTGGTGTTCAGGGAAAAGAGTCCTACACAAGCTATAATGTGGCTCCACAAAGAGCTCACATTGATTAAGGAAGGAGCTGCCAAATTAGCTCTCCAGGAAACAAATTTTCTATGCATATGTAAATATTAATGAAGGCAGTAGGAGAAGGCATCCTAAATAAATGAGAATCTAGTTGAAAACTATTAATATAGTAGACTTTTAAGCAATGTATTTTATTTTTCCTGTAGGAAGATAACTAAGCATCATGTCCCTATGTGACCGCTGTAAACCAGGCCACTCTTTTGATAACTTTCAGCTATTAGTTTTATTAAAACTTCTAAAACCTACATGATAATTCTTTGTGATGTTAAGAACAGGTTAAGATGTTTCATCAAAGGCTACAAGGTTTTTTGTAAGTTTTTTTCTTCTTCTTCAAGGTTGTCTGTAAGTAATGATTCAATACAGGGCTATTATAAAGTAAATGAAGCCATTATAAAGTACATGATGATGATACAAGTCTGCCGATTATCCTGATAAGTCCTTGTAAAGACTTTTTTTCTCCCATCACCGTGACATGTCTGATTGCCTTGCAAGAGAATCAATCAGGGTCAATCCATGCTTTATATTAATTCATCTGCAGGTTCACTTTAGTTAAAAAAAAAATTCAATAACAGTGAATAGCAGTTTCTTAGAGAAGTTCAGAAGGGAGGACAGTTTTTCTTCTCTTTGGAAATGCAGACTTTGAATTATTTCGGATTTTGCCATGTTTTCCAAACAAGTGCGACAATAGGGTGAGTATGAATGACCTCCAAGGCTCATTAGGGTCAGTGATGCTCCCAAAAAATGTATTCTGGTATAATTTTTAAGCATGAGCAAACACAAACCTATGTGTACATAAGGTTTCCATTCCTCTGTGAGACTTTGGATTGGGGAAAGCTCTTCCACTAAACAAAAAACGGAACCCTTTTCTGGCACAGATGTCAATTTCGATTGGCAACAACCTCAGGCTGAGTACTTCAGGGAGGTCTGTAGAAGGAAAGAGAGACAGGAAGAGATGGAGGAAGTCATTTCCACTCTTGAGAGCCCTGAGAGTCAACAGGGCTAGGGGTTGAGAATTCAAAGTCAGACCGTGATGAAAAACTGACAACTGATAAGTGTCCACAGAGAGAGTATTTCTTGCCAATGTCAGCGCTGTTCCAGGTGGGCGTTGACCCTTTGCCCTCACCTGATCTGGGAATCATGTCCACTACCCTAACCAAATCCTGGCCTTAACCAAAACAAGAAACTGATCCCAGATCACGAGAAAGACATATTTTTCCTCCCCTTTGTATATATGCATCTCTTTGGCTTATGGCTGACCTAAATGTGTGTTTTTGATGCTAAAAGTGTCATGGTGAGTCCCCGAAATGTCACATTCTTTGAGCTCGTGAGCTGGCAGCTTGAAATACGTTTCTTAAAAAAGTCTCAAAGTTCTTGGTTTAAAACACAGAACACGAGGAACACACACACACACACACACACACACACACACACACACACACACACACACACACACACACACAAAAAAAAAAAACAACAACGGAGAATCAAAATTTTTTGTGGCTCTTACGTTAAGGTTTTTGCTTTGTAGTGAATGTAGATTTAAATGTAGGAGGCAAAACCTTAAACACTCCATGAAGAGGCTGAAACAGAGCAACAGGCAATGCAGGAAGAATGAAAGTTGAAAAAAAAAAAAAAAAGCTAAATATTAGAGATGCACATTAGAAAGCTGGCAAACTTTTGCAAAGAGTGTATGTCAGGATGTGGGGTATATAGAGAGTTCAAAGATGGTAAATGATGTACAGGTGTAAATTAAACAAGACTGGAGTTTTAAAGGATTCTTGATGGGCTGCATAACGGGCATGAGCACACACTCTCCATGGATATAATATACTGTATATTAGCAAAAAAAAAAAAAAAAAAGGAGCTCTTTTAGAAAAGAAAATCATTAGCTAGATCCACTGTACTACAATATTTGGACACTAATATAGTTTTTCTAGTGCAGCTATTATTATGTGCAACTATGATTATTACCGGACTAAAGTGGTTTTCTTTAGACAGGTCTTCCTAATGAAAATCACCAGACAGTAGACCACTGCATAGAGTTCAAGCATGCAATAAAACGTCTGGCTGTAACACAGCTTCAGCGCTAGAGTTCAGTTTGCCCAGATGTCCTTTTCATACCAAATATGTCCCTGTACAATAAATTTTAGTTGAACTTACTGTCAATAAGGTCTCAGCATGCTCTGTAGCAGACATTTCTAGAGTTAACCAAGAGGGGTTAGTTTAATGGATAGCTTGTCTGGCAGATTGAGACAGACATCTAGACGAATGAATTAGTGCCTGGAGATACCGGACATCAAAATCTATAATGAAGAACAGTGTATGGCTAAATGAATGTGCAAGGTCCAAATTAGAGGAGTAAAAAAACAATATATATATATACACACACACACTGACAGCCAGGTTTATTTATTTATTTATTTATTTATTTTTAAACGTTATATTACAGTTTACTCACTATTGGCAATTAAATAAGGTAAAATAAGGAAGGACTAGTGTTCCATTAAATTCCTAAATGATTGTTTTGTTCATCGCATCGTCCGCTCTCAGATACTAATGAGACTTATTAAAGGCAAGCGCACTAGTTACTGTAAGCCTGGATTACAGCGGGTTTTACAGTTAATATTACACAATGTTAGTGCTAACTGTACGATAAATATATGTCATGTACTACAAATTCCTCATCAGAGTGATACAGACCAACGTTTTCCTGATTTGTTTTCCAGAAGAAGAAAAAGTCCAAAACATTTCTCAGTTCCCTTATAACTATAGTATTTAATATCAGACCATTTCCTGAGCTTTAAGAGGGGAAAATGCATATACTATACATTCACAGAGACTGTGAATGCTGAAAATGAGAGAGACACTAAATTTATTTATTTTTTGCCCTGGATCGAACTTTTCAGTTTTCAAATCCCTCGACTCTTGGAACCTCGCAAAATTTCTCCTAAACAAACGTGACGTAAGATATACAGTAGATACATCAAGGTTATAGTATGTATCACATCTTTTACACATAAATATACAGTATATATGAATAATAATGTACTGAAAAACTCTCTTTCTTTCTGTCTCTCTGCTTTGGCTTTTGCTTTTCTTTTATGTCCTCTGCTGTCACACCACTATGCTTAAAACCACATGAGAAAATACACAAAGGCTTTTTTTTTGTGCATACACGATCCACTCTGCTTTATCCGACAAGATTCAACTCGGGGATTTAAACTGTAGATGAACAAACCTAGAGTAATGTCTAGTTATCAACTTCTCCCTGAGCCTTGCAAATGAAAATGTCAGAGCAGGCTTTGGCCGTAATCAGTGTCTCACGCGCAGACACACACACACACACACACACACACACACACCTAGAATGATGAGGCAATAACCGGCAGTAGGTTTCATATCACATTATTAAGAACAACTGCCCACACACTCACATGCACCAAAACACGCACCGTCCCTCCACTTTTCATGTCTGGGTCGCACCTACAGACAGGATAAATGTGGAAATTAAAATACTTTAGAGGATAATGCATGCCTCCCATTCCTGGGCTGGTGAAATGGCCGTCTGTGCTCCCCTCTAAAGTCTATAAATACACCACCGCCGTCCCTTCCCTCCACCACCCCGTCCAATTCCAGCTGTAATTAACAATCGATTTATGCCTCCGCCACGAGCTCAGCTAATTAAGTTAAATTAGTTATGCAAAGCGCAAGGAAAATTGAGGTTTGCCAAGGTTGTGGACTTTCCCAGCATAACCGTTCCTCCCCGCTTTGGAAGATGGAGCAGTTAGTGAGCAGTTGCTGACATTTAGCCAAGCCAACATGTCCAGTGGAGGGGGCCTTCTGGAACTAATGGAATCTTATGCACTTGTGCATGATAATTGCAGTAAAATCACCCTACATTAAGCGTGAATTCATTTCAGAGTACTTTCTGGATCAACTGTGGTTGATGCCGTCTGGGGATGAGGCTAAATGTGTCATTCCCAAAATCTATGAACATGCACATGCACAAAAAATTATGTCACAAAATGAATATCTGGATTTTGATTATTATAAAGGTTTTATTATATTCATATTATACGTCAGCATTGTTAAATTCTTGTTTCTGGTCAGGTGTCGATTAAGCTTCGATAACAGCATGACTTGTCCATTCCAAAACATGAACTTTATTCCTCTTTGGCCATTCTTTGCTAGATCAACTTGTGTGCTTAGGGTCTTGCTGGCCAATTTCTCTTCAGTTTCAGTTCGCAGACAATCCTGACATTTTCCTTTTGAATTCGCTGGTGTAATTCAGAATTCATTGTTCCATCAGTGATGGCAATTCGTCCTGGCATAGCTTCAGCAAAACAGTCCCAAACCATGACACTACCACCACCACGTTTCACAGATGGAGTAAGGATCTTATCCTGGAATGCAGTGTTTTCCTTTCTCCAAACATAACCGTTCTCATTTCAACCAAAAAAGTTCTCTTTTGATGTCATCCATCCACAAACAATTTGTCCAATATTTCTGGCATGCCCATGTGATCTTTAGCAAACTGCAGAGCTCTGTACTATAACAGAAGCTCTGACAGCTCTGATTTGCAAAATAAATAAATAAATAAATAAATAAATAAATAAATAAATAAATAATTTGTCTAATTGTTGATATGGTGATGTTTTCTGTAAGAAGACGTTTATTGAACATTTTGCAAGGAGTCTCCAGTGTCAGGGCTTTGTAAAAGTCAGAAGTTTAAGTTTTTCCAAGATGGGGAAGACTTCCAGACAGAGGAGTTGACAATTTCTGGTGTCTTGATAACATGACAAGCTGTTTTTATTTGTCATATTACCGTTCAGAGAAATAAAGAGAGCCTGGTGAGCGGTTATAATGAAAGTGATAACAGGAACTATCTTGTTTTGTGGACGTTCCACACCATTAAACCCTACTATAAATGGATAAAAAGTGTGGCATTCATCTTGTGTTCTGATATTAGAGGAATAAAACGTTTTGCGATGTGTTACACCCCTACTGTTTCATCTAATTTACAGCAAATGTTACCTGGTTAGGATTCGGCAGTAGTTTTCAGTTGTCCTATGACTTCTTACTAAGCATTACCCACTTAAGAAAATGGAAGATGTTCATTTTCCTACCAGAGGAAGCTCCTAAACCCCCAAATCTTGTCCTGTAGCTTTAACTAATCGTAGCTTTTCATCCAAGTTTACTTTGTACACTTACCACAATGATGTTTACACAATCAGTTTCCTTTTAAGATTTGCATTTGTTTACTGTATTACAGTGCGTGTACACTGTTGTCTGAGTAAATGTTTGTGCATGCATTGTATGGACTTGAGGTCACAGTATGTGGTCTCATTAGGGTTGTATAGGAGGCTTGTCTTTATAAGCAATGAGAGAAAAACACGTGGCATGTCCTCTGCTGAATGTGGGAGACTCCGCAGGGAAATAGCACAGTCACAAACAAAACTATAGCACACCAATCACGGTTAAATTACCACCGCAAACTAACGGCTTCGTATTTTCCTGCTCTCGCCACAACCTCTTGTCTGTCTTGCTTGCCGAATCTCCCTCAGCAGAGATCCGAAGCTTAATAAATACATGAGGTAAAACTGTGTGCACTGATATGGAGAATTTTCATTTCATGATCACAATGTTAACAAGTAGGAAGTGGTGCACTCTGGGATTGATGAAGAAATCAAGTCAGGATTGTAGTGGGAGTGTATCTCCCTCAGCATTTATTTCCAGACACGATATTGACTCGTTTGAAGCTATCCATCCCAGTGCAGTGTGTTGGCTTTGTTGGGATTTAATGTCAATTCAGGACGTGGCATTAAGAGATATTTCTTCATTTGTTCACGCTAATATCTTAATGTTTAAGGTACAACGGTACATTTTTTTTACAGCTTTTCTCAGCCTCCAACATTAATAGAATTTTTAAATGATTTGGTCGTACGTCATATAAATGAGTGGAGTAAGCAAAAAATCCATGTTCATCTTATAAATTTAGCATTTTCGTAGACTACTAAAAAAGCGCAAGTAACAATGTGCTAATGAATAAGTCATCATATTGGGCCAGGTAGTATAGACGTTCGTTTTTATTTAATATGCTTCCAGTGCATACATCCACTTCAGATTTCCAAATACAGTATAATGTCTTTTGACTTTGTACTATTAAATATGAAAAACAAAAAGAAAACATATCTATTCATATGCAGAAACAAAGATAGTTTAAAAAAAATAATAATAATAATTATTGGGGAAAAAAAGTGTTCGGACACCACAAATGACCAGCATTAGTACTTTGTTGTTGGCTATTTCACCTTTGAGAAGTCTATAGTATTTGCAGCATTGTACATAGATGGATGCAGTTGCAGGCGAGGTTTAGTCATATCAGGCGAACAATCCAAAATGTGAAGCAAGGTCAAGGCCAAAAACAGTCAGAGATTCAAGCGATTAGCAAACAACATGAACTAGGCAAAATATTTATTTTAAATGCAGCATTTATATCTAGAACTTGCTTTATTTTTTTATATAGCCTTCACCTTGGTGTGCTGGAAGTATATTAAATAACAAAAAGAAACATATCCGAGTAATTATTTCCCCTCACTGTGTATTTCATAGTGCACTACCTTCCATTCTGACAATAAGGACACTATCAGTGTAGTGTAGTTATAGTGCTGCTGAAACCTTCCATATCTGTGCAAAATGGAACACCAGAATCAAAGGGCACAATTTTTTTTTTTTTTGGGGGGGGGGTGCTTTGGGGAGAACATGCATATTTCATGAGAGCTTGAGGGATCACAGTAAGAACACTGATTCTTCAATAAATGTTTTTTCGTCACTGTCGTTGCTGCACTGTGGGGGCAAATATCAAATTTGCACTGGAACTGCAAGCACTTATAATGCGAATAATGTGGTGTTAGCATAAAAGGCTGCAGGTAGTATAAAAAGAGACGCTGCTCATGCGAACACTGAGGAAAGTTGTGTGTGTAGAGCTTCAGTGCACGATGTACTAAATTCTAGATCATCTAACTTATATAAAATCATCAGTATAAGCTACAACTCACGGATCCAGAGACTGTACCAGGAAGTCTGGGTGCAAGGTGGGAATACATCCTGAATGGGACGCTAGCACAGACGTACAGTATACTGTACATTTAGGGGTACACTACTTCTGAGCTTACTGCTTTTATTACAGGAGATACAACAGCACAGCTCTGTTTATGACACTGTTCATTTGTAAAACACCCAAATGCTGGTTTACTGGCTGTCCCACAGACACGGTTGCGATCTGTAGGGGACAGGGCTTTCTCGTCCTATGCTCCTGGACTCTGGAATGCACTCCCTGCTCATATTAGAGATGCACAGAATTTTTTATTTTTTTTAAATGCACTTTCTTGCCCGCATTTAAAAAAAAAAAAAAGTCTCAAACCTGAAATGTTCTGCATGCACACTATACTTACCTAGGTGCCCCTTTAAAAAATTAACACTGAGACTCAAACCCTTTCCATTATAAATTGCCCCTAAAAGTGGAACTGTGAGTAATCTTGAGCATTACATTTGGACTTAAATTCCAAGTCTAAGGAACAAGAATATACAAAATGTAATGTGCTCTAGAGATGAGTTTTTGTTCCAAGGAGCTAGGCCCATCCTGAGCCAAGAAATTGAGGTTTCCACATAAATTCCACATTTCCATTTTGGTTATATAGTAAACAGCTATATAACCAAAATGTGTTGTGTGCCATGATGCAAAGATGGCCAAGTAAAATGATCATAATAATTAAAAAAAAACAAAAAACAATGCCAATACGTACATAGAGGTAATCACCCACACAAAAAAAGAAAAATTAAAGATGGTCCAGCAACCAACTTTGCAATTATTGGACCACTTGTAATGGAATGACCCAGGGACAATTTAGTTACCTGTCCTCTTACTGGCATGTTTATTTTATTTGGAGGTGGCAGGAAGGACATATAAAATAGTATACAAGTAAGCCATTTCAACCGTCAGATCATGTTAACAAAAATATCGATCAAATTCCAGTGGCAAAATATCATTTCAAGTAAATATCACATGATTAGCCCTATTTTATCTCATTCAAACTTCCCAGTCTGAGAATTCATTATGTCACCCCCTTTCCCCTGCTGTCCTTGCTAAAAAGAGAGTGCTCTGTTGTGACATTTAGGCTTTTATTTTTTGGAGAGGCATACGGTGATATCGCCACAGTCAGCAAACAGAATTGATTCCAGATGATGCAGTGGATCAGTGGCAATCTTTCAAAGAGGGAGTGTTTGAGATTTGATTCAGGCAGACACAAAATGCCTGCTGGTAATATCTCTCTAATGTAGAGCTCAGGGGAAATGGTATGCCACAATATTGCTTTTGTTTTGGAGAATGTTGACAAGGTTCCCGTGGGTGGAAATTGATACGGCTTCCTTGAAATATCTAACGCACATAAGATCATCGGTAGCAATTTTGTTCACAGCATTTCTTGAGCTTGCTGCAACTTATAGTCTGAAGTAGGGATGCATCAATATTGATAATGGTTACGGGTATTCGTTTGATACAATGCTCATTTACTCATACTCATACGCACATGTAAAATATGCCCCGATACCAAGATCTGATACCAGGCCTATCGTACGTTGCTGTGCTAATAAACAACCTCAGCATCTTCCTATAACACAAGAAACCCGATAAAACATTTCAACATTTCACCGTTTAAACAGTAACTTTAATAGAGAGCAGAGAAACCGTCACATGTAAGAGCGAGCACTTCAGTTCTGCGAGCACTGAGACATGTGCGCTTTCTTTCTCACCAGTGTCTATAATCTGCTCACAAGTCAAGGTGCAATTCACGGCATCTTGTTCTTATCTTTAATGACCAAGCTCGCTGATACTTCAGGACAGTCGTCCTCATAATCTCTATTAAAGCTTCTATTTTTAAACGCAATCACATCTTACCTATCAATCTCAGCTCAACGTGTTCATTGTTCACAGCGCACTGCAGCAATGAACGTAGACAAAATGAACTGAACAAGCCCCAAAAACTCATGTAATTGTTGTAAACACTGTCCACATATTTGAGCAGGCTCTTTCTGCCTGCAATCGTTGGGTGTTGGACGATTTCGCACTTTTTCGTTCGCAGAAATTAACGCAAAATCAAGCAAGCTCTACGATATTCAGAGGAGCTTGCAATTTTACAAAATTACCACAGATTTACACAAGTTACCACAGATTTGATTCATGTGATGTCATCACAACAAGCATTCAGCCAAAGCCCATTCGGTTCATGTGCGTCAAGCATGAGTACAGCTTAAAGGTCTCATTTACCAACGAGCACCACTGTGAAACAATTTCGTCCAAATTTTGCCAATTCAAATCATTTTTTGAAAGAAAAAAAAAAAAAAACCTCTGTAAATTGCATCACAAATTTTTGGGTGAAAAAATACTGTGAAATCCTGTACGGACTAGATTTTCTCTGTATTTTTTTTCACTTTCCATAGGGTCCGGAAATGTGTTTCGCTATACTCGGCGACTGTAAGGTCAACCGAGAAAGCTTTTCTTTCAACACAAAGGGTGGGTTGCACCAATAAGGATTAAGCTTAAATCTAGATTAAATCAAGGCTTATAATTTTAATAATTCTGTTGCACCAAAGTTTAAACCTTGTTTAAAATAAGCAGGCTTACATTTAAACCATCATGTTAATCTTGGATTTATCCATCCATCCATCCACTACCGCTTACTCCTTTTCAGGGTCACGGAGAACCTGGAGCCTATCCCAGGGAGCATGGGGCACAAGGCGGGGTACACCCTGGACAAGGTGCCAATCCATCGCAGGGCACAGTCACATACACACTCACACACCCATTCACACACTACGGACACTTTGGACACACCAATCAGCCTACCATGCATGTCTTTGGACTGGGGGAGGAAACCAGAGTATCCGGAGTAAACCCCCGCAGCACGGGGAGAACATGCAAACTCCACACACACAGGGCCACGGTGGGAATCAAACCCCCGACCCTGGAGGTGTGAGGTGAACATGCTAACCTCTAAGCCACCATGCGCCCTTATCCTGGATTTAATTTCACAATAAACCTGGATTAAAATCACTTTAAACTCAGATTTTTTATTTTTTTAATTTAAATTTTTTTATTTTATCGACCTGTATCGATTACGCGAATGAGCGTTTTTTTTGTTTTTTTTTATTTAAAGTTTAAAGTTCATTCCTGTATTTCCACGTTTAGAAAATCCACAAGCATTGCCACGATGTTCGAATCCCCGATTTCTTAATCTGTGTTTCAAATTAAGTGCTGCAACACAACTCGATTTAAAATAAAGCCCAGATCAACAAATCCTAAAATAGCTCTAAACTGTGCTTAATTGAATCCTTATTAGTGCAACCCACCCTTAGTGTAATTAACTCTGTCATCTAAATAAA
Organism: Ictalurus punctatus; assembly: GCF_001660625.3. Classification (NCBI taxonomy): domain Eukaryota; kingdom Metazoa; phylum Chordata; class Actinopteri; order Siluriformes; family Ictaluridae; genus Ictalurus; species Ictalurus punctatus. Next base: position 15,754,863 of record NC_030441.2, on the reverse strand, counting down.
TTCTAACATTTATCCATAAAGAAAAGTGAAAAAGTGAAAGCAATAAAGACAAATTCATTGGTTGGCCATGACGGAGATGAGAAAAAAACAAACAAACAAAAAAAAAGTTAAATGAGGATTTATTTGGTTGTTTATTTGGTTATTTCTCCATGAAGATGAAATGAACTTCATAAAACTTCATAACCAACTTTAATAATGCATGCACGACTCAGAAAACAGTCTGAGAGTCTGAGAACAATAAAGTTACTGAGAGGTGTGTTATTATGAGAGCACAGGAAAGAAAATACCTCTTCTCGGTCATCATATTCGATGGTATGACGAAACATGAGTTCCCCTTGACTGGTTTCCAAGCTCACAGAAAGAACAAAAAGATCTGCAAACACATTTTTATGATCACTCACTAACTACCGGTCCATTTTGTTGTAATCGGAGAAAACAAGAACAATTTAGCACACCTGGCCCGAGCCTCTCAGGATGATGACAATCCAAAAAAGCTAATAATGACAAATAACTAGCTATATGTAAAAAAGCCGTCTTCTCGTGCAAGCACAGCACTTATCCAGACGCACCCTTGCTTGCTGTCTCAGGTAGGAATAATCAGTACAAGATAAGTCTGAGGCAATCTATCATCTGAGTTTCAGGCTTTGGGATTTTCAGCATAAGGGGAGCGTAGGCTTGACTAGTGCCATGCCATCCATCATCTCACTTGTGAACCAGGCATGGGATTTTAACATTGAGATAGCGCTGCTGCAAACTTTATCATGTGGCTTGCAAGAACTGAGCGTAGTGTTATGGGGCCTGAAGGGCTTTATCAGGAGCTCCGCTGAACTGACCATCTGACAAACTGCTGCAGAAGCTTGGGAACTTAGTCTGGCCATGAGAGACATCGCTAAACTTAATTGACAAGATTGTAAAGTTGGCCTCTTTTGAAGTGTCCAACTGTTTGGGAAGTAAGTGCAATATAGAGCATACTGCAGGCTTATTTAATGTGAGTTTGGGATAATCTTTAAAAAAAAAAAAGTGACTTGAAAAACCAGAGAAAATGTAATTAGTCCCACTGTCCTCTCTGACCTATATATATATATATATATATATATATATATATATACGCCTGACCATCACAGCCATATGTCGTTCTTCTCCAAACTGCTGGCACAAAGTTGGAATCACATGATTGCATAGAATGTCTTTGTATGCTGTAGTACAACAATTCCCCTTCACTGGAACTAAGAGGAACAAACCTGTTGCCCCTGTGCATAAAGCGAGCTCCATGAAGACATGGTGTGTTAAAGTTGGAGTGGAAGAACTTGAGTGTCCTGCCCTACTGAACACCTTTTGGGATGGACTGGAACACCGACTGCACCCCAGGCCTCCTCATCCAACATCAATGACTGATCTCACGAATGCGCTTGGGGCTGAATGAGCACAAGTCCCCACAACCACACTCCAGAATCTAGTGAAAAGCCTTCCCAGAGGACTGGAGGTTATTATAACAGTGAAGAGGGATTAACCAGTCCACTTTTTGTGGACTGGTTGTCACTGTGGAGGTAGATTTCAGTGGGATGTGTCTGACCGCACATGTGCACATCAAATAAGTCGCAAATGTGAATTCAAGATGCTGAAGGTGACGGTATCGCAATTTCACTTGTTCTCAAGGACAGATGGTGCTATATCGCAACCTGATCTATATTCTGGATGGGGCGTGCACTATATAAAAGGAAAAGAGAAACACAACGATTGGGCTGTGTAACTCTACGCGCCCTACTTTCTGGCAGAACTTCCTGAAACTTCACTTCTCGAATTCACAGCTCAGATAAGACGAGGCAAATGGAACTGAGGCTATTAAGGGAGTAGAATAGCTGAGAAAAACAGATTTGTAAAGATTTGAAGTGTGTTGTGCTGGTCAGGAGTTACATAGCTGTTTTTGATCGAGCTGAGAAATGCTCTTCTTCTTGCCGTTCATATATTCGGATACAGAACATGCACGCTAAATTGTATGTTTTAGATATTATTTGTACTAGTTATTCTGCACGTAGTAAGTTTTTTTGTATGTACTGTTTAATTCTAAAGCTTTAATGCGTTCTCTCACAGTCAGTGGCTACAACAAAGTAAACACACATGATGGAGCAAAAAATATGCCTCTTATCTCTAATTATCTGCTTTGAGTACTTGATAGTGGTGTGTGTGTGTGAGAGAGAGAGAGAGTGTGCATGTTCTTTCCGGTGAGCCAAGTCTCTTCTATTCTTTGTGCAAAGCCAGTCATCCATTATCACATTTTATCCTTGGTTCACTGAGGATCTAATGCACTCAGAACTCTCAGAAAAAAAGCACTATTACTTAAATCTTGAAGGTGTACTGGTTAAAGCAGGTAAAAGCTACAAAAAAAACCCTGCCAAAAAAACAAACACCAACAACCTACAATGTGTGTATGGTGCGGCTTTGTTGATTTACTTCGGTCCATCAAAGTCCAAAGCAGGTTTAACAAGGAAAACATCTCCGAAGTAGTCCAAATTCAGCTTAACGGTGTACAATTCTGGTGCTTTTTCAACAGGACTTGACATGTATTCATCATTTAGTAAGAAAAGTCAAGAAACTGTTGAAATTGAACCCATTTTCCTTGTCTTGTTTGATGTTATTACTCCGTCCTACCAGATGTGGTAGTTGAGAGGAAACTGAAGAAAACCCATGCAGGTATGGGATGCACAGAATCTCAACAGATTCTTCCAAAGTCAGGATTAAACTGGGGACCCTCGAGCTGTGAGGCTTCAACCCGACGCACTGCATTATAGTGCCACCCATAAATAAGCCATCAGGCAATATGGATGCCAACAACCAAGCCTTATTTTCCTTTTTCCTTGAAAGGTAATCCCATTTACACCAGCAAGCCCTATTACTATATGAGGTCTAGTCAGCTGACAGGACTCCTCTGGAAAAGACTCGTCTCCACAACTAAAAATGAATATATTCACACAAACTAACACAGAAATCGGGTTAGTGGTTGTAACTACGTTACAATTTCATTAGTATGGAAGAATCAATGAAGCCAATTTGCCTTGTTAGAATTCCTCCACATTTTACGTGAGATCTGGTTGGCTAGGTTAAAGCAGTCCAAAGGTATCAATCGCTAAGCAAGGCCTAATGACTTTAAGAGGCTGTGAGAGCAGTGTCTTTCCAGTCCATCAATGTCTTGAGTGCTCCACAGTGTAGGTGGGCTAAACAGAATCCTATTGCCTGTCGTGGGTGAAGTGCAGAGTCACGGCTCCCTAATGAAGGACAGTCAGGAGGCAATCAAGCCTGAGAGTGCGCGGCATTGTCCTACAGATACCTTCAATTTACCCTGGCTTTATCTTAATATAGCATTCTTGGCTTTCCCAAATTAGAAATAAACCTTGGCACCCAAGGGCCCGGCAACATGGGCAAAGGTAGAGTTGATTGATTGAACGCAATCAGCATGGGGGCAAGGGAAAGATTCAGCTAAGTGGCTATTTGTCTCTTCCTCTTTCAGTAAAGGTGAGATGTCTGGTGAACTTTGCAAGATTACTGCATCTTTGACCAAAGTTTCTGGAACATTCTTTGAGTTAGGGTGAACTTTCCAAAAGTCTTTTGGCAGCAATGCAGCGGTGTTTGTCTGACTTCCAGGCAAGTTGCAAGGCCTCATCATCCTTTTCCTCCTTCCCAGTGGGCATGTCTCTGGCTCAGTGACCATGCTGGCCCTTGTTGATGAGGTTGCTAAAGGTGTGTCATCATATCACAGACCTCTTGAGTTCCTTCCCAGTTATTTTGTGACAAAATATGGCATAAACCAATGGCACCTTGACAGTCGAGACCTATTCTGAGTTTTTCAAACATTGGCCAGAAAGATAAAGTTTTGACTAAATGAATGAGAAGCTCACTTAGTAATCTTTTTGTATTTAAAAACTTGACACACACAGAAGGATGCTCAAATGCCAGAAGGCTCAAACACCATACTCGTGATGATTATTTTCTAATGATTTGAATTAAAATGAAACGGAATTCTAAACCATCCAGGACTGGAGTCTGTTTAACACCTTTAAAAGAACTTAGCAACAAAGAACGCTCTTATTTTCGTTGACAGATTGAGAGATCTTCATGTATGAAAATAATCCAACACATTCACGATCAGATAGTGTGCAGCTTCAGATGGAGCATGCTCAACAATTTGCTGCTCAGACAAGGCCATTTCCTGAAGAGGTCTAATTAAAGGAGGCCTAATTAAAAATTAAATCGACATGTGCTTCCACATCTGCATTTATATCTACAGTCCTGAGGGAGTTGGATCTCAGAAGATGACCAGATGTGTTCCACTTTCATCATTTAGTTTGTAATTTTTTATTTTTTTTTAAATAATTGCCTATACGAGTATCTCTACCTTAACTACCAAGAGAAAAAAAATAAGCAGAGGGTGAGGAAGGAGAGTAAAGAACATGTGTTTTATGAGGAAAAAATGTGAAATATGCCTTTCATCTCTCCTTCTTTCTCTCTCTGCAGTGGAACATCATGGAAGTTGGCTGCTAAATCTGACAGAATAGTAAAAGCATGTCCCATTTTGTGTGTAAGTGAGCAGCATCACTCAACACTCCGCGTCAATAAGAACTTCAATCAGAGTATGACCTCAGCTGTTCCTTTTGGAGAGTATCAGAGAATACCAGTGCATGCCCTGATCTGACACTGTCTGATTATTCGCCTGCAATCAGAGGTGGAGTTGGAGGATGGCTCGGGTGGCAGTGATATTTGATTGGCCCTGGGTGCCACCCCAATTTTTTTTAGTTTTTTATATATATGTAAATGGATGATTAGAATGCTTCCTTCGACTATCTGAGAGAACCTAAAGTGCTGTCTGAAATTGTGTCCTCACACACGTATTCCCTATAGACCCTATAACTATAGTCCTTTCTATATATGTCTTTCAAACCTTATCTATCATCATTTCTTGCATCTGATTAGGTGAACAGCTCTGAGTATAAACTCTGAGTGTAAATCTGACATGACGTGAATGCACTGTCATTCTTCCTGACCCTAAATTTAACATTTGTAACTTTTCATGCAGATTGAGTCTTGGTAATTACTATGACTTTGACTACAACTATGATTATTTTCTAGAATGGCCACTGGCTGCAATCAACCACCTGCAGCAATGACAGGAAAACATTTGGAAAAATCTGCTCTGCCAATTAGCAAGGGTTAGTACCATGAGCTGTTTCCAAGCACCTTCAGTGACAGTTTAAAACTATTTACCTAATTAAGCTTCCAAATCCTGGGGCCTCTTTTGAGGTTTGGTCATCAGGAGTTCAGTTGTCCTGCAGTCCACTCAGTGAATGAACAAATAATTAAAACTGGAAGCTGTGAAGCAGGAAATGTGGCTATGGATAAAGCCACCTGAGCCATCCCAGTGGTTACATTTAATATTCATTAAGATGTAGTTAATGGGTGGAACAGGCGGCTAGGCAGCCAGGCTCGATATTAATGCCAATCCTTACATGAAGCACCAGCAGAAACATTTAACCAAATGTCATTTTAAGTGTCACAGTGCTCAGTCTTGCAAGTTGAAACTCTAACAATATTGTAAGATATTTACATTTGACAGGGAAATGAGGACAGATTCTTTTTCTGTGGGGTATTTAATAAAGTTCTTGCTTTATTATCAAAACTCAAATTTGAATTATGTTTTTAAACACAAATCTTACCTCTAGCAAGTTCAAAACAAAGAAAAAATGCTTTGGCAAAAAAAAAAAAAAGAAAAAAAAAAAAGGTACCTTTTTTAAATACACCGCAGAAAAAAAAAAAAATTTAATGTGAGGTATATATAATTCAAATATGTGAAATTCATAGGTAAATTACTCCATACAAATATGCAACAGTTTGTTTAATTATTTTCCATGTTAAATAACTTTATCCCAGTAGCTCTACTAATGTCCGTACAATTGAAAAACTATGTAAATTTTTATATTCGTTTTCTGTAACTGGATTGGACACTTAGATCACATGACATGTCAACGAATCCAGAATGTTTTGTAAAGGCACAAAGTGCATCTTTGTGTGTCGAGAGTGATATAGCCAACTTCTAAGCCTGTCACTTACATTATAAACAAGTAAACATAAGAAATAAATAACTAATAAGCATATCTCCAGTTACTTGTTGCACTGGTCTCCTTTTCTGAAACATGTTGAAATTGCACTGCCTGCCAAAATGCAAAGTGATTAAAATAAAAATAAAACATGACTGCCTTTTAGAAGTGAGACCGCTTAATGAAAAGACTAATTAATTGCCATCTTGTCTTGGAGGACATGAAGTGCAACTCAGTGAATTATAGATGAGTCTTGTGGGGGTGGTTGGCTTGGAGAGTAATGGGAAACTTAATAAGTGAAGACAAATAAAAGACCCAAGATCACCACAATCACCGGAGCAGTTCACATTCGTCCAATTCTCAGTCCACCAACCGCTCTGTACTGGAGTTAGTCATGTTAAAAGCTCTAATTGCATACTAGGCAGGACCTCCTTTTGTTGTCTAGACATGCTAATTCCTGGCTGTGCAAGTTGATACAAAGCCAGAGAACAGAGGAGTCGATTTTGGTTCCACACCCATATGGCTGATAAGGACCTGTTCCCAACCACCAACCGAGTCAGTCAATATGTTGTGGTTAAAAGGAGGTCTCGCTTTCTTGCGATTGTTTAGAATCTTGGCTACATTTCCATGAGTTCAGAATGAAATATGGGAAGATACACTACAGAAAGTAGTAGGTGGGGACTTAATGAGACAGTTACTCTTTTTTTTGTTTAAAAACTTGCTGTGAAAGGAGAGAGCGTCTGTCTTGAGGAGAACAGGGCTAGCATTCTGATGCTAACCCATGCAGACAGTATTACATTGGCAGGACCCTTGAATCTGCCACTGCTACGCTTCAACACTTTCCGCTGATAACTAGCCATTTATGCACAGCATGATGTCTGCTGCCTTCCTCGTCCTGAATGTCAAAACGTTATTTAAAAGTGGCCCTTACTAGGTTTGCAAGGAGATGGAAAAATGAAAGGCATACGCGAGCACTTTATGTCTAAAAATAACATCCGTTGGAAACACTTGACTAAATTCCAGCCGTGAAAAAAGCTTCTGTGCAAACTTTGCCAACAATGAAGGTGCCACTATATTTGATATCCAAGTTACTTTTTTTTTTTCCTGATATTGAGGTGAAAGCATCCAAAGCTCACACCCACACAGGAGGTCAGCCCACATTATGGCAGTGTAATGTATTCCTTACAAAAATCAACCACATAGAGAGTTATTCAAATATTCAAAGGTGTCTCCTTTCAGATTTCCCCAAACATTTGTCATGCACGTTCCTGAGCATCCCACCTCATTCCGACACTGTCTCTTCACCCTACGGCTCTTTTTTTTTTAACATTAAAATGGTGGGATAAAAGTGTCTGGGCTGCTATCGCTATTTTCCAAGCGGTTCTGGGGATTCGCCCATGATGTGGCCACCTTTTGTTCGTCAACCGTCCTCTACACTTGAACAAAGGACAGTGCCAATGCCACTCCATATCCTTAAAAAGCTCTGAGGTGCACAGATAGCTTCAAGTGGAATTTTCTTCTAAAAGCTCCAGAAAAGGAGAACCAATTTTAGAATGCGCAAAAATAGTTTCCAACCGGTGTTGAATCAATAGTGCTGCTTACTATTTATTGCATTAGCACATGCTAATACAGGGTTGGTAGTAAATAATAAATATCCTACAGATTTGATTAATTATTGTTTTTTTTTTTTTGATGATTGTTACGCAGTGACTCGATTCTGGAACTAAGTAAGTAATAAAACATGTCACATGGCGCGATCCGAAGTGAAGCAGAATGATCATTATCACCCCTAAGTTGATTATTTTACAATAACATACTACCTCAAAGTGTTTATATGACATCAGTTTGATAATCCTATCAATTGTTTTTTCATTAAAGAATGACACGTCATATGTTTTATCTATTTAATGATAAAATGTTATGTTTAATGTTATGGAAAGTTCACAAAGCTAGTTAGTTCCAGTTATTACTTTCCTTATAGTAGCTATAAACAGTTGTCCCTTCGCCAGCCTCATGGGTTGCCCTTAAGACTTTCCTGTGACACAAAACTTATCAACTGACTGTTACAAAGCACAAACAGTCAAAGTTCTTTAAAACAAAAGCTAAATAAAAGGTTTTCTGACAGGAACATTTACATCAACGCATTTTTATAGATCCATTTATGTGGCATGTATGGTATACAAGGCCCAGTGAAACGGTACTATAAAAATGATAATGTGTTAGAACGGTCATGTTAGAATAAAGCTGTGATCCATATAAAATATTGTATAAAAAGTTGTGGTTAGGGTTTGCATTGCATTTGACCCTTTCTTACAACTTAAGGCATCCAACTTTACATTGTTCTCGTTCATCAATTTTTAAAAAAAAATCAAATCTAGTTGCCTATACTTAATCTTACAATAATGTATGAGAAATCCATACAAAACCCAATATTCCAGTACATACTTCTTAGTTTGGTAGCATTTTTCTGATGAGAAAAAAGTGGAGAAAGAAAACACTCAGGAACCCATTACGGTGTATGGATAAATGTTTTCCTGTTTTCTTACTGCGAAATAAGGTGCCCTAGATAGCGGTTAGCGAAATCCAGTGGCAGTCTAAGCACACATCAGAATGTTATGTCCTTTCCTAGAGACAAACCTTAGGCTCATTATGGCACCCATGACAAATCTAAAGCCCACATCGGATGTCCCGAAGCATGTAGGAGTTTGTGTCAGGTGGCAACAAAATCATTACAGAACATTACAAATCCATCACATGAGCATGTGCCGCTTTGGCTTTCCATTGGGAGATTCAGTGTCTGGTACACTGGGATGTACTAATCCCATTCCTACTCCCTCATACTGGGCTGTTTCACTCTCTTTCATTCATAGCTATTTCTTTCATTCTCCATCTTTTTAGCAGCAATCATTTCCCAGGTCTAAACAGGTCATATAAAGGTGACGCTGTTTAAACTCCCAGGACTCACTGGCTGGTCCAGACTCACTCACCTCTTGCTTGTAATTAAATATCTTTCCTATTCATTTTGCTGTAGTATATAAATAATTTGTTTTAAGATATTTATATGCAATACTCTAGAGGGATTTTGTTGTCCGGTCTCCCTCTTCTGAAAAACTAGCTTCCTCTTTAAATCAGGATAGGCTACAGGGATATCAAAAAACCAACAACAACAACAATAACCAAAAAACAGAAGCAGATTGGCTAGTGTACTAGCCCTTTAGCTTGTGAAAAACAGCAATGACAGTGACTACATTTACATGGACAGTAGTAATCTAATTATTGACCTTATTCTGAATAAGACAATATTGTGATTAAGGTGTTTACATGAGTCACTTTTAGAATACTTCTTTCATGTTCCTGTTTTACACGTTATAGAACATAGATCGATTAACGTCACACGTCATTACGTCACCGCGCCACGCCGTCCGACGTCCCTCCAGAATTTCACGTATCGACATACAGTTCGTCTTCGTTATGGTACCGTGTACAGTTTTGGGTGTTTTTATTTAAAATTTTTACGAAAGCTTCAAGTGCAGTTTATTATTTGTCATGCTGTACGTGCAAATAGACGACTGCTTGAAGCCGTGGGCTGCGTCCCAAACCGCGTACTTACCGTCTATATAGTAGCTGAAATACATGCATCTCGCCTAATACATAGTATGTAAATACGCAGTTTGGGATGCAGCCGTGATCTCTTGTTAGCCGCCAAACGGTTGAGCGCTGCCGTGTGTGTACGTGTCCTGTCGCAATATGCGGTGAAAACTCCCACACGACGTTAATAGTGTGATTAAGGTGTGTACATGTCTGTAATACACGTTGATAATGCGACTAAAACAGGAATACTCCACACGTCTTAATTCCATTTGTGTTTACTTCGAGTATGACTTTAATCGGATTAAGGTAATAAATGATCGGTGTTTACATGCTAGTTTCTTGATCAGAGTATCGTCTTAATCGGGTTAATATCGGATTCTTGTTGCCCATGTAAACGTACTGAGTGTCAGCCAGTTGTAGGAACTGGAACTGGTCTGGTGATCAGCAGCACTTTGACTTCCCAGTAAGTTACAACAAGCGGCCAACAAGAAGTGAACCAAAACATTAGCGTCCTGAATCAGTCAAATAAGAACACCATACACCAGCTTATTTTTGCTGTATCAAAAAAAATATATCATATCAAGACACCATTGTATAATATCAGATGAATTTTGGGCATGGCATGGTGGCTTAGAGGTTATCACGTTTGCCTCACACCTCTGGGGTTGGGGGTTCAATTCTTGCCTCTAGCATGCGTGCGCAGAGTTTACATGTTCTTCCTGTACTCCGGGGGTTCCCTCCAGGTACTCCAGTTAACTCCCTCAGTCCAAAAACATGCGTTGTAGAGAGGCTAATTGGCATCTCTGAATTGTCCGTAGTGTGTGAATGTGTGATTGCGCCCTGCGGTGGCTTGGCTCCCTGTCCAGGGTGTCTCTTGCTTTGTGATCCAAGTCCCCTGGGATAGGCTCCAGGCTACCCGTTACCCTGTGTAGGTACAGAAACTGGATGGAGGGATGGATGTGTCATTACACTGTAGTGTAACCCCAATTAATACACACAAACTTGTTTGAAGTCATTTTAGGTTAAAAATCTAATTTCGAACATGGATTTGATCGATGACTCCCTGGTGTAATACCTCTCGCAATTTCTTGCAAAGCCTGTACTGGATGATGAGCATATCAAATGAGCAAAACAACAGCTATTCTACTTTTCCATTTAGATCCCAGTGCAGTTACAAAGCCCCGCTTCAGCAAAACCAACCGACGCTCTTCTACATATCCAACGAGCTTCATTAGCAAAAAACAAAAGAAAAGGGAGCGTGTCAAAGTTCAATTACTCATTGATCACATTCATTCCGGCATCTGTAGACACTAATTACACAGTTGTTCAATTTGCAGTCTTTGTACGAGGCTGCAGGTAAATACTTGCTTTGCTAAGATAGACATGATAGATAGTGGCATAACTGGAAGATGAAAAAGATCAGAAGATGGAAGAAGAGGTATAGAATGAAACCAGAGTATTTCCAGAGTAAAATATGCCAAGACAATACTATTCAAGTGGATTTTCTGGACACACATAGGGTTCAGTTTCAAAATTGTCCCATTAGTGTAAAATGATTTGTCACTAAGATCCATTTCAGATGACATGATTTTGAGTTCATCTTGATTGAGCGCTGTTCCAAGTACTGCTTTAATGTTGTTTTCTTTTGTTTTCACAGCATGTACTTGTGTTTGTTTTGCCATATGCCTTTTTGTTTTTAGTCCTGTCTTCACCCATGTCTCCATTCAACTTTGTTGCGAAGTCTTGTCGGTTGTATTTGCGCATTTCTGAGCCTTGTGTTTTCTAGTTTCCGATCCTCCCCTGTGTTACTGATTGTGATTATGGATTATTCTAGTTTGTTGTTGCCTGCCTGTGCACTGATCCCCACTTTCACTTCTGATTATGATTCCTCGACTGCACTTAATAAAGATCACACATAAAAGAGTTTACACACTTGCTTCCACACTTTTACCTTCATTAAGTCTGCAGTGTTTTGGGTATGGTGATGGTAATAGTGTCTTGCTTTTTATGTACCATTATCTGACTTGTCCAAAACCATGTCTCTATTACATTTTGAAAGCCTAATACTGATGCAGGACACTGTAGAATAAAAAAATATATATACATATATATATACATATATATATATATATATATATATATATATATATATATATATATATATATATATATATATATATATATATATGAAATATTTCCAAAGATGACAATTTGTTAGTATTTATTTTAAATATATTTAGGGGGGCCAGTGCTTTAAAAAAGCATTAAAAAAATTCTTTGAAAATAATTTTATTTGAATTTAAAGTGCGCAGTTCTTCCAGTTGTTTGAGTGGAAAATTAAATCTTTCAATTGTATGCCTGTTCTCGTGATAGGAGCCAATAATTCTGGAGATAACATTACTAACCTAGCGGTATCAAACCTTTAAAGTGTCAAACAAAATATAACACCGCTAAAGGACATTAACACGATGTCGAGTCTCAAATCGGATTGGCAGAAAATTGTAACCTGTAACCATGGAAACCCAAACCACTGACCAACACAAGATTACATGTAAAGTCCAACGTCATTTGTGAAGTCAGTGGATCTGATTTAGTGTGCTCTGATAAAACAAGTAGAATGTGTAGAGAAACCTCTGTTTTCTGTTCACCAAACTGAGTAAAGTCAGCACTGTATGCCCTGAGGACAAAATCTTTTGAAATAATCCACAATAATCCCAAAATGATCTTATTTTCGCCACTGCTGATCCTGTGCCTCTGCGGTGGCGGTGGTTGGGGAGGGCAGAATCTTTGGCTATTTTTGGCTGAAATTCTTCCATTGGCATCCCAAATAAATATAGTTAACTGATGTAAACTATTACACAAATACATTATTCATATTGGACAGATAATGTGTTCTAAACAGTTAGACATAAAGATGTGAATAGGAGGCATACAAACAGAAACAGATGAATTCATTATAAAATATAATGGGCAGGTATAAACTAAAAATAACATCCTCATGAATGGGATTAAAAACAGTCCCATGCTCATCTCTGGACCATTTATTAACTCGAGTTGCCGCCGAATTCACACACCATGCCTACAGTGATGGCATTTCAAGCTCTGTTTTTCTCCCCAGTGTTTTCAAGTGTTTCCAGAGACAGTGGTAGAATTCATATTTAATAAAAAAACAAAAACAAAACAAATATCAGGTTTAGGCCATGCCTGCTTCATGTTTAAATCTTAATAAACACTAAACAGATACGGGAACAGTACCACTATGTTACATACCCGGTATCAATCGAGTTGCATGCATATCACATTCCGTTAAGGTCTATATTCGGGTTGCAGCTACAGTATATTCAGAATACCGTGTTTATATGCGTACAGGCATCTGCTGTTATTTCCTCAGAGATTAAAGATGCTGCCGTTGCTACCCACAATTCTTGGGAACTGAGCATGTGCATATATCTCCTTTCAGTGGATTTTCTGGATAAGGTAAGGTGTTTACATGCAACACATTTCACATTAACAGGCATATTCCAGGGGTGGGAATCAGATTTTGGGGAATCAGAATATTTTCTTAAACTGAATTGGGCAATCGGATTATGGCGTTTACATGACTCAATACTAATTAGAATATTGCCAAATTCCGATTAATATCGGAATATTGATGATGGTCAATGATAGAGTTTATCTTATACTCAAAACCATTCTCCATATACACTGGCAGAAAGATTTAAATAATGGGGTGGGGCTTCCAGGGAGTGTCAGTAAATATCGGAGAGTTCAAAATTCTAACCGCAATTGTCAATCATTCCAGATTCCTATGTTGAAATGTCTCATTTGACATTTTTATTGTGGGGAAATTAAAAGCTCTTTTGATGGTTACTATTAAAATGTGGTGTTCCTGAGTGAAAGGCATGAAAGTTGGCGGGTCTGCAACATTTTAATGTGTGACTTTTATGTGTGGTATTTTTCTATAATTGTTGCTGATGCGGGAGAATTTACCTTCAGCTTTGATGAGCACTGTAAGGAATCAATTATGTGAATTCTGACATTTCATAGAACGACTTTCATCTGAGATATGTTTTGTTTTTGCCTAGATTTTGTTGTTTTAGCTGAGCGGTGTACTGTATAGATACATGCATCGATCATAAATTAGAGCTAGACTTTCGCTGCTAATCTGTTTCGCACACTTCTGCACGTTTAAGATGTCACAGGTTGGTGCACAACAACGTCAAGAGCAGAATGGGTTGATGCTAGCGTGCTTGGCCTGCTAATAGTGACACTGGAGACTTCAGAGAAACACTAACTAGATGATTACACTATCTTGATAGGAATGCTTTCAAACCAGCCTTTCATCTTAAAGTGGTCAGTCAAAGCCAGACCTGTGATGAAACATAAAGCTCTTTTCAAAATATTTTGAAGGCAGGCAAGCTCTACGATTGTTTGATTTGAGAAAAAAAAAAAAAAAAAAAACTGTTTGAAAGGACCGAAGATATGTCATGTACTCGTTGCAGACAATGGGCACTTTATGTACTTGAACCACAGACATAATAACAAGAAGTCAAAGTAATTTTTGCAGTGAAGCCTTAATATTAATAGCATTAAATGCAAGATTTGGGACTTGGGCTGTAAATATTGTACATTATTTCTCTTCTGCTTCTCCTTTCTGTGACTGATAACTATCAAATCTACAACAGCCAGAGCTGAAGTTGGCAAAACACCATGAAGTCTCTGGATTAGCTCTGTGAAATGAGCATGACTGACATGGTTGTCTGAACTTTAGGCAGTGTTCATGTTTACAACAGCAAGGTTTGATATTTGTAACATTCTTCTTGATTAAAATCACTGTTCATTTGTTCCACTATACAATTTTTTTTTTTGTTAAAGTCAGCTAAAAATATTGTGATGTCTCTGGGGACTGAATAGACCTGAGACCAAAGTAAGAGAACCATCTGAATGTTGTTATAAAAGCAGAATAAGAATAACTAGCAGAATAACTAAGAGAAAGAATAATATCTTTCTCCTAGTAGCTTAATCTAATACCTTAGAGCTCTACAGTTATAGAGTGGAGATTTAAAATAAAATATATATATATAGTGGAATATACAGTAGAAAACACAACCCACCATTATGACAGTTATTATATTTATTACTGAGTTTTTAATAAATCCTAATAAGAAACTTTACCAAAAGTTTGTGTCACCTAGTTTTACACAACACTGTGAAAGTTTCCGTAAAATCACTATACTTAATGATGGTAGTAACTGGTTTTATATTTAATTCATAAAAATGAAAACAAACTTCTACATTAGAGGGACTCTTAATATGTCCACTCACCTTCTACCTGTTTAACAGGCTTTCCTGCCACCATAAGCACAAATGTTGCACTCTGTTACATTTTTGCATTGTTAGCATTAACTTTGTAAGCTTTTTTTTTATACAGCTATCTCAAATTTCAGTTCATGTTTATAAGTGAACACTGTTTAACTATCAAGAAAAATTAGCTTCCAGAAAAGTTTACGTAAATGTGGTTTTCTTCACCATGCATGTGAAGTATCTGTTGTAAATCACCCACATGGCCAAGAACAATATACATTGTGCAATTTATCATGCAAATTAGCCTCTTCTTTTTAGATTGTAGAAAATCATGGCCTCATTGTTTACTGACTTGAGTCTCTTGTAAATAAGGATGCAGTAGAACATGCTTTGTATTGACCACAGTTGGCTTTGGATGGAACTTCGATATCTTTTCCAGATCATTTTCCAGATGAAGCGCATAACCCATCTGCTTACAAGACTGATGAGGTGTAACCTGCATTGACTGGACACAACACCTGATCGAATCGCTGCAACGCAGTCTTCTTATGCTCTTCTCGTGGGTGCTGTGTTCAATACAGTAATCCAAACAAAATGCAAATACTCTCAAAAACTCACGAAGGTAGCCCTTTATTGTTCAGTAGGGAGCTGGGAGCATGCATGTTGTAGCACACTGGTGTCCATGCAGGCTTTCTAATCGATCTTGTTCTACATTGCTAATGAGTCATCCATATTAGTGCTGGCGGGCTCTCAGAGGGGAACAACACCCTGGTCTTATCCCCTCACCGCAGGCGTTCATTAGCATTGAACAGCGAGTGTGTCCTGGCACGTATGCGGCCAGTGCTTGCCTTGAATGTGGAGCTGAATAGTTAATGTCTTGTAGGAATGCCATGTTTGCTTGTTTTGTTCTTTGTTGGGGATGTTGGAAGAGATTCCAACCACTGCCGGGTCCACTGATTTTTCTTCTCTCATGGCAAGCTCACAACACCTCATCCACTCTCAATGGTCTCCAGGCGGTCATTTATTTATTTATTTATTTATTTATTTATTATTTTTTTCGTGTAAACATCAGCCTAGGACATATACTATGAATTTGTTTTGAGGAAGAAACATTTTGAATAAGGAGTCGAGGAGTAGAAGGTTCTAGAATCTGCACACTACAGAGTAGCACAGTGACTTCTTTTGTACCACACAGGAAGTTGCCTGTCAGAACTCTCACTGGGGGACCAAAGTATGCACCAACTAGGCCATAAAAATATAACATGTGGAAGACTGCACTTGCACGGATTTGTGTGTATGAGTTTGCTAATGGGTGGCAATAAATGAAAGTCTACTGCCTTGTGCTCGCCATTTTGATCACAGGCTTTGACAAAAAAAAAAAAAAAAGCACCATATTTGGATGGCATTGACTAATTGTGTAAACCCTTCTTAAAGCTGGCATTATCATCAGAGCTGTTGTTATAGAAAATTAATCAACATGTTCTGATCAGTCTGATTCAAGAATTCAGCAGTGATGTACTATAAAATTTAATACAGGACTGATAAGTATTTATTTAAGTATAAACTGGTGTAATTGTCATTTATTCCATTTACCATAAAAATCACCAAAAATTCCATTTGCAAGACCACTCAAGCTGTGAGTTATGTTAAAATCTCAGCAGGTAGTGATAGACCCCCATGCCATGAAAACTGATGGTGGTTCTGATGCCATGTTGTGGGGAAACCTTCTGACTAATTCGGCTAATTAGGCATTAATGTCTGCATACAATTTTACTCCTCCGCCCATGGCCCCTGGAGCACCTGAAACCTTTTGTACACTTTACTAGCCAAATAGCTTCAGAATCTTGATGGTTATAATCAGATGATCCACTCTCGAATTTATATACACTTCTAAATGCCAGTTTTGCCAGTTTTCAATCACTGGACTGAAAAAGGTTCACACCATTATATCTTTGTAAAGGTATTGTTAGTTTGAAGAAGTTTGTAGCAGGTTAATGAGTCGGATATTGAGGTCAAGGTAAATATAGCAGACTTTTCCTCACAGTGAGTGCCAAAATGTACTGCATTTTCTATTGAAATCTACTTGCTGGTTTATAACGCTCCACATGATCTAATTTCAAATGTGATGGAATGAATTAAATCCAAAAAAATTTTCTTTAAGGGCACCGTGGTTTGATCCTGAACCTGAATAACCGTCTATACAAAGTTAATTACATTCTTCAAGTGTCTGTGTGGGTTTCCTCAAGGTTCTTCGCTTTCTTCTCACCGTCCTGATAGCATGCCGATAGGTGGATAGGTTATTATAAATTGAAACTAGGTGTTACCGTGTGAGTGAATGTGTGAGCATGGTGTTCTGTGATTGGTGTCCCATCCAAGGTATAGTCCTGTGTCAAGCCCAGTGTTCCTAGGATCCACTACAACTATGACCAGGATACTTTACTAACAGGATGTTACCGAAGACAAATGGATGAGTTTTCTGTTAAGGACACAATGCCGTATTATCACATTAGAGCTAAAAACATTCAAATGTAATTTTACGTAACACTGTATGCACTGAAATGTTGCTTCCATGATTGGAATACTGCCACTGCCACATAGTGATGACAGAGAGAACTTTTCCCATTACTTTGGTTCCAAACAACCAAATAGTCAAAAGACACTGGTCCGTAACTGATGGGCAAATTTTAGATTATCCAACTAAATCACCACAGCTTGTATGAATTTGAGTATCTACATAATATCCAGTGAAATGTGGACATAGTGTATGGAATACTGGAGTCTCCCTTTAGTTGTTTAGCATATGTCTAATTCTGTCCATGAATTACCTCCTGAGAAAGTCTCATTCATGTCTCCGAAATCATATAACACTTATAAAAATGTTTCCTTTCTCTCCCTGCATGTTCTACCATTTTCAAATCTTAACTACCCCTTCCACTTTCCTCAGATCTCTCTCTCTCTCTCTCTCTCTCTCTCTCCTCCCCTCTCTCTCTCTCTCTCTCTCTCTCTCATACTTTCTGTACTCTGTCACTGCTGTAAGGACTTACTGCCACGTCCAGCTCAGACTGAAAGGGCAGCCCCTTCACAAACAGTCTAAAGGCAGCCTGGTAATGACTTCAGGGCCTGTGGACCCTTGCTTTGATAAGTGAATTTGGATGATGAACGCTTGGAAGCGAAGGCCTGTTTGAAACACCTCCTTGGCTGAGCCCATCGCCGTAGCCAAATCCCATTATCTCATGGGTGTACTCTTTCACAGGCAGATAGAAAAGTGGGTTGTCACTCAGCAGAAGTAGTTTGTACTTCTGCTGTTCATTTATGGTCAAGTTCTTTTTTTTTTTTTTTTGCTTTTCCCCACCTGCTATGTATTTCCCTCTGGACTGCCTGAACAGTTTTGGGTCTTCAGCTGCCACTCTTAGTGTTACACATAACCATAACAGATTAGCACACAAGGCACAACGGTTCCAAACCACTTGTAGTTCATTGGCACTGAAACATGATTTCCTTTGCATCCTTGTGTTTTTAGTTACATCGTCCATTGGCATCTGTGTTGGAGTGTGTACATTTTCTTTAATCATAAGATTTAGCTCTTTAGCACCGAGAAACATCAACTAGCATACGGACTATTGTTTGTCTTTGAACTGAATGAAAGCAACATACTAAAGGCTGTAGTTTTACTACTACAACAACAGATGTTGAAGCAGTACAAAAACTAATAAAAAAAGTAATACACACTTTTCTCTGAAACACTCAGGGCCTGATGTATTAAGCTGTTTTTGTCCTGGTTTGCAGGGGCCCTTGTGTTTTATTCATAAACCTGGAGTTTGGGCCTAATATTAGTTTATGATCCATGTCCAAGGGAACACGCACAGTGAATTTCTCCCCCATGTACATGTAGGTGTTCCATAAAAAGTATAAAGTCAGCACAAAATAGTAAGTGTAATTACATGAGGTCATTTTGAGTGAAGGGACATGGGTGAAAGACCTGTTTAGGGAAACTGTGTGTTTTAATACTGCTTGTCCACTGGACGTTTTAGACATCGATTATGTGGAGCATCCATCATACAAGTCCCTGTGTCACGTTGTTAATATAGAAATGATAATGCATTCAATCTTGCAGCGAGAACTGCTTTCAGATCCGCCGTTATAGAAATTAATTGACACCTTCTGAAACAATTAGATCCAATTAGATCTCTAGCAGCACAGAATATTAAAAATAATATCCTCCACATCGTTTACCTTTTACAAGAGAGCCTGCATTTCAATTCAATTCAATTCGTTTTATTTATATAGCGCTTTTAACAACGGACATTTTCACAAAGCAGGTTTACAGACATAAATAAATTGGGGATATAAACTATATCATACATATACATATATATATATATATATATATATATATATATATATAATATATCCCTAATGAGCAAGCCAGAGGTACCAGTGGCAAGGCAAAGCTCCCTGAGACGATACGAGGAAGAAACCTTGAGAGGAACCAGTCTCGAAAGGGAACCCATCATTACCTTAGTGAGAACCCTTAATAAGAACTTCCTTTTTTTTAATCAAATTTATCTCTTTATTAGTAAGTCTTATACCATGGAGTTTCAACAGCTCTACAGAGTATATTGAGTAGGCGGTCCTGGGAACATATACATCTAGCCCTAGCTAGAGCTAACTATTAAATGTACGTTTAGAAGAAGGGCACTCATAGATAATCATTCAAATACCTTGCAATGTTCTGGCAATACAAATTTTGAACTATACAAGGTTCCCGTTAAGTACAGGGTTAGCGTTTGTATTTTTCCACATGACGGCAAATGTATTTATTACATATGGAGCACTAAACAGATACAGATATTGCCAGATATTGCCTATTAAGCCTATTATGAAGATGAAGATGATGCTTAGTACTTATAAAAGGATGATATATCTAATAAGGTGTCCTTTAAAACAGCATATGCGCTGTATGTATGATTGTATTAAAACAAAATAGTGTTGAAATGATTTAAAACATAAGGCTCTAAGAAAAAAACGTACAAATAGGTAATGAGTTCATGATGTCTACCTCTGAAGCACAACTCGATTACACTGTTTGACATTCGACCGATGGTCATGCGGCTTTGTCCTTCCTGGGCTGGCCTACTCTGACCTCATCCATCTGAGCAATCGTCACAGGAGACTGAGCGTGCTCTAAACACCGTGAGATTATAGCTTTGAGCTCCAACACTCCGACACTGACACTCATCAAAGAGACGAGTAGTACACACAAAAGCCTGGAAAAAGGTCACGCTTTTCAGTTAAACACAGGGTTTTAGACTTGTGGGTGGTCCATCCTGGGATGAGATCATTCTGAGAAATGAATCTTTACAGCATTACACTACCCTGGCGTTAATCTTGTTATGATATTTTTTATCTGCCTGTTGCTTCTTTCTCCGATTTACTGTATAGCTTTTCCCATGACTTCATTCCCAATTAAATTAAATAGCAATTTGGATCTCATAAGGAAATGTACAAATGCTAACCCCAACCTTAATGTTACCATCACGCTAACCTTGATAGGGTTTCCTATTAATGGAGTCATGCAAACTAGTTTGAGCGTACGTCTGTTGCTGTACATGGTGCTGAATCGTTTGGAATTTCACCAGCGTTTCGAAAAACAATTTACACTTAGGGCGCTACGACGATTTTAAACTCCCATATGAGTAACAGCCCATCAGACATGCTTTTGACAAATCACTTTCAGGGTAAACATCCCCCAAAAAGAATAATTACCCGTAATAAAAAAGCCATTAACATAAATAGCTTGTTAATTAAATCTCACATTGAATATAATTACAAGCCAACCTATTTTACATGTGTGTTTGTGGTGATATAATGGAGGGATGATTGGCTTATATAGGGATGAAGTGTTAAGAGAAGCTGAGGAAAAAAAAGGTGGGAGGAAACAGCGTGCTCGGCCCTGAGCCTAAACGCTTGAGAATTACTCTTCATTCTCCCATTTAGTCCATTCCATTAGACATTAAACAATAAAGTACCCCAGGCACCAGGCCTTTTTATGCACACATGGCCAAACACACAAACACACACTCATGTGTAAGCACACAAAGGTAATTGTGCACACACAGCCTAATGTCCAAAGGCAATGCACACACACACACACACACACACACACACACACACACACACACCAGTGCCTATATCTTGCCGACAGGACATCCCCGCACAGACAATATAATACTGCAGAGAAAATAAACAGGCATGCCAGGTTTTTGTGACATGTTGTCCTCCTACAAGAAAAGGCAGCTCCACAAACAACCAGGTGCCTTCATGCTATTCTTTAGTCAGACTAAAAATGTGTGTGTGTGTGTATGTGTGTGTGTGGGGGGTGGGGTGGGGGGGGGGGGGGGTGATGGAAAGAGTAGAAGGAAGTGACTCTTAACTGTAAATCAGATCCTATTATATACTGCACGTTTGGATTGGATTATATTCTCTCTTGCTTGGATAAACATTTCTGCTAAGTGAAGAAAGGCAAATGTACAGACAAATACATTATATTATACTGTATTATATTATAATATAATATTACATGTTATACAACAGTGCTGTTGAATTCTTAATTCTGATTGGTGAAGGTGAAGAAGGTGCTGATTCTTTTCAAACAGCAGCTCGGACTCCACGTTTGATATGTTTACTCTCATTCACAAGGTGTCTGGATGCAGTTGAGGTTGCCAGGGCAGGTACTCGATGATTTTATTGACAAAATTATACGACAAAGATGTGCAAGTAAGAGCAAACATGTAAAGAACAAAACTAGGTCAGACCAGAAGGACTATCACGACAATAAAAAGGCTTTGTAACGACTGGCACAAAAGGACAGAGAGCGTATACTTCTCATGTGACAACTGAGAGTCTCTTTATACTGTGTGTGTGGTACTGACTGTGATTGAGTCCAGGTGTGCGTGTGTTTAGTAAATAGATGAGTGTGAACTTGAGAGTTTTTGGATGTTGTAGTTTTTAGCAACCCTGACTGTAGGCCACTGTAAGTTCCGGGAAGTGTAGCTGGACGTCGATTCAGCGTCGATACGACACAAGGGCTGCGTCCGAATATCCCCACGACCCTACGTTACGGTAGTTGAAAAGCAGTGCGCCAAAGGAGTAGTATCCTCTGAAAGCTCTTTTTGGCAAGGCATGGCTCACATAAGCGTGTGGTTCTTGTACAGAGCAAACGGCAAAAGTTTGAGGGGTTTTTATCCGTCAAAGTAGCCGTAGTCCACACCTCCAAACTCATTTTCTTAACGAGACTCCAGGTGTGCTAAGACCTGACTCCAATTAGCTTTTCTGAGGTCATTAACTCAAGGGTTCACATACTTTTTCACAAGCACTATGAGGTTTTTTTTGGTTGTTCTCAATAAAGACATGACATTTTAGGCACACTATATTTGTCAATACCCTTGACTTAGATGAAGATCAGACCACATTTTATGACAAATTTATACAGAAAACCATGATATTCCAAAAGGTTTACATACTTTTTCTTGCCACTGTATATGTTTTGCCATATAGAACTTTGTAATTCCGTGGTTTCGATCTACAGAAACACAAAACCTAAGAAAAACAGCAGCACATTTGTTTATGGCTACAGGTGTGAAAAGTTGCCTTCTTGATTCGGCAGACTTATGAGCTGTGAAAAACAATAGCCTCGAAATGTCAGGAGAAATGCAGCCAATGTATGCCTTCTCATGCCCGAGTGACTCTCTTTCAGTCTCTCTCGCTCGCTCTCTCTTTCTCTCTCTTGCAGGGTTTAGTGTTAATTGGCATCTGACTGTTTCAGTACTGGCTTATGAAGAATTTCAAGATGGCTCACTAAGATTGAATCGATACCAATCGCATCATTTCTCTGAAAGTGTTATTGCAACACGTATAGCATTATTAGCGTAACACACTGTTCCCACTGGATTACATGTAAAAGCTCTAACCTTTGCACTTCCAGTGAAGAATTTCTGCTTGCTGTTGATGGCTGGAAACCGAGAGCTCATTAAAAGAGTTTAATAGGGTATGCTATGGAAATGGAAACGATCCTGTCAAACATGTCCTTAATAAGCCGAGCTTAAAACAATGTTCTAATATCCCACATTAATTAAGGAGTAAAACACGATAGGGCGTGTTGTTTGTTGTTGTTGGAAAATGAATAATGATTGGATGGTTGACGCTAAGTGTGAGTTATCGTTAGCAACCTGACGTTGAGTATTTGCCAATTAAAGCAGGTCCTGAAGTGTTTTAGTCCATGTATTCCACAGCAATTTACCAACAAGTACTATTTTTCATTTATTATAGAATGATTAAAAATTTTTTTATAGTTATATAAATTTATAGTTACATTGAATGTCGTGGGATGTCTGCGAAACAAATGAGTTCCTGTTATATCACTTATGATATAACAGCTGTAAACTCTCTCAAGAGTCTCCACTTGTTTCTTTGTCTTGCAGTTAATAAGATAAAAAAAAAATTCAGATGGTCATGTTACAGAAAAAATCGTAAACCACCACAAAGCCTTCTGTAAAACTTGACACTGACACTTGAGACTCCTTCTAAAAATACTAAATAAATGCTCCATAAAGGACACCATATCAGTGATTGCATTATGGAGCGTCTGCCAAACAAATCTCGGGCAAATTGTTATATAGAAGCATTACCGTATTAGAACGAGTGCAATATACAGTGTATCATGTAGCTGGAACTACTTTCAGAAAATAAATCAGCACCTTCAGACCAATCAGATTTGAGAATTCAGCAGCACTGGCGTACATTTTTGTAGGTGTGGTATTTGTCCGTGTCCTTAGTTCTAAGGTTACTTTAAAAGCATTGCTTTTAAAGGTTGCTAAGGGTATTGGAATGACTGGAATATAACCGGATATCTAAAGTAATGCCCAGCTTTAATGCTTTGCTAAGAAAGAAATGTTGTTTTCTTTACAATACTTTTCAGTACAAAAGCAGCTATTTGCGCTCTCCCGGCCAATGTCTTACAGTTACAATGTCTAGTTGGCTTTGTATGAACAATACGCAGTAATTGCAGTTAAAATGAACAAGCACAGAGGTACCAATTTTGGTCAACAAATACCTGACATTGACTGGCACACTTACATTATTACCTTATAACTCAGTAAAAGCACCAGTTTGTTTGAGGAATTGTGAGTAAAGCAACTGAAAGGACAGTAATTGCCTCCCAGCAAAAGAGGCGAATTATTTTGAAGCTGAAATCGATTGCTCTGAGTTTGTTTTTCATTCTCCCTATCCCCAAAAATAGGTTTTGTTATCGGTGCTTTAACTACTGCGAGCTAAATTATGTGATTTGTTTGGTATAATCACCAGTGGTTTAAATCTCAAACTTTCTGCAGCCAGGGACGCCTTTAAGTGTACAATCCATTTCATTTCATGCATTTTAAACCCCCCCCCCCCCCCGCCCCCCCCCCCCGAATTACAGTCCAACTCTTCAAATATTACACTCGTTATTTAGACATAATAAACTTCTAGCCTATTTATTGGAGACTTTTTATCTGTAAATCCTCTAACGGGAGACTTGTTATTTATAGTGCTTTATGTTTTGGGGATAATCGAGGTCAGGATTAAATGCAGTTTAAGTGACCAGTCAACGAGGTTAATAAATATAATAACTTTGATTTCTACTAGTGTAAGAAATTTTATAAAGCATGGAACACTGGCTGGGCTTCACTAATCCCTGGAGGTCCCAGGACTCCACTTTGAGAACCGTTGATAAAAAAAAAAAAAATGAAACAGAAAAAAGGTTAAAAAGAAGAACGGAATCACTCAGTTTGTTGTGAAAATTTGTAAATAAATGAAAGTATTTTCCGGAGCCTCACTGCGGTTTGGTGACTGTAGCAGAGGGGTGAGAATTAAGGAATCGTGGTAATGGTAAACAAATGATCAGACTGCAGCCATTTTGTAATTAGCATTACATGACAAATGTGTTTTTTTTTTGTTTTTTTTTTTTAAGACCGTTTTGATGAATGCATTGATTTCTTTTGTACTTTCAGAAATGTGAAGCCATTCATATAAAGACACGTTAGTTAATAATGAGTCATAAAAAAAAAATAAAATAAAAAAAATGCACCATTCAGCAATGCCGCTGAACGAAACTGGTCTTAAGAGTCAATATACATCTCGCACTCATGCAATTCATGCTGATGTAAGGATGTAGAGGATTTAATCCATCAGACCTCACGTCAATGTGATCACAGCTCTCCATTACCAAGAGACTCGGACGACCCCACTAAGCCATATGCGAACGATTAACACTTGAGCGCCAATAAATCTTGTGAATAATGAAAATAGATGCACGCTGCGGCCCGTCCCTGGGAGATAAGGGCAGGAGCTGATGATTGGATGTAATATGCAACAGGGCTCATGAGCTAAACGACCTCCTGCAGTAATGCTGTTTGAAAAATAAGCTCCCTCGAGCTCCTTTGGTTTTTTTTTTTAAATCTGGAATGCAAGTTACATTGTTCACTCTATTTGGAGAGACAGATGAGAGAACGGTTGCAGCACTCGGTTCTCTAATGATTCAGGAGTTGGAAATATAATTTGAGATTTGAGCAATGCAATCGTTATGAGGGGAAAATATGGATGAAGGTAATCGTCAAAAAAACAATTCATGAGAAATAATAAAAGTCCTAAGAGTGATGTCTGTCCACTTGCTCAAAAAGTTCGTAAAGTGTATAAAAAAAAACAAAAAACAAATGAAACCAAGATAAATAATGTCAGAACCTATCTACCATTAGTGTAAAAATTTAACCTATTAATAAGAATCATTTTAGGGGGAAAGAAAATGAAAAAAATAAATAAAGTGCAATAACCTGGTTGCACAAGTGTGCACATCCTTTCATAATTGAGAAAGTGTTCAGAATCAACCAATCACATTCAAGCTCATATTAAATACTAATTAGTATACACCTGCCATCAATTCAAGTGACTGATTAACCCCAAATAAAGTACTGTTCTTATAGGATGTGGAGAAAATATGTCATGACAGTGACAGTACTAAAGAACAGGGCATCCCTTTAAAATTGATGAAATTGATTGATCAGGAGAATACTAGTCAGGGAGGTTTACAAGGGTCTACAGCAATTTCTGGCAAGTACTGTTGACAAAAATCTCCAGAGTTCTTCAAATGTCTGGGCTATGGGGTAGGATGGCAAGACAGAAGCCTTTTTTTTTAACCACAACAACAACAAAAATCATTCAATCTCCCCAAACTATGTGGAATAATGATCTGTGTAATGATCTGATGAGACCAACGTTGAACTTTTTGGCCATAATACCTAAAGATATGTTTGTCACAAAACACATCAGATCACACACACACACACACAAAAAAAACAACCCCAAAAACACCATATCCATGGTGAAGCATGGCATCATACACTGGGGCTGTTTTTCTTCAGCAGGACCTGGGGCTTTAATCAGGGTGGAGAGAATAATGAATTGCTCCAAATACCATTCAACTTTAAGGCTTCTGCTAAAACACTTAAGATGAAGAGGAATTTCACATTTCAGCATGACAATGACCCAAAAGCAAACCTCCAGACCAATAAAGGAATGAATTTACCAAGACAAGTTCAAGGTTTTGGAATGGACTAGCCAGAGTCCAGACCTTTGTGTCTGCCCAGCCAGAGCATACCCCCCCACGACCCCCCCAGCATCCCCCCAGCATGAAAGCTCTTGTCCATCGACAGAACCATTCTTACAGCTCAATGAGCAGCCTTTCATGGAAGGATTATATAATGTCTACAGCAATGTCTGGGAAGTTTGTCCAGGCTGAAAATGACCCTGCATTTGAACCGTCATGTTCAACTCCGGCTTCAGCAGCACCCGAAAAACAAATCTGTCTAAGTCAGGCTGTCAGCACTCACTACAGAATTCACTGTGAGCATTTTAATACGATTTTATTTAGCATGTAATTAGAAATCAATCCTGTACACAACTTTAATTTTCGCAAGAGTTGTGCAGTTCACGGTGTTAAATATATGCAGGCTAATAAAGTACATTTAACCTGCATTTCTTTACCATCTGCTCCACTGTTTTTTTTTTTCTTTTCTGCCACCCGACTAGTTAACCTCTCCCCACAGCAGTGACAGTGAATGCATTAGTCAAATAGTCTATATAGAGGCACCATAGGGGAAATAGGAAACAATTTAAAATTCACAATTGGATATTTTTTATAATAGGGAGGAACTTACACC
Source organism: Ictalurus punctatus (assembly GCF_001660625.3). Classification (NCBI taxonomy): domain Eukaryota; kingdom Metazoa; phylum Chordata; class Actinopteri; order Siluriformes; family Ictaluridae; genus Ictalurus; species Ictalurus punctatus. Next base: position 15,727,631 of record NC_030441.2, on the reverse strand, counting down.
ATGCTGAGCTTTACATGCTAATCCCAAACATTATTCAACCAAGACACTCTGTCTACTATTGATGCTGTCTAAAAGTATCTGAAATTATGTGATGATTTTTTATTTTATTACATTTTTTTTTTGGTTTAAATTGTGTGCTAAAGCATTTGCACAGGAGGGAAGTATTGCCTCAAAAGATGTTCTTCTCTAAATAAAATGGCTGCCTGCTGGGACGTGACAGTCAACATAATTAATCCTAACTAAAAATCCTTATGGGTAATTTCCAAATCAGACATTGAGATGCTTTCAATTTCGAATGCATAGCGTCAAACACTGGATGTGTGGAAGATCTCTAGGCTTGATTTCAACCCCCAGCCTTTTGACTTAGGTTAGCTACAAGCATTCAGTTATTTGCCTGAACTCATTTCTGCTGAAAGAAAGTTTATTTTAGGGTTTTTAAATTTTTTTTTTTTTTTATAGGAGTTACACTTTACTTTGCCGTCCCAGCACACACTTTCTAATCTATCTGAGTAAACGGAGTTAGGTGTGTGAACGCTCCGTCATGCATTTTGATCGCGCCACACTGACAGCGAACACCTGTTGATGAACCAGCAGAGATAAGAGGCTGTCAGATGCTCAGAAACGTCAGGATTCTCCCTGGAATACCAATGCTCCTGGATAAATAACCTTCTCAAGGTAATTCTATTTCAAAGGCTCTGGGCGATGGGGCACATGGCAATTGTAATTACGCAAGATAATGCGAGGTGAGTGAGCTGAAGAGCATCATCGATAACCCATGGGAAGCACATGCACAGAATGAGTGAGTCGATATCATCGGCAATTTAAATAAAACACTTGTGGAATCGTTTCTTGGCTTGGATTTGTATCTTCAGCAACAAGAACCTATAGCTCTCTTTTTACATGATCATAACACAAACACAAAAACAAGGTATCAGATTGTGACATTATATGCGTTTGGTATGTTTGTTAGTCAGTAACCTGGCAAGAAGAGCGTAACTGAAAAGAAAAAAAAAAGAGGTGGGGTTAGACTATAGCGGCTGAGTGCAAAGGTGATATCCAATCAAATTAGCTCGATCATTCTTTTTTTTTTTTTCTTTTTTTTTTTTTGAGTTGCATTTTCAGAATTGAGTTGAATCAGACCTACACGGATGTCACTACTGAACTGAGTGTTATTCAGAAATTGTGCAAGTTTGAGTAAAACAGAGGCATGTCTCAGTTACGTGTCATTCTCAACACATTTTTCTTGAACGATATCAGCTCAAGTGAGCAGCAGTAAGTCCAGCGCTACTGTCTGATATTGTGATGTAACAGCATTATGTCAGTGAAATGTACGTTTTTTTCTAGTTCCAAAACTTCAAGCTAATACTGCCATCAACACCATCACCACCAACATTTGTCATCGCTAATGGCTCAGCCGTAACTCTGAGTCATGGTGCATTCTGGAACTACACCATATGTACCGATATCTCCACTACTTCAATGTTGGATTTCTCATTAATGTTGAACATGACTGAAAAATGGCGGCTGAGAAAAGACGCCCTTGCTCTTTTGTCTTAAGGAGGTAGCAAATTCGGATCTTTAACCCATCTCAGTGGAATAATGGAAATAAAGCACCATCCAAGAAATCTGCACGAGACATTCTAAACGCATCACGAACATAGAGTCAGGTGCATAAGTATTTGGACAGTGACAATTTTTGTATGTTTGTCTCTGTACACCACCACAATGGATTTGAAATGAAGCAATCAAGATTTAGACTTTCAGGAATTAAAAATAAAAAACATTGCATTAACCGTTTAGGAATTTTAGCCATTTTCACAGGCTCAGAAATAACTGGACAATTGACTCATAAGAAGTTTCATGGCCAGGTGTTTCCTCGTTATTTCATGACAAATTAAGGAGATAAATGCTCTGGAGTTGATTCAAAGCATTGGATTAGCATCTGGTAGCTGTTCACGGGAACTCTCAATATGCTGTCCAAAGAGGTGTCGATGCAAGTGAAGGAGGCCGTGATTAGGCTGAAAAAACCCCCCAAAACAAACCAATCAGAGAGGTAGCAGAAACTTTAGGAGTGTCCAAGTCAACAATTTGATACTGTGCAGTCTTAAAAAGAAGGAATGTACAGCCGAGCTCAGCGACATCAAAAGGCCTGGAAGATCACAGAAGACAACTAAAGTGGATGCTCGCAGAATTCTTTCGTTGTTGAAGAAAAACACCATTACTACATCTCGCCAAGTCAAGAACGCTATGGAGGACGTAGGCATATCACTGTCAAAGTCTACACTTAAGAGACACCTTCACGAATGTAAAGACAGTTTGATTACCTCAAGGTGCGGTGTTAAGAACAGAAAGGCCAGATTAGACTTTTCTAAAGCCTGCTAAAAAAAAGCCTGACCAGTTTTGATGCAAAGGCAGAAAGACCCATAAACAAGCAGCAACTGAAGGCAGCTGCAGTAAAGGCCTGGCAAAGCATCTCAAGGGAGGAACCGTTTGGTGATGTCCGTGGGTTCCAGATTTCAGGCAGTCATTGTCTGCAAAGGATTTGCATTCAAGTGTTAAAAATAATCTTAATACTTATCGTTATGTTAGATTGCGCAATTTCTTTTGAAATCGTCTGTGAAAATGGAGGGGCTCTGCAAAAAAATGGCTGTAATTCCTAAACGGTTAACGCAATATTTTTGTTAAACCTTATTCAATTAAAGTTGAAAGTCTACACGTCAAGCACATCTTGATAGCTTATTTCACATCCATCGTGGCGGTGTCCAGAGGCAGAATTATGAAAATTGTCTCACTGTCCAAATACTTATGGACCTGACTGTGTGTGTTTCAGGGTGAAGGTTTACTTTTAACATTCATAACTTTTCCTATGACCTCAATTTTGGAAAATACAGCAAAGATGCATCCATCCATCTTCTGAACCACTTATCTGTCACAGGGTCATAGGGGAGCCTGGACCTTATCCCAGGGGACGAAACGGGGGACACCCTGTACAGGGTGCCAACTACAGCAATGATAGAAGTTTGGAAAGCAGCTCATTTGATCTCAGATCATGACTCTGAACTCTGTTTCGCAATTTTAAAGGCCTGATGGTCCAAATACTTTTAAGGTGAAACTTCAAGATGAACCTACATCAAGTATAATTGTAACCAGTTTTTTTTCTCTACACGGATCACAGATTTGTCCACTTTTCCTTTCACAGTCCTAGCGAGTAAATTCTATTTATTTACTGACAAATTACAGTGTACAGGGAATGTCAGCATATCTGACGCTTATCGCAGATCAAGCACACTGTGTGAACTAACCTTGTTATTGGACTCCAGGCCTCTTCTCCACACCGTCTTCAAACCCCAGCCAAACTTTATCAAACGCTTCGTAATGGGCTGAATGAGTGACATTAAAAGCTTTCTGGGCCTTGATACTACAATAGCTTTTCATTAGAGCTGCGCGCATCACAAAATTTGCTTTCAGAAGGCTCATTCGAGTGTAACACAGCTTTTGATTCCAGCCAGCCCTTTGCTGTTTTTCTGAAATGCCTTAAAAGCAATGTTTAAGATGTCAGAAATATTCTACCCATGCACAGGAAATAGGAAAAATTGTTATGAGTGGCCATGTCTACACTAAGTTACTAACTAAAGTCACTAATCTTGGATGGCGTTTCTTGTGTTCATGGTTATCCAAGCCACATTTGCAGATTTTTGAGCGCCTCTTTCCTCTCTGAGTTTTGCCGCATATGAGTAAGAATCAGAAGGGACCTTGCTCTCCATTTTCTCTTCTGCATTAGATAGCCTACTTCGCTCCCTCATTGCAGATAACGGTAATGAACGGAGGAGGAAAAAGCATGTAGTTGTCAAAGTTGGCCGTCGTGTTGTGATAAATCGTCCCAATTAGCCATCACCTTCACAAAGTGACCTCTTGTTTACTCGGGACGTGCCTTATTTGCAACTACGGCTTGCGGTGTATGGAAAGGACATGATGTTTGATGAAACTAAAAGCGGATTTGCAGGGGAAGTGATAAGCTGGTGTTTATGAAAGAGGTTTAGGAGATAAATTCGTAGACATGTCCATTTGACGGATTAATCTTCTGAAATGATCTCGAGTCCTTTTTAAAGTTATTCAAGTCTTAGAACGAAGTAGTCTGTATGTATTCTTCACAGTAAGACATTTTTTATTTGTGCCTAACTCATCACTGTAGCGTGAGCTTTTTTTACTCATAACATGAACATGTTCCTGTCACATTTGAAACAAGAGGTAAAGAGGTGGAAATACTGAGGCACCAGGTGAGCCCGAGACACTGTGTGGCTATTTACTTATTCCAAGGTGTTGAAGTGTGGATAATAGGACTATCCAACCATTAAATTTTACCAGTTCAATTATTACATATCTTACAAGTAGACAATGAAATCCAAATTAATCTACTTCCTGGTTACAATTGAGTTTCCTATTATATATCTAATGGATTACAAATTTACATTCATGCATTACTTGTTTTTTTTATTTTTTTTAATTTTTTTTTTTACCCATGAAATGTTGCATTGATTTGCGCTCATGTTGTGTAGTTTGAATGGCATTCTATAAGTTTCCCAAACTATGTGAAGATCTGGGAAGTTTGGGACTTGTGCATGTCATCAGTTTAAATTCTGCAGACAATCTATTCTATTTAAAATCCAGAATAATCATAATAAAACTTTCCTTAGATGGTGCACATTTATATAATTTGAATAAATTAAATTGCCAATAGCTTCAAGGTGATTCTATTTATAGGCATAATTGCTTCCTATGTAATTAAACCTATGTAACTGAAGTCACAAGGCAAGCAGGCTAATCACTATATGTAATTATAACTATTTATCCGTCCATTCAGTTTCTATAACGCTTATCCTACACAGGGTCGCAGGGGAGCCTTGAGTGTATCCCAGGGAACTAGGCGGGGACTTGGACGAGGTGCCAACCTATCGCAGGGCACAATCACACACACATTTACACATTACAGACAATTTGGAAGTGCCAGTCAGCCTACAACACATGTCTTTCAGTTGGAGGAAACCCCCAAAGAACGGGGAGAAAGTGCAAGCTTTGTGAATGCAGGGAGGAGTCAGGATTCGAACCCCCATCCCTGGAGGTTTGAGGAAAATGGGCTAATCACTAAACCACTGTGCTCCCTATACTTAATAATTATTTAATATAAGTAAAGAAAGGGCAACGAGAGAATCACTGTTTTAGGATTCTATGGATTTCTGCCTAGAGACAAAGCAAAGAGTCTAAGACAAAACTCTTTTCCCGCCTATTTTGTTTGGGTGGATTTTGCTCTATTATATGATTATGGCTGTGATTATCAGAGAACTTTCTTCTTTGTCAAAGCTCGCTGCGAAACGAATTTAAATACCGGCATCCCTAATGACAGGAATAAATGTTTTGTATATTCTCAGAAAGCACATTAGGTTTGTGCGTGTAAAAATCCGTCAGAACTTTGTTCATCTCTCTGGTGAGACGCCTCTCCAGATTGACACTCTCACGCTCATCTATTCCTTAATATCGAACCAATGAGCGAAGCCACGAGTTCACGTCTCCAGAAAATGACGGCAATTTTGCATCTGTTTTTAATCCGTCCCCAGTAAATTTAGTCACCGCTTATCTAAAATGATCATAATTTAAGACAATTTGGCCTAATGGAAATTTTGTCAGGTCCTCGCTCAAGGGAAGGGAAATAAATAAAGAAAGAAAAAAGAAAGAAAAGATGGAGGGAAAAAAAATGGCACGGGCTTCTGGCAACACCAATAGGCGTACATAGCGAGGAGCCAAATGTTTAGCATTCCCAGCAGGAGTAATTACGGGCTTGAGCCTAGATTATTGTGCCGTTTGTTTTGCTATGCTTTTTGTGGGGGAACAAAATGAAGCGGGTCATTTGGAGGGCACGTGCTGTATGCTGGACCAAACCCCATAATTCCACACTTCTAATCATGACTATTCTTCACCCCAGACATCGATGTTGATTTTCCCTACAACAAGTGGAAAAAAACAAAACAAAAACACTAAGCTGTTACTTACAGAGAAAGTACTGAAAGTGTCTTCTTACATTGTGTTTATCTTTGACTGCTATGGAATACGCACTGACACCCGTGAATTCTCTCTCTTTCTCTCCCCATATATCACTTCAACACATCACATTGTGTGCAATACAGCTACTTGTCCTTATAGACGAGCTCTCTTTCTCACTCAATCGCTCACTCGGATCTCAATCACACCCATGCTTCTAAATCATTTACTATACCGCTGATTTTTTTTTTTTCTTCCCCTTCAACTCTTTTGATCCAAGCAGCAGATTTATTGGAGAGTAAAATCTTTTTAATTTTTTTTCAGTAGCATGAAAAAATATGTCAAAGGTAAACAAAGTACGTCTCTTCCCCAATATTCAAACCGCATGACTCCATTATATCTTCTGAGGTTTTTGAATATGCCACTGATGTCTGATCCCATATTCATAATATTTCCATAATGAAAGATGATTCTGAAGGAAAAGTGATCCCGACCCCTTCTGATCTCCGGACTTGCCCGATCCACCCTGATGCCCTACAAGCATCTGGTTCAAGTTCTCATCGATTGGATGTCACATGCTGCTGCTCATGGTACCACTTAAAAACCATAAAGATGGCTTTGGGCATCAATTCATATGAACAGTTATGCTATGATAGCTTAGGACCAGAAACAGTTTTGCACTCAAGTCTCCAGCAGTGAACAGTGGGTAAGTTAAACAAAACAGACATGTTTTACATACAGACATGTAAAAACTGTAATGAATTCCCTAGTTACACAATTGCACTATTTGACCTTGTAGTATTAGCACATTTATAGGAGGGACGTATTTATAATCGTACTATCCGGTGTCACCCAGATGAGGATGGGCTCCCGTTTGAGTCTGGTTCCTCTCAAGGTTTCTTCCTCATATCGTCTCAGGGAGTTTTTCCTCGCCACCGTCACTTCTGGCTCGCCCATTAGGGATAAATTCATACATTTAAAAGCTATATCCTGAATGATATATTTCTGTAAAGCTGCTTTGGGACAATGTCCATTGTTAAAAGCGCTATACAAATAAAACTGAATTGAATTGAAAAAAAGAGGATCACTCTGATACACAGAGCATCATGTAGAGAACCTCGAACATTATACAAAGCCACAAGCAGAGACATATCGAGCGAGTTTATAGTTATCTGGCATGGATTTTCCCTAAAACAAAGGCATTTCAGTTATGTGATTTATTTATTTATTTATTTATTTTTTTTATTTCAAACTCCAAAATATTCGAAATAACATAAAAATGTACCGTATATCCTATATTCTTAATATTCACTAAAGGTTGCACTAATCCCATACCCAGTATGCAATAGCAGCAAAACATGGTGTATCGGCTAGCAGAGAAAACATATCAGATGTCCGTATCATGTTACAAATGACTAGAATTAGATTAGGAAAACAAGTTTCTTTTCAGAGCTGGAAATGTTTACATATAAAGAAACTTGACTGTTTTTTTTTTTTTTTCTCCTTTTGTCAGAATTGATTTCATCATATTTATACTTTATTGTATTTATTATGTTCACAACGACTGATTTTTTTGCGTGAAAGCATTTAAGTCTTTCAGTTTAAAAAAACAAACAAACAAACAAACAAACAAACAAACAAACAAACAAAAAACAGCATGAGGCTTAGTAGTTTTTAAAACAATTTCAGCTGAGGATCCGTTCCGGTTGATACTCAACATTTCAGTATCAGTATTTGTATCGGAAAAGAAAAATATTCACAGTTTCGAAGTATTCATGTGTAAGTTTTGAGCTGTAAACGCACTCAAAACACTATGCAAAGCCATTTCAAATACTTCACCTGTATTCATTCCAATTCATACAAAATGTTTACCAACACTTTCAAACCTTAAAGCAATTTCAACAAAGATTGTAGTTAATAATAATTTAAACAGCAACAAAAAAGTTGACTTCAATCCTTGTTAAATTCCCTCCATCTCTTATTTATGCTCCCATCTGTGTATGCACATCTGCCACTAGAAAGATCCCCAATCATAGCAAGGGCTTTTGTGTGTCTGTTTTTAATGAATAGTATGAATTTCGGAAATATTACAGATTTTAAAATACATTTTTCACTTATAATTGCTATAAAATCTTCATGATACTCAAGATCTATCAGGCATCACCTGCTAACCAGTTGGAGTTAAACACTATCAGATGATCTTTCTTTGAGTTGTAGATGGACGTCTATACTCCAGATGACTCCAGAGGAAGGTTCCTCCCATCTGTCCTTCTTGTTTTCCCTAATAAGGAGACCTTCTGTCAGAGTGCTGGCACATGGGTATGGTAAATCCCAGTGCCACCTGTGCTAACCCACCTGCCCATGCAGGACTCAGCAGCTTAGCATATCAAGTCCATAGCAGACAACAGTGTGGAGAAATAGTCCTAACTGCTGAAACAAGTATTCTTTTATTCATGCATTTAATCATTCAAGCCATTATAGGGTGTAATAATATCTCATTTTTACAAGGTTCCTTTCCTGAATTTTGCTCTTAAATAAGTAACAGAGTTCGGTATTTTAACATATAATGACCATATACACCAAACATGGTTAACTATCCAATGGCATGAGGGAATTAAGGACTTAATTTTTAATGGTTTACTTAAATGCATAATAACTATGTTAAATTTGAAAATTTTGTCAACTTTAAAAGTGCCCTCGGCAGGCAGTCTCACAATACCATTGAAAAACAAAACAATCAAACAAAGTAAAACAAACAGGGAAAAAGAAACTCATCTCATTTATACGGCATCATGTTTTAGTTTTTGAATAAATTAATGAACGAATCCAACAAATAACCTCATTTGCATGTCTGAAGTGGAAGTAATAACGTATAGCACTACTTGACAGCAGCTTAAAGAAGGAACGTCACATGGGACACCCTGACATTACCGTTGAATTAAAACTTCATCATAGGTGGTTTTTTTTTTTTTTTTTTGGTTTGTGTGCTTCTCACTAACTCCAGGGACTGTGTGAGTCAGCACATAGACACGTTATTAGAAAAAAACAAACACAAAGTTGATATTAACTCCACTATTAGAATGTTTAAAGGTATGAAAATGACATTTAACTAATAAAGGAAGGTTGAGCTAACCTGGAACACCTCAGCGGATATAACTGACCGGTAGCCCCCAGAGAATTTAGATAAGGACAGTGTATATCTATAATACTGTATATCTAAATATATAGTACATGTATGCCATTCATTCTCCAGGAACTAAAGAGTTTATATATATATATATATATATATATATATATATATATATATATATATATATATATATATATATATATATATATATATATGACTTTTGAATACTTCACTTCTTATACTGGATGTTTTCATATTACCAATGGAGGTGGGAAGTAACTAAAATACTTTTGTCTACGTTTCAAAAGAAATATCTCGACTTTCCACTTAGTTCATTTTCAAACATTGCTACAATTCTCTATAATCATAAAGTCAAACTGTTTGAAGAAGTCAATTCTCAATATTGCTAATAAAAGTAAACTTTAACAGATGTAACAGGAAGATTAAGACCTACACTTCATTGCAATCTATGTACAATTTGTATTTGTGCTGTGGCAGCTAGCTATTAGCATTTAGCTGGTTGCATCATCATTAGCATTATTAGCATGCTAGTTAGCCTGTGAGAGATTAGGAATAAAGCTGATGGTGGTTAGCCTTTGATAATGATTTGGTGAAAGAGGCACAAAGTTGCCACCAGTAACTAAAACCAGTGTGCGATTTGAGGCAGATGTCTTTTGTGAATAATTTTCTTTCATACTTTGCATAATGTAAATGTAATAATTTATACTTTCCTACTTAAAGCAAAGGGATTTGAAGAATCTGAAGCTATACGTCATCTTTCACCATAGGATTTATTTAGATGTGGAGTTGGACTTTTACTTGAGAATTTTGGTACTTTTAACACTTCTGGTTATCGATCTATTAGTTTTTTTTTTTTTTTTTTTTCTTCTTCCTATCAGTATTTCGTCAGCATCACAAACATCACTTTGATGGGAAAGTGAGAAAAACTCAATAACAGTCTCCCAATAGATCAATAAAACTTTGCTTCCTTGCTATATTCCAACAAGAAAGCTGCTCACGCAGTTGCCCACTTCATCATGACCAAGGCCTAGTGGCTTCCATGGAGTCTGACTTTATACAAGTCCACTTTACGAGGCACTAACTCACCGTGTGACGTGAAAGCCCCAAGCTACGGGAACAGGAGGTGACCTTGGGAAACACTCGGCACACTACACTGAACTAGGTCTTTGTCACACTGTATGGTCTAAGTAGATATATGTCAATGTAGGTTCAGCCTTCTGGTGGCATTTATTATACACACAGGGGATGTTTACAACAGAATTAGTGTCTGTTGGACTGATTTACACAGTAATGTTACACATCTTTGCTGACACATTTTTTTCCCCCCACTGTGGGTTGTATTCACTTAAGGTGCTGACTTACGTCCAAAAATTCTCAACATTTGCATTGGGAAAGTTCCTTGTATTCAGAATCAGGTTACTCACATGGTTAGGTTGATTTTCTTGGTGCATGTTTCATATTATACAAATCATCTTCATGTAGAGTCTTTTTTTTTTTTTTTTTTTAAAGCATGTAGACCACCATCAATCTTGCCTGTACACACAAGCACTTGATTTTAATCCCCAGGGGAAAAAAATCAGGGATAGAAATTATGGACCGAAGACAGAAATAGCAATAGTCAAAGTAATAAGAGACGATTTAAGAATGAAAAATACTAATACAATGATATACTGTATGAACGAGAAGATGACACACATTCCAATAAACATTTAATACTAGTCTAGTGTATGGCCAATATATTGTTGCATGAATCATTTTAACTGTATTTTTTCACAGTCACTATGAATTTAGATTAAGTAAACAACATGGATTCCACCTTCATGATTCAGCAGCTTATAACAGAGGACGTGATGCAGCATATTCTATTATTTTGCATTTTATTTTAACAGGCACACAAATTAATGAGGCCGCAAGATACCACATCAAGGTCATAAAATCTTATTGTGCGCATGGGTTATGTAGGCTATTTTCTCACACTGATAATTTGCTGTTTTGTGATTGAGTTAATAGAATAAGGGCAATGTTTTGGTTAATCTGAAGATTAACGATTTGAAGGATAAGCTGACCAAGCACTCGCCTGCTTTGCTTACAGCTTAATTTAGGTAAGAATTTTATCTATTAAAAAAAGCACACCTCTGAATAAGATCCTGTGTCAGGATCAGAATAAGATTCAGTGTCATCCATGAAAGAAAAAAAAAAAAAAGTTTTTTTTGAGCCTAACTAGTATAGCCAAGGGCTTCTATTTAAGCATGCGAACCCATCACCCACTCAAAGGTAGTCATATCAAAGGACTTTTCCTTGAGTGCTTTACCAAAGTGCAGAAAGTCACTGGTCATTAAAACTTTCACACTTGCAAGGGCTATTGAAAGTAAACAAAAGACCATTGCCGAGTGTGTGTTCAACAGGAATACAAGAAGTTGGTGCAGTCTCAGTTTTAATCTTTGGCAGAGCCCAGAGACTACAATGTTTGATTGGTTTCCTACGGCTTCTGCATTGTAATGACTCGCTGTTTGTAATTCTCACGCTGCTCTGCTTGTGTTATTCATTTTTTGAGCAAATGTGTTTCCATTTGTAACAAGACGCAAGCAGCTGAGTGAATTTCAGCAGTTATAATTTAGCATGTGTGATCGTTGAGGGGTGCTTGTACTTATGAATAGACAAGCAGGCAAACAGTATAAGGAAGTGGCTTTGCATAAAGTTTGTGATACAGACGGCAAAGTTCACGGCATTTTTCAAGCTACCGGCGTCGAGTGTGTTCATAAAAGGCTGGGGAAGTTTTCCTCGTTAGCTTTTATTGCAAATGATTTTATTACACAGATGGAAATTCTTGCTTTTTGACTGTGAAACCTTTTCAGAAAGGATTTCCACAAGCCAACATGGTGTCACCATTGCATATTCATAAGAATGTGGACAGTGCAACTGGAAGGGAAGGGAAATTATGAATGGTTAAGGTTAAATTGAAAAGTGAGTTAACTTCATTTGTTTATAGACAGTTTTTAGACAGACTGTTGACTGTTGACCTACTCAAATTTCTTTTGAGTTACAGGTTTTTGCTGTATAGATTCTTACCTTCCAACATGAATCCCCTTAACATTAACTTTCATTTCTGTTCATACAAAAGTCTGAATGAATCCCTCAGTTGCTAAAAAGTAGGTTATATACAAGGAGCGTCTCACTTATGTCCAGTTCTGACCTGAACAGCTGATTTTCTAAATCAATATTGTAATATTGACTAGTGTTTTTATATGCCATTATATTTCACTTGACAGCAAAGAAAAAAGTGAACAATTTCTTCAGTCTGCATTTTCTATCCTTTATTTTGTTTTCCAGCATAGAAATACAAGTGTTTGTCTGCAAAGGGGGTGGTCTAGACGCTATTGGAAACCCCTTTCTCAGATGTTTCTAGTGGAAAAGAATCTGTAAAGCTTGAAGGCGTGAACTACACATGAATCATTTTTAATAATCTTAATTGTCTGCACAGAAAATTTACTCAAGTATCTGCATAACCCGACTCTGAATACGAGAGACTTTCCCAGTATGAATAAATACAAATACATTCAACTGAAAGTAAATGCAGCTTGTGACCTTGCCAACTCTGAATACTCCATATCTGTACAATATGAAGCTAATATTAAAGTTACAGCCATATACAATCTCTACGGGTTGTTTGGATAGCTAATAATACTTCCATTTCTACAGGGGGTTCTTTAGTCTAGTAGGGTTAATATTGACTTTTGTTCAAATACATGAGGCTGAGAGGATTTGTTATCTTTCCTATTTTCTTGCAGTCCCTCACCTTGATTCTCTATTACAGGAAGAAAAAAAAAACACCTAACACTGGTTTTATTACCATTATAAGCCCTGGCAACAGTATTGAATTTGATTTCTTCGCATTTCGCATGAGTGCGCTTGAGAAGACACTCAGGCAAATGGGGAAATGTTCAATATCGCACACACCAAGAAGTGAGAACAGTTCACAGATTACATAATTGACTAAACTACTGTGAGATCTAGGATTCGTGTTTGCCACACATACACAAAGCTCTCATTGGTGAGACTACGTTATTTTTGCATCAGCTCAGGATAAATTTATAGCTGCGTGCGTGACCTTATTGTCGCCACGTACAGCCTTGTTAGTGCATGAAGCATGTGTGCAATGATAACGTTGTCTGCGCTACGCTATCAGCATCTGTAAGTCATATTGTGACATTTTTGTAATGCCAAAATCTCAGTATTGTTGAAACCTTTGAGTTTGCAATCGTTATTTAATTTAATATCATTTCCCAATTATACTGTACATAGGTTGGATTTTTTTTTGGCTTGTTATATTTGTAGGCTGTGATTTGACCCCTTCAAACCGCATCTTTATTAATAATAATAAATAGATAAAGTTTACCATCTTATGCAGATATTATGGCCAGTGTTTGGGGCAAAGATTAAGTCTATAATGTTTTTAATAGAAGTTCTTTCCTCTGCCGGTGTAAATTGCCCTTGATTTCATCTAGCTTGGATGGCTGTGATTAAATTATTCAGTAGCAAGGTATTAGAATCCTGGGTTCTGTGTTATATTCATGCCTCTTAGATAAAGTCCCAGACTGAAATTCTCATGCAGGTGAGAGCGCAGTTCCTGAGCAGAATTTCTCCATACGTTACTGAAGAAGTCAGGATAAAAAGACTAACACGCAGTCATTAAATGCACTGATATGCTGAAAGATACCTGTTAAATGATTACAATCATTAGAAATCGGATCAAATTAACGAATTAAGTTGTAGCGCTAGGGAAGCAGCACTGGCTGTGCACTCTGAGTGGGAGGGGCATACTCTAGCCAATCATGGGTGCCTGTAAGCTCATGCATGTGGAAGAGGCCAGACAGGACTTTTCTTAGAGTGTGTTACACTTTCATGTGACACAGCATGAGCAGCAGTTTGAATAGACTTTGAATAGGCTTTACGTGTCTGGGAGGAAGCATGTGTTAGCCAGTTGGTAGCTGTTGTATGATACGGGAGAGCTGGTTGGTGGGTGGGGATTGGCGGGTGACCAAATTAGGGTGAAATTGGGTGGAAAATAACAAATATTCCCAGGCATAATGCACTTAAAATGTGTGGTATTTAAAAAAAAAATTACAATCTTCTTTTTTATTTTTTTTAATATGCCAGGTAAAATGGGACATTTTTGTTTTTTAAATATAGAAGGTTAAAATATTTAAAAACAACAACAACAAAAAAAACATTTTCATATTTCCTTAATATCACTGGTTTAAAAAGACACACCAAAAACCATGATATCAGATAATACAGTTATCAAATACGCCTTCCATTTACACTCTTTTTCCGTTTACTAGAGTCTTTTTGTGCAAAGCGACTCTTTTTTGCTTGTATGTAGGCATGAAAGTGTGGCTATGTAATTTCTGAAACAAGAGCACAATCTAAAATGCGAAATGGCAGTGTTTCTTTTCATGTGCTGTGGATCTCACACACTGGAACAGTAAGCAGGCTTATAATTGGCTTTTCTGTCAGCGCCGAAGACATTGCTGGAAAACAAAAGTGCACTCTGCAGCCTTATGGTGCTAACGAGGACTCGGCATTACTTAGCAACAAGTGATGCTGGACCTTTCTGTCTCTTGCACCCCTTTCACACAAACACAATGCCATCATTGTCCCTGATACCATTTATAAGCTGTACTTATTTATAAGCTCTTACTTTAGTCCTCATTAACAATATATTCCCATCTATATCTTTGCTTTTCTATGATCGGGAATATTTGCTTTGCTCTTATTTGTGTTTAATTTCAATACAAGCTCATATAGCAAAAGGTCAAACATTTTTACCAATGTTTCCACACATAGGACTATGAACTTGTCTAATGATATTTAACTGGATGTTTATTCTAATAAGCAGTATTGATTCTACTGAATGTTCTGCTTTGAATGCTTCAGGATATCGGTGTGTATATAACAAGACCCAACCACATTTGGTGGTCAGAACTGAAGCTTATGGGACAAAGAAATGCCCTATTCATTAACAAGGGAACTCATTAGATGCAATAGTTTCCTCATGTGGTGGTGTGTCATGCATGTACTGCATTCATTCATTAAATGTTCAGTATATGCTTTACCCTGGTCAGGGTTGTTGTGGTTAAAATAACACATTTGTAGTGGGGCAACTGGGAATTCATTTCAGGGCTGGATGAGGAAATATGCTTAATAAAAGCACAGTGTAATCTTTAAAATGACATTTTTAGGTAATTTTAGGTGGATGCCATACTGTAATAGTACACTGATAAGCCATAACCTTAATTAAAACCGCCTGCTTAATATTGTGTATGTCCACCTTGTGCCACAAAAACAGTTCAGACCCATCCAGACATGGACTCCAAAAGACCTGAAGGTGTGCTGTAGTATCTGGCACCAAGATGTTAGTAGCAGATTCTTTAAGTCTTATAAGGAGTTGCCTTCATGGTTTGGACTTGTTTGTCCAACACATCACACAGATGCTTGATGGACCCTGTCGCTAGTTAACCAGTTGCCTTCCTTGGACCACTTTTGGTAGGTACTAACCACTACACACCCTGAGATACCCCACAAGATATATGATTTAATATCTAATATCTATCTATCTATCTATCTATCTATCTATCTATCTATCTATCTATATAATATATGATTTAAAAGCCAGTTCAAACTGGTGACTCTCTTTAAAAGTAAATTTATGCACACCCAGGAGCTTTCGCAAATCGAAGGTGTTTCCAAAATAACAGGTTTTTCATGAAGGTCTCATTTCTTGTATAAATGCTCCTATGAAAGATTTCCGACTAAATTAGCTCATATTCAGCTTGCTAAATGAGGCTCATTGTCCTTTGGTACATCCGACATATCAGAATGACAGTGCTGATCAGTTTAAGGATCGGTTTCATACCTCTGTGAATTCGGTGACATGGATGTGGAACTTTATCACAGATCAGTCCTCTCACTCTGAGATGCCCGATGCACGTGTCGACGTCCTTCAGCCTTCAGGATGACATTTAGGTTCAGTTATAAATAGTAGTTTTAGTCTCATTGGTGCTTCTAAAGAGGGGCTAAGTGCACATATTGCGTACTTGGTTCACATCTCCTTATAATACATTCTGGTTTCTGATGTTTTGTAATAACTGGAAAGTACAACTAAGACAATAAAGCCTTGGAAAAGGATAAATAAATTAAAGATATGAACTGCACGGTTAAGTAAACTGAGAAATTTAAAAATCTGTAATGTATAATTAGCGTGATAAAGGGATTGTTTCTGAGAATTTGGAATCTTGAACACTAGTCATTATCTATGTGATTTCCTCCCACATGCTGGACAAGAGGTTAAACTGATATGCATTTGATCTGTATTTCCTTGGAGAAAAGATAAATGAAGTAATTTATCACAATCTTTCTTGAACTCTAAAAGGAAAAACTCCATTAGAAGAGGAATACGGTTCGCAAGGAACGGAGTCAGCTTTTTTCCTATAACTCGGCTTAAAATAGACTTTAATTAATAATTTAAAACTAGGATTCAATGCACACAGTGTGGTGAATCCCATATCGATTACAATTTAATTGTAATTTTGCTAAACAAAATTAGAGATATTTGTTGTGTTTTGTTAAGTCATAAGGTCTCATGAACAGTCTAATAAGAATGATGTGACGAAACTATTCCACACGTTCACCTTATTCACAATTTCTACTTTTTTCCATAGTGTTTCTAGTGCTTAATCTTCTACTGGGTAAATGCTGGGTTTTTCCTCTGAATACCAAACATGGTAAACAGAAAAGATTGAACCTTTTCATTCAAACCAAAGAACATTCAACTTCAGGTTCTGTCATTTTGTGTAATTTGTCCATTGTATAAACTGTGCCTTAGTCAATCTACTATTTGTTTCTACTCCAAATACATTTAAAGAAAAAAGAAAAAAAAAAGTATAACAGAGTAAATAGTCTACCTTGTACACAAAATGAAGTGGGCGGAAAATATTAGTCCACAGCTCTCTTTGTGAAAATAGGACTGTCATTACTTTCACTAGTAGACTGCAAAAATTCTACAGTTTGAGCTAGAAAGAAATCAGCCCCAGCCTCATATTTTCAATCATTATCATGCTGGTGCTGTTGCGCTTCAATCCACAAATGTCTTCATTTGGACACAGCAAATATTCTGAAGTGGATGCCACATATGAAATATTATATCAATGTCTTTTTTTTATTATTTCTTTTTTTTTTTTTTTAGCTTTGGTGTTTAGCCTTGCTAACACATTTATACCAGCCATCTCTGACAACCTCAGAAAGTCAGAAATAATCATGAATCATGGCCAGACCCAGACTAGCTTAAAGTATAAAGAGGTTATAAAGCTTTTTCTGCCTTTTACCGTAAATACTGACTATAGAATTCATTTTTTCTTAGTGAATTATCACTAAAACTAAAGGCTTAGTTCAAGCCATAGATTTTCAGTTTTTAGTCATATGAAGTAGTTATAAGAACAGTGTAATTGTAAGTGTTCCACAATGATAAACATTGAAGTTGAAATTGTTCTACTCAAACGCCAGCGGCTTGTGTTTTGATAATGCTTTTTAAATTTTTTTTACACCCCACCAGCTCATGTAATAAGCCAATTTGAGCATTATATCTTACCAGAAACAGTTGCCACTGATTAGACACAGCATATTTCCACAATCTGTGTCTGTACTGCGGAAAGAAGCGGCTTTGCAAATGAAGTAGGTTTCAAAGTCACTCTGTGGAGGTATTGGTAATTAATTGAGGAAGGAAGCAGAAACAGAGTCTTGGGCTGAGTAATTGCTGGGGACTTCATTTCCTTAATTTCATATTAGCTTTCGAGAGCACGATGCTCTTGAGGCAGTTCACACTGGCACACGATTGAGTCTATATGTCTAGCTGAGATCTAGGCCTAGGCAAGTGTCTACAAGGGTGGCCAGAATAAAGGAAATAAATAAGAACTTTTAAAAAAAAAAAGTCTAAACAATGGTGTCAAAAATTCAGTACCCAGGAGCACAAACTCCTCAGTCTGAGATTAAAAAAAATAAAAAATACAATAAAAAATACGTAATATTTTCACATTATCAGTCTTTTTTCCCCTCTACATTGATGGGTGTTTACATCTAGAGCACATTTTCTTTACTTAAAATGCATCTTATTACAGTAGTACCTGTCAAGGGATGGGATATATTAGGCAGCAAGTGAACAGTCATTTCTAGAAGTTGATGTATTGGAAGCAGGAAAAATGGGCATGCGTAAGGGTCTGAGAGACTTTGACCAGGACCAGTTTGCAGGTCTTGTGGGGTGTTCCTAGTATGCAGTGTTTAGTACCTACCAAAAGTGGTCCAAGGAAGAACTGGCAACAGGGACATGGGCACCCAAGGTTCACTGATTCATGTGGGGAGTGAAGGCTAGTCTGTCTGCTGGTTATAATAGAAAGGTAACATAGCTACAGACTGGTCAGAGAGACAATGCTGACCCCTGTTCATCACCGAAAGTGGTGGTGGCAGGTAAGCATCAGAACTTCATCATGGAGCAATGGAAGAAGGTGGCCTGGTTTGATGAATCACGTTTTCTTTTACATCATGTGGATGGCCGGGTGCTTGTGCATCGATTACCCGAAGAAGAGAAGGCACTAGGATGCATTATGAGAAGAAAGCAAGCTGGCGGAGGTAGTGTGATGCCCTGGGCAATGTTCTGCTTGATAACTTGGGTCCTTGCATTCATGTGGATATTACTCTGACACATACTGCCTACCTAAACATTGCTGCAGACCAAGTACACAACTTTCTTGGCAACGATATTCCCTAATGGCAGTACATATATATCCCAGGAGATTTCATAGTAGTAATTCTCAATTCTGTTTCATTTAGGTATCAACTTTGTCACAGTTGTTTCACCTAAAGGAGTTGTTCCCTAGGAGAAACGAAATAAGGAAACTAGCCTTTCTGAGATAAAGCAGCAGTTAAGAAACAGTTACCTGAAAAGAAAGGACAGAAGACGCGAGTGACGAATTTGTGGTTATTTCCGATTGTCATATCACAGCAAATCAGTGACTACATTTCCCATCCTGCACTACGGCCTACAAACATGGCCGCCATGGACTGCAATGCCCAGAACACTCACATTCATTCTAATCACACACACCTGCAACAAATTCACAGCACTCACAACCACAGTATAAAGAGACTGTTTTAACACAATGACTTTGCGAAGTACTGAGTGTTATCACCATATCAAGCGTTTGTACCCTGTTCCTCGGTTTGTTTCATGTTCTTTGATCTTGTTTCTGGTTTCTCATTCTCGATTCTTGCCTCGCCTCGTTTATGCCTGTTTGCTGATCGCCTGACCCATTGCCTGATTTTGACCACAATATTGTCAAATGATTTGAATTTGTCTACCTGTCTCTCTTTATTAAAAGTTCTTATTTGCACTTGCATCCATCCTAACCTTCATTACGTGGAATACGTGACACCGATTTGTGGTGAATTTGCGAACATCTGTCTTGTGAGCCAGTAGAAGCCAAAAGGGCGAGTGTTTCGCATTTCTGTGTTGATTAATAGGTCATGTAACAATACTGCTTAATACATGTATATACTATGTTATTATATGAAACATGATATGAATATGGTCTGGACTGCAGCGTGGACATACTGTAAATATGTCTTGATTTTGTAAAAAATTATTTAGAATGCAAGTATATACTCAGCTGGTGGCATATAAATCGGAACATTTCTGCAGTGTGCAGTTCAAATGTGATCATTTATGCTGTTAGCATGTAGCTGTACTGTCCACCGACATGAGTTTGTGGTAAAATTTTGTTTTTGTCTCTCTGCTTACTGAGTTTTTTTTTGTGATTGTTGCTGCCAAAAATGCTTGATTTTGCAATTTGCTGAGTTTTTTGTGCTTTTTTTCCAAAAAAAAAACAAAAAAAAAACCTCTTGAATTGGTGAAATTGCAATTACGTGAAATCGTTTTGCAAAAGTCTTTCACAGTGATGTTTGTTGGTAAATGATTCCTTTTAGCTGTACTCATGTTCGACAATCAACATGACTCGAAGAGGGTTTTGGCTGAATGCACGTTGTGATGACACCACATGACGTGCCTCAGCCAAAATCTGCGGAAAATCTGTGGTAATTTAGAAAAATCGCAAACTCCTCTGAATATTGCGGTGGTTTCCTTGCTTTTCCGTTTAATTTCTGCGTTGCGAAATCCTGGACGGACATAATGTTGGCACATAGACCTAACTATCCATCCATCCAACTTCTATACTGCTTATCCTTTTCAGGGTCACGGGGAATCCTGGAGTCTATCCCAGGAAGCATCAGGCACAAGGCGGGGTACACCCTGGACAGGGTGCCAATCCATTGCAGGGCACAATCACATACACACTCACACACCCATTCATACACTACGGACACTTTGGACATGTCAAACAGCCTACCATGCATGTCTTTGGACTGGGGGAGGAAACCGGAGTACCCGGAAGAAACCCACGCAGCATGGAGAGAACATGCAAACTCCGCACACACAGGGCTATGGTGGGAATCGAATCCCCGACCCTGGAGGTGTGAGGTGAACGTGCTACCCACCAAGCCACTGTGCGCCCTGTAGACCTAACTAGTACTAGTAAAGTACAACATAATGTATTATGTATTATACATAATTTATTATGTACATAATGTACATAATAACCCCTGCCTTGTGCCCTGAGTTTTCTGGGAGAGACTCCAGACTATCCTGTAACCCTGTGTAGGTAAGCGGTATGGAAAATAGATGAATGGATGGATGTATATCGAATGTATATCAAACATAAAATGTACATCTCTGCAAACACACAGTAGTACTTTACTTGTGGTACAGTTTGTTGTACTGGTAGTTTAAAAAAAAAAAAGGGATATATTTAAATGAACTTGAAATAATTATCTTGGCCGGTCTGAGAACAATGTGTCACTTAGTTGAGGTCAATACTGAAACTACAGAGGAGACGTACAGTACATTTCCATTTACAGCATTTGGCAGACGTCCTTATCCAGAGCGATGCACATTTATCTCATTTATACAACTGAGCAGTTGAGGCTTAAGGGTCTCGCTCAAGGGCCCAGCAGTGGCAGCTTGACAGTGCTGGGATCTGAACTCACGACCTTCTGATCAGTAGTAGTAGAAGTGCCATAACCACTGAGCTACCCCAGTATGTGAGGTAAGACGCATGGTTTTACTAGATCTAAAGCTCATTGCACCTTTATGGTACTTGAGTAGCTTGCTTCATCCATCATCTATCGGCAACCTGCCAGCTTCTATTCTCAAAGAACGTTCCACTAATCAACAACATCCAATTCAGGACTACAGTAGCTCTTTCTCATAAATAGGACTGAATCATTTCTACAGGTAAACAATGTCTCTATTATTTCCATCCTAACAATATTTTCTTAGATGCTTCTGTTACTTTTCTCACACCTTTATGAAGTCTCAAAGCAGACCCCAGTGCACAGTGATGTATCTGCTCATGTTTCCACATGTATCACTGTCAAATCTTTTCCCTACTTACTCTGGTGTTACCATCAAACTCTCCTCGACAACCCTCCTTGAGGCCCATTCACCCCATAATTATCGATGGCACTGACATGTAGATGATTTATTGCCATTATTCTTGCCGGGATAGAATGTAAATCGAGATAATGACTGTCATTGCGGTAGGATGAGGGATTCAATTCAGCCAGGGAAAAATTTAGCATGCAGGCTGATTCTCAGCTGTCCTTGCGTGGGCTGACAGAAATTAAGCGGTGAGTCATGTGGTGCGACTTAAGATCTCAGCACAGCGACCAAGTTTGTACAGACAATCAGTCCCCGTCCCCCCCGCCCCCCCCCTGTAATTCAGTTCATCACGAAAGCCTTGGACGCTGTCCTCTTTCAGTAATACAGCCTTTCATATGGACCACAATCAGACACAAGACAAGACCCATGGACTGTACATGAAAGGAAAAACAAATTTTGATGTTCATTTATGCTAAGCACTAACTTTTTGAGTGTTATTTTCAAAATAAATTGGCTGTTTGATGGCTGGCACTAGACAGCTGCTGGATATTATGTCTGACTAGGAATTATTTCACTGTGTTATTTAAAGAGCCTGTCGTGACAAACGTTCCATTTTTAAAGAAGTGAGTGGTTAGGAATTTTAATGCATGTAATGTAGAACATTTTATGCGCCTTCATATTCAGTTTATGTGGTCCTGCAACCATTTCTGTGTTGTCGTCATTATCCTGTTAAAAACTGCCAATATTTAACCTCCTGGTAGATGCAGTCCCCATTTTTCACCAAACAAGCTAGCGTGCATCACCAAAAAAGTTTCGTTTTTGGTCTCCTCTGGCTGTCATATACATTTACAATTCTATTTCCAGTGATGCATTGGAAATTTTAGGTGTTGCCTTCCGTATTTCCTATTTAAAGGTATTCTGCCTTATACAAACTGCAATACACTGAAAAAGACACACTATTAGCATCACATAATTATATATAAATAAAATTGGTTTCACTTTGCCCATGTTTTTCCATTTTTTTCCTACATTCTTTTGAATGTCCATGGAATAAAATAAAATATTAGATACCATGAGTGTACCTTCTGCCATCATTTACACTTTGAATATCCATGTAATACGAAGCAATGCGATAATATGACACAAAAAATGACTTGATTCAGGACAGTTGTCATTTCCTGCTATTTACTAGCTAATATGAATTAATCTGACAGGATTTCTGACAGGAAATATTTCAAATTCATAAAAGTAATAATGCTCACTCCTTTCACTAGCTAGCTAGCTACGATGAACGAAACTAAACTGCCAGGATTTCTACATTCATAAATGTTAATAATCTTCACTGCTATCACTAGCTAGCTGGACTGCCAACAGGAACTAACCCGAGTCACATTAATTATACTATAACATTAATTATACTCACCAGTATTTCTAGCTAAATACCTAACATGAACTAACCTAAAGGATATTTAACAGGAATGAAAAGTCATGTTCATAAGAGTTAATAATATTCACTGCTATCGGTAGATAGCTTGCTAGCCACCATGAACTAACCTGACAAGATTTGTGACGGGAATTATGTCAAATTCGTAAAAGTTAGTAATCTATCGCTGGCAAGCTAGCCAGCATGAACTAACCTGAAATGATTTCTTCATTCATAAAAGTTAATAAAGAAAAAAAATCATAAAATAATCTTCATTTATATTGCTAGCTAACTAGCTAATATGAATGGACTTGAAAGGATTTACATAGGATTTTTATACAAAGGATATATATATATATATATATATATATATATATATATATATATATATATATATATATATATATATATATATATATATATATAAATTTAGCACAGAAGTGCCAAACTCTGATCACACAAAACTGCAATCACAGTTTTGATTTCTATCCTCGAAAATGCCAGATTTGAACTCATCACTTAGCTACTAGATTTAGTAATCACCTTTAAACTGATTAAATCACCAACTTAGGTTCTCCAGCACTAGAGTCAGGTCCGCATGGCTTAGCATTCATGACGCACGATAGTTTTCGAGATTTCGTAGAATGATTGTGTTCCCATAATGCTTACTGGCTTTCAATAGCATCCATAATTATGCATAAACCCTTTTAAACTCTTGATTTGTGTTGTCAACGATCATATATTACAGCATTGACCTTTTCATGACTTTCCGGTGGACCAAATTCATTGCTAAGGAGTAGAATGATTTGGAGGCTATATGAGATCCTTGCCTCATTTTTCATTTCAATTTCTAGCCCCCTGGTTTAATGATAAAAACAAATAGTGTTTTATTTCCTACAGACAATCGTCTATTTCATTTTCTCTCCTTCTCCTCAGTTCATCTGTTGGCAAATGATAATGCTCCTATGAAAATGTGCCATCGTCTATTTATAGAAGATGGCTGCCTGCCAGGCTAATAAGTTCTCTCTGACATTTCTGAGAGCACCGAGATTGTCAATTTAGCGCTCGTCTAGCGGCGCAGCCCCCTGCTCGGCATCTCAGCGCCTCAGTGTCTCATCCAGAACATTTTGCCATTACTAAGACTGTGTGCTGTAACAGAATCTGCTGTTATGGCCACATCCGTTATAGACTATACCTACTTACAGATGCCCACTTTCACCACACTGTACTTTGTTTCTGACAGACATGGCTTTCTAGTCCTGATTTTCTTTCTTTCCTTTTTCACTTTCTGATATATTTATTTGTTTATTTTCTATGCTTTCCCAATTTGTTATTTCTTCATGTCCTATTTTTATTCAATACAATAAAGGTTACTTTATTACTACTTTCAATTTCAGATTTTTTGGGAATTCATTAGAGCATGAGACACTTATTTTCAAGATCATGGGTTTGAGCTCCACGTCGAGCGCCAAACCCAGCTACTGGGGTTGCACAAGCTAGTGCCAGCTCCAAGCCCAGATAAAATGTGAGGGTTGCATCAGGAAGCGCATCCAGCATAAAACCTGTGCCAAATCAAAACCTGTGCCAAATCAAATATGCAGATCATAAACCAGATTTCCATAATGGATATGGATGATCTGTTGTGGTGACCCCTAACGTGAACAGCCAAAAGAAGAAGAGAATTTCCAATTTTTCATTACATATACTAATGGTTTTATACACATAGTAACGGTTTTAGACACATAATAATGGTTTCTTTGTTCCTTTCCTTCTTCCTTTCTTTCCAGTGTCATATTTTTCTTTAGGATATTTCTATTTTCCCTATATCTATGTTCTTATTCTTTTCTTCCATGTGTTTTGTTCTTTCCCCCATGTTCTTTCTTGTTTTCTCATCTTTTTCACTAATTCTTTGTTTATTTTCTAAGCTTTCCTAAATGTCCATTTGTTAATTTCCTATGTTTTATTGAATATGATAAAGGATTACTTTATTTCACTTAGGGGTGTATTCACTTTTGTTGCCAGCGGTTCAGATATTAATGGCTGTGTATTGAGTTATTTTGAGGGGACAGCAAACTTACACTGTTATACAAGCTGTACACTCACTACTTTACATTGTAGCAACATGAAAAGATATAATCAAATATTTACAAAAATATGAGCGGTGTACTCACTTTTGTGAGATACTGTATATTTAATCAAAGATTTTTTTGTGGATAAACCCATGTTTTATTTGCAATTGTTCGCTTTCCACGAGTGCAGAGTATTTTTGTGATTTTTTTAAACAAAAGATCAAAAGGTTAAACAATAAAGACAATTTTTCACAGCCTTTTTTACTCATATATACCAAGGGTGCCAATATCAGTGGAGAGCACTGTATATGTATATGTGTGTGCGATTGTGCCCTGTGATGGGTTGGCACCCTGTCCAGGGTGTCCCCTGCCTTGTGCCCTGAGTTCCCTGGGATAGGCTCCTGTGTAGGATAAGTAGTACAGAAAATGGATGGATGGATGGAGATCATGATTACTATTTATTCATTTAATTCTTTTTTATTTGCCCATTTCCCATTTTTCATTACATATAATAGTTAGTTAGTTAGTTAGTTAGTTAGTTACAGCACTTTTCCAGACACTCAATGCACTTTTACATTGTATAATAATGATTTCATACACATACCACTGGTTTCTTTTTTCCCCCCTTCTTTCCTTCCCACCATCCTTCCTGCCTTCCTTCCTTGATCTTCTCCAATGCTCTTCTCACCGCTGGGTCTACATTATCTCTTTGAAGTGTGCCCCACATTTGCATCCAGCTGGCTACAGTCACAGCTCTTCTTGTACTAAATGGCTGAGACGGTTATGCTGCAATAAAATGATGAGTGTATTCAGAAAGACCACTTAAAGCACTCTCTGTTTACAAGGGGGATTGGAGTCTAGATTCATTGGTTACTAATAGAGCCTCAGGCCATGGCCCATTGACTCAGTGTGAGGAAGAGGCTGCTGCAGTGGGCCTCAGTTACAGATGGGGATATGGGTGAGAGCAAAGGAAAACCTTGGAATTTAAATCATAGGAGAAAGTAAAGCTTGTATTATTAGTAGCTCACACATTTAGGACAATAGCACTCTATGTGGACCAAACATGAACAAAATGAATTTAGCTACAAATCTTTCCATATATTTTTCTCTTGTTTACTATCACCAGTAAAACTTGGTATCTCTATATCCCTGTATCTGCAAATGTTTGCACGTACTTTATGCCAAGGCTGAGCTTATTCAAACAAATCAAAAGGAGGTATTATGCTGTGTGTTTGAACAGAGAGAGGTATGAAATTGTAATTTACACAGATCTGATCTCAATTTGGGGAATTTTGAGACTTTCTTGGTCCCTTGAATGGTGTTATGCTATTGAAAACTAGCAATTTCCATACTATTACAGATGTGCTACCGGATTGATTATGGACTGAAATTGGCCAAAACAACAACACATCTGAATTGAAATTCCAGATAAAAACGCATCGCTATCATTTCAGTGTTCAGACAGGTGATTTATCCCGCTGCTGTGAGCGGCAACATATGCACTGGCTTTTATTATTTGTATTTACAGTGATTGCATATCTGTATCTGCGTACCTGCATATCTCATATTTCGATGTGTGAATAACTGAAGAAAATGGGGGGGGGGGGGGGGGGGTGCCCAAATCTCAGCAGAATACATGTGAGAGAAGTGGAAATAGATATGGAGGAAACCACTGGACAACAAGTTGAATAAAAATAGTGCATGTCTGTATCCTTTCAGGGTATACTGTATATGACCTTTCAGTCACATGATTCAACAAGTGGGACTGAGGATAAATGGTGGTGAAAGCTACACCAAGCTTGGATGCCACCAGTTATTACAGCGCAAGACGATGTATTATATCCTGTGCGCCATACGACAAATGGCTACAAGAGTAAGGCATGGTGAAAAATTATGCTTAGGATTCACACTGCTGTCTCAAAACCCCATTTGGCAGGCTGCGTCCTCATTTTGTCAGCTTTGCATTGTTGTGAAGGAGAGAATCACACATCCAGAATGCAAACCCAGGTGCAGCATATTTGTGACAAAGCCAAGCCGAGAACACACTTTCCTTTCTTTCTTTGTTTGGGCTCTGACTGTCCTCGTATCTTTTACACAGCAGCGGTCTTAGCACAGCACTCCGGATTGTTAAGCATGAATAAAGGCAAACAACTCTTCAGGCAACACTCAATACCATGGAAAAGAGAATATAAAAAAATAAATAATAATAATAATAATTATATATATATATATATATATATATATATATATATATATATATATATATATATATATATATATATAAGACACATTTTCTTCTTCGGCGCAATAGAATAAATGATTAGGACGGGTAGCGATATTATCGTGGCCGCAGTCATTTGATTCCTCTCGGCCCAAAATGAGCTCATTTCATGCTCTGGCGGGCAGTCTGAATCCCGAAATGAGCACAAATTGTCATTCGCACCCGTCTCCTGGACAGACGGATAACGATGGCTAGATCATGGGGGGAGAAAAATTCACAGGGGCATTAAAAAGCCACCCTACAGTTCACATTACTGCCACCCAATTTGATGGCTGTCAAATTTTTTTTTTCTTGGGACAATTCTCAGTGACGACAGACAGGTTTTCCTGAACTGTTAAGCAAGAAAGAGGTTAGAGGCCTTGGTATCTTCTGCCCCTAGATGATGAGTTCTCTTCCCTAGATGCTTTTAGCAACTCTTCTGACCTCTTAAAAGCAAAGCCAAAACTTTGTTCTGAGATCTTGCTGGCAGACATCAAATATACCAAATATAGTCCACCAGCCTCTAGTACATTGACCTCTTCAAGTACTTCCAGTTTCCTATTGGAGATTTTTCCATATTTGGTGTTTTCTGAAGTTCTGCTGGGAATTTTAGACTACGTGTTCTCCCAAAATACATCCAAGGACATAACACATATTGGTCTACGCTAGTACTAGTAAGCATAGCTTTCAAATAACCTTCTCTCTTTTGGGGGTTTTAGTAAATATATGAATGATCTTAGAATGAGGATTTAAATTGCTCCCAGTATTGTGCACCTTGGACTATATTCCACCATAACATGGGTCTGTAAACCCCATAAATAAGTTTCATGGGAATGAATGAAATTCATAGATTAGCATCACTCTCTCGAGTATCTGTTAGGTAACTTATATCCTAATGTGTAAATGTTACCCACTTTACCTACTCACTGCATGTGAGAGAGAGATGGGGGAGGGAAATGTGTGTAATAAATGAACTGATGCTTGTAATTCATGAATTTTGACAGGATGATCAAGTCTATGAGATGAGAGGACTTGCAGTATGATACGTTTCCTTTATCTATTATAATTGTCACCTGACCTAAGAAATGACTCACAAAGATGAGACTGGACGCATTCTACTGACACCGAAATAAATTTCTATTCCAAAAGAATTGGATGGAATAAAAATATGGCAATATTTTGGATAAGTAAATGAATAAGTAAATGAAGTGAATGGATAGATGAGTAGATGGACAGATGGACAGATATGTAATTGGTGGATAGGGACAAGGATGAGAGATGAGTAGATGGGAGAAATTACGGATGAATGCATGAATAAATGGAATGAGTGGATGAGTAGATGATGGATGGGTGGATGAATAAATGAGTAAATGGAATGGATGAGCAGACGGATAAGTGAATAGGTGGATGGATGGATGGGTGGATAATGCAAATGATGGATGGATAGATGGATGGTTATATAGCGAAGGAAATTAAATTGGTGGATGAGGAGTTGGATGGATGGAGGATAAGTAAACCGACCAAAAATATTGTTTGTTGGATGATTAAGTAAACATCATGGATGGGTGAGGAGAAAGATAGAAAGATGGATGGATGGGTGGATGAGTTGATAAATAAATAGAAGTTGTGCATAAGGAAGAGGGTGGATGGAAGATGACTAGATGGGATAAATTATGGAGGGATGGATGGATGACTAAATGCAGTGGGTAGACTGACTGGTGGTTGAGTAAAAAGTGGATGGATGGATGAGGAGATGGACAGATGAATAGAGAAATAATTGGAATCAATGGATGAGCAGCTGGATGAATGAGTAGTGATGAGTAGTGGCGGATGAGGAGATGGCTGGATGATGGATAAGTAAATGGACAAAATTATTGTTAGATGGATGATTAAGTAAACGTAATGGATGGGTGATGAGATGGATGGAGGGATAAGTAAATAGAAATGGTGTATGAAGAAAGGGGTGGATGGAAGAGGATTAGATTGAATAAATTATGGAGCGATGGACAGAGGAGTAACTGCAGTGGGTAGATTGACTGGTAGGTGAGTAAAAAAGTGGATGGATGTGGAGATAGGCAGAAGAATAGATAAATAATTGGAATCAGTGGATGAGCAGTTGTATGGATGATAAACTGATGGATAGATCGATAGTGCGATAGATAGATAAAATAATTTAGAAATAATTGTACATAGTGTGGAAACAATAGAAAAAGAGCACTATGTAGTACACACACAGATACAGATATACATCTGTACAAACACTAGATACACAGGAAGAGAGAGGGAGGCAGAGAGACAAAAGAGTGTCGAGAGTCCCCATAGGGTACGGGACATGGACATGCATGCTAATGGAATGGCGAAGAGTGGAAGAGACAAGTGATTGTATTAGGTAGTCAGTTTTAATAACAACCAGCTCTTCCCTTCACACAGCCTGACTACAACAAGAGCGCCACACAAACCTGAAAAAATGAGTCTGTACCATCTGAAGAGTTATTACAGCTGTGGAAAATGTCAGCAAGGCCTTCGACAATCACACAGTGCTGACTTCTCGAGCAGGTTAATACTGATGTTGATTGCAGGCCAGCTGAAATATTTTAGTAGTAATATGTAGTTGGTTAACCTTCAATTATGTCGGAGTAATGAAATGCCATCAGGGAAGTATTTTTAAATTTAGATATGTCAAAGGGCTGACATTTTCGAAAGCAAAACGGTCCGAACGAGATGGTCTGTAGGTACAATAAGCTGCTCTATTAACTTTAATTGCAAAATGCACTTTTCGTCTCACCTACATTCACAAGCCAGTCATCTAGCATTTCCAAGCTAGTATGGAACATTTGATTACTTGGCTAATCCAAGAGCCGCCTACTTTCACAGGAAGAGGCCATTTGACTGAGCATTTCCAGCCAACACATAAGGATCATATGAGTCTTTGTCATTTATGATACAGCGTAAATTCTCCATGTAGTAAAATACTTTGGGAAAGTTCACGCGCAATAAAAAAATCCAACAGATGATCGCATTACTCTCCACACATACACTCTCCTATTACAAGACAAACTGTATGCAGAATGTAAGACTGCATAGCTTACAGTAAAAAAAAAAAAAATAATTGTTTTAAATGAAGCACTCAGAAGTTGACAACACAGCATGAGCAATTGAAGCATACATGCCTCACTGTATGCTCATAATTGTCAGATGTTAATGGTAGCCTTGCATGGTAACTCATGATTAAATGAAGAATGGCTCACATTTCATTCACGCTGCTTGGCTCGCTCTTGAATGCAGAAATAGTGACTCAAGGTTAAACCTCTGTGTTCACCTGAACAGTGTGTATTAAGAGAGAGAGAGCGAGAGAGAGAGAGAGAGAGAGAGAGAGAGAGAGAGAGAGGGAGAGAGAGAGGGAGATAGAGAGAGAGGGAGAGAGAACTTCTTGCCTGACTAGAACTACGTAATCAGCCACCTCCAGGGGTTGCTGTTGCTTAAGTCTATGTGCCTTCCAGGTTCCAGGGATAATGAAGTTCTCATTGACCCACTTGACTGAGAACCATCACACTGTGATTATACTAAACAGCATGCTCAGGTGTAAATTATAACTATATGAACTCTGTTATTACAGTAATTGAAATGCCATCCAAAAACAGTACCCTGCATTAGGGAACATTCATTCACAGCAGTTTAAACGCTGCTTAACAAAGCGAACTAATGGATAAAGATTACAATCTATGAAACTACATCAACATACAAATCCACCCTGAGCTAGTTGAACATTACTCTTTATAATTAGCATTCTGAGGTTTTGGGGGTTTTTTTTCTTCTTTTTTTCTTTTTCCTTTTTTTGGTGAAATTTCTTTCAGGCTATTTTCACATGGGTTAACAGTTTCCTATCTTACCCACAATGCTCTACGAAAGTGTTGCCAGTGGGAATAATGCTGCGTTCATGGTACCTTGTAAGTGGTGATTTGCAAGTTGTAATAATGTAATTTCCCACCTCGTAATATGACCTTGGCATGAACCGTTGGCATGACGATGAGGCAAGCGTCCCTAAAAACTCCATAGAAACGAAAGCCCATGCGCTAGGTGCTAAATCATTTTTGTGGGTAAAATGGCAGATTTCTGGACGAATCAGAAAGAAGAGGATAAATTATGTATCGATGTGCTATTTAAATAAAATTGTTTATTTTGACCCCTGGTGAGATTCATCTACTCTTGTGTTTTGGTTTTAATTGGCATTCTACATTCTAAATACAACAGCCAACTTTTAAAAATTGGTGATTGTCAGTGTTGGTCGGTGTCTGTCGCCGCAGTGTGAACTGGGCTTTAGTCTGGTCAGCTCTCTCACCTCCTCATCTGTACATTCTACTCAAACAACTTTCATGCTAATATCAACACCAGTGCCATCATGCTTATTAAGTAGATTGCTAACTAGCTGATAGCTAGACACATTTCCTTTTCCTAGTTGATTCATAACATTTCCAGTTGACTGGAACTTAATTATTGCCCTGATGGTGGAAATGGGCATTTTCAATGCTTGTACTATTTTCTTACAGTCACATCCGCTTTTGTGAAGCTCAACAACCTTTGTCACACATCACAGCTATATTCCTTGGTCTTACCCATTGTTATGAATGACTAAAGGAATTAATTAAATTGAATCCAAACTTGGCTGTCACTGACAGAAAATGTCCCCTTTCTGCAAAAAAGTCCACACCGTACTGATCATGTCCAAATTTTTCTGCATCCACACACAAAATTTTTTAAACTCCGTGCTTGTTAATTTTTAGCCTGAAGGGACCAGAGACTGAACTGACATTTAACTATGGATTTAACGGTCGCTCGGTAGGAGCAGAGTGTGAGCACCTTCATCACGTGATTTGTTAGAGCTTAGACCGTATAAAATCTATAGAACTGTTCTGACACTATATACACAGCCTACAGTTAATAGATTATGTCATGAAGTGTTAAATGTAATGTTTAAGTGCTAATAGAAGAATCAATACACTATTTTGTATTGAAGTGTGTGTGAAGAACTGGGATTGGACTGGTGTCCCTTTCAGAGAGTGTCATCATCTTCACAGTACGTTGAGATGACATTTCCTCATCCAGGTTGATTCATAACATTTCCAGTTGACTGGAACTTCTTAATTATTGCCCTGATGGTGGAAATCGGCATTTTCAATGCTGGTGCTATTTTCTTATAGCCACTTCACATTTTGTGACGCTCAACAACCTTTTGCTGCACATCACAGCTATATTCCTTGCTCTTACCCATTGTTATAAATGACTAAGGGAATTTGGCCTATGTGTTACCTCATATTTAAACCCCTGTGAAACAGGAAGTCATGGTTGAATAATTTCCTGTTCCTAGTCACCCAGCCATACTAAAACATTTAAAATATCAAAGGGAATATACTTCAAATAAATTTTTCTCATATGAATTCATAGGGGTGGCAATAATTGTTGCACACCTATATTTAACAAAGATATTTTTTGGATAAACCTGTGTTGTATTTGCAATTGTTTGATATCCATGAGATCAGAGTATTTTTGTGAATTTTGTTTTTTAAATAAATTATCAAAAGGTTAAACAACAAAGACAATTTTTCACAGCCTTCTTTACTCATATTTACCAAGGGTGCCAATATTAATGGAGGTCACTGAAGGTTTTTATCTCCATGAGTTTCTTTGAGATATTGAGTTTTATTTTCTTTATTTTTTTCTGTATTTAATTCTTTTCATACCTCAAACACCTTTCTTTCTGTACTACCTTTATTTTTCTTTATTAATTTATTACATTGTGTGTCTGTCCATTTATTTATGTATGTATGTATTTGCTTATTTGTTTATTTATTTGTTTATTTATTTATTTATTTATTTATTTATTTATTTACTATGTTTTCCTCTTTTCTTTCTTTCGCCATGTTTTAGTGTTTTTTTTTCCAGAAGTTATTTTTAGATACAGTTTTTATGTCTTTTTGTCTTTTTCTGTATTTCTTTATCATGCCACTATCACGTTTCCATACTAATTCTGTTTCTATATTCGTATTATTTCTTCTTTCTGTTTTCTTAATTGATTTATTTTGCTTGAGATGTCAAGTTTTCTTTTCTTTCATTTCTGTATTCTTTCTTTTTTTTTTTTTCTTGGTCTGAAAAAAATGGAATTTTATCTTTGAAATGCGGTCAGTGTAAGAGGATTACACCATCCATATATTGTAAAGCTTAACTTGAGCACAATAGGATCAACACAACTGGAATACTTGTATAGGATTATCGCCAAGAATTTGCGTGACCTGAAGGTGAATATGAACTTCCTCTAAAACCACAGTGGGCGGTAATGTTTATGGGGTATCATTTGTGTTTTGGTCAAATGTCGGTACACCACAGCTCTTTTTCTCAGCTTTAATTCATGTCATTGTCATTCTTATGCCATTTCTAGAAAATCCGTCTAATGACTTGAATCCTAATCTGGGATGGCTTTTTCGGGAATTGAATTTCCCATCTCTCAAGACTCAAGTAAAGTGGATGAAATCATTATTAAATTTCTATGGAGACAGACGGATTGTCTGCTTTTTCTTTTACTGCATCATGTTTCCTTGTAGCAGGAGGAACCGCCTTCTGGTTTGTGTTTTTCACACACATGTCGTGTTTTTTGCCGAACGCCTCATCACCGAGCTGTCTCAGAGGCCAAAGTGTTATCGCTACGTCAACATAATCCCTGCAGCATTAACATGATAGACATGATTGCAAGCAATTTCACTGCATTTTTTTTTTTTTCAGTGACTTACTTCTTAGTTTAAAGGCACAGTCATTACAGGTTCAACTCCATCGTATAGATAAACCAAGCAGAACTTGATTGCAGTTGTTATGTGTTTGCATTTAGAATTACTGCTATATTCATCAAATTATGTTTTTGAAAATTCAGTCAAAGCATCGCCAGTTTTTCTAGTGTTTTTCTTTTCTAAAGTCAATGGCCGTGATTCAAAACCCACACAGTGTGAACAGCACTCAAAACACTGCAATAGGCACTTCAACAGATTTGGAGATTTAGCTGGGTAGTTTTCTTCTCACCACTCTTAAAGGTGCACTTTGTAATTTTCAAAAGGGTTTCTAGAACGATAATAATCATATTTTTACTATTATATTATAAAAACCAAGATTTGCAATATGACCATGCAGTGGATATAAAAAGGTTCTTCATTACAGGCTTTTGCTTCCATGTTTCAGACCTGGGAATCCAAGCTGCAACATTTCCATTAATTTAAACTCTTTTGCCCAAAGACAACCCACAATCCTTTTCTAAAAATAGATTTTTTTTTTTCTAAACTTTGCAATTTTACTTCATCTCACTGACAGCAGAGGGCTCAAAAAATGCAACTGTGCTTTTGTTAGAGGAAGCAGAAATAACAAAAATAAAGAAATAACTAACAACCAATATAGGTGGATCAAGGAGGGTTTGTGTAAGTGCTAGTACTCAGGAATGCCACGAACACAAAGCTTCCTTCAAACTACGGATGATACAATCATGTAAGACACAGTGATTAGCGAAACACATACCCTGCATCTCATTTCACCTATTATCTGTACTAAATAGTATCCCAGATTAGAATGAGTATGTCCTAAATCATAGTATGTTGAAATGAGTATCCCAAAGGTACCCGGATTTTGGAAGTGTGGATCCGTGGAGACTTTTTCAGCTAATATTTCCCACAACTCCAATTAAACAAATTAATTCGAATAGTTTCTGAGGCGACTGTATATCTGTATGAAATTGTCCTTCAGACAGAGCAACAGCCTGTTTTGTTTCCAAAATAATACCCTCATAAACTCCTAATTTCACAGCTAATGCTACATGATGGGAAATCGGACATGTGTAATCGATCAGGGTAGAGATACAGTAGTCCTGGTGACTGATCTGCGCCACGGATTCATCACGGAGAGATCTGAGAGGGTTTCAGTATCGATGTCCCAGTTCGGTCTGTAAAGCCGAGTCTTTAGCCATTTCATTGAAAGTTATGAGAGAATCTGCCGAGAGCAAATGGAGTTATTTCACACATCAGAGAGCGGAGAATCACATTATCATTGAGCTTGTGGGTACTGGATTTTAATTGTTCATTTTCCTACTTTTCATTTCTCAGCTTGTGGACAGTATGACCTAATTGAATAAAAAAGATCTGCTCACATTTTCTCTCCTAGCCGTTTGAATGTGGAGGAATTGAACTGGCACAGACTCATCGTGGTTTGTTGATTGCAAATCTCTACAGGTTATGATTTTTTTTTTTCTTTCCTCTCATTCCACTCTGGTAATTATAGCAAAGCATATGCTGTAATTCTATGGCCAGTGAGCCTCAATGAGCCTCATTTATCAGTCTTATAATACATTTGTGTATAAATGTTTTCATCCAAACTGTACTACAAATTCCCACCACAGTAACCCACAAGTTTCACTAAGGCTGATTTTGTTCAAAGCATGTTCATGTCACAGCTCATTTATATTTAGTGACACCCACAAACCTCTATAAATAGCAAAGCTCATAGAAAGCTGAGAACTGGTGAAAGAGTATCTAAAAGTGAAGTGTGTCAAATCTTCCAATAATGCAGCTCAGCCACTGCAGCTCA
The DNA here is from genome assembly GCF_001660625.3 of Ictalurus punctatus. NCBI lineage: Eukaryota > Metazoa > Chordata > Actinopteri > Siluriformes > Ictaluridae > Ictalurus > Ictalurus punctatus. The sequence goes on along the minus strand of NC_030441.2, from coordinate 15,691,538 downwards.
TTTTCATCCCCTGTTACAGGGTACCATTTATTTTGTTGTAATTCAATGGCTTGAATTATACTTGTCTTAATATCTGAATTTGTTCAGGATTGCTTTCTGTCAAGTAATTAATACAAAACTCAACAGTGTAAACTGTATTATTATACAAATGATAGAATTCGAAGCTGAGGAATGAAGGTTCACATTAGTCAGTCTTCTTATAAGTAAATTTATACAATCTCTGGAGAACATTTTTTTTTTTTTAACTAACTGGATTTTCATGAATGCTACAGTACATTTCTTGCATAAATCCTCCGATGAATCATGAATAAATTTGTTCATATCCAGCCTGATTAATGAGGTTCATTGTTTGTCCAGCGGTGTCAGAATGCATAGCAATTCTGTACATTGGTTTATTGTTTTTTTTCCTAATAGGTGTTAAAAGTCAATTCGCTCATCACTTTCCACAATATGAATTTTCATATCTCTCTGAATTACAGCCAGAGAAAGAGAGTGAGATAGAGAGAGAGATCTCTAGACACCTCCCCGAATATTTATTTATCAAGGTAAGCATTCCTGGCCTCCCATAAGAGTTTTAGAAAACGCTTCATTCAGCAGCTGAACCTCAGCTAACAAGAGTCAATTTAGAACAATCTAGTAGCTGCGCTCGTAATTATCCACTTCTTGCAAACTGCTGATAAAGTCTACTCACACGTTTGGCATGTGACTACACCAAACAGAAATGCAAATGCCAAGGAATCACTATATAGGGAAATGAGTTGTTAACTGGCTAGCTAACTTGCATAGCCAAATTCTGGTGGGGTTTCAGTAGTAAAAGCAATTTGGATATATTTATTAGAATAGGTAATCGCTACCATGCATCGACGTGATGTCTTAAGTTTAAAGCGGAGCTTTCATACTGTAAAACATCAAAAGATTGGACTATCAATCTAGCTCAATCAGCTAGCTAATTGACATGTTTCCATAGGCTGGATTTTTAGCTACGAACGGTTGATTTTCCACAGGTTTCACCTCGCGCAATTTGTAGATTATTTCACCCTGATTCTGATAGACGAACCTGATAGATTGGCGCAGGAATGCTCATGCACTGTCTAAGGCATTGCTGCTGCTAAGCATGTGACACCTCTTGTCAGTCTCTTTTGATTGGGCATGCAGTCTTCTGGGGTTGAATAAATGCATTTTTTGTTTTGACTCTGTAACAGTGATCAAAAATACATGTAGCAAAGTAGCAAAGCTTCATATTTTATTTAAAAAAACAAAACTCAAACAAAGTACTGTTACAGTGAACCGTGTCATCAAGTACTGTAACAAGAGTACATACTTTTCATGCATTTTTAACAGCACAGTACGGTTCAGCCAGGGCACGACTATTTTGATGGTAGTGCATTTCCCAACAGTGCCCAGGCTATAAAATAATCATGACAGAACAATGAGCCTCAATCTCTAAATTGTTTTATTACCATCACGACGCATCAGTCCCACTGCACCTAAACAAGAGTTTTCACATGACTGTAATACTCGATCTAGTCTGTACCATCAGATCTCTCAAGGACAAATCAATAACAGTTAATTAGTTGATGTGGTAGCTGGACCTATGGATTAACCTTTTCAGCGGTAAGAGTAGCTCAGTTGCTTTAATCCAATCTCACAGAAAATTAATAGGAGTTCCAACAAAAGAAGGATATTTAGTCACATTTCATAAAAGTGAAGTCATACGACAAGCTGCAGCCGGTAATCAAATTCAAATTTTATTGGTCACACACACAACCGTACACAGTACGGGTGCAGTGTGATATTTTTTACTGTCTGCAATCGTGTATCCAGAGAAATGGCAAATACTTTTATTCTGAGATAAAGAATAGATAATGCTAGTTAATAGCCACCTTAATGCTAACTGTGCATCAATTCACGAAATTGATATTTGACGTCTTTTATAGCATAGCAGGAGGTGTTGACTAATTTTTTTTTTAAAATTATTATCATTATCTTATAATAAAAGCAGCTTGGACAACATTTCTGGCTGGAAGTAAAAACAAACAAACAAACAAAAAACAAACAAACAAAGAAAAAAAACACTTGTTCTAATATGTCATAGTTTCTATAGTAATAGCTATGGCAGACTCTCATATAATCCAAGACTATTAATAAGCAGATTAAAACAACATGTTGGAAGAAAAATGCATAAGCTTTTTTGTAAGGAGAAGTTTGTGTAACATTTATGGAAGCAGTCTCCAGTGTCAGCATGGGAACTACAAAAAGGGGGAACTACAGTTTAGACCTGATGAGGGAACTACAGTTTAGACCTGATGAGAATGAGAGAACTACTGTTTAGACCTGATGAGGGAACTACTGTTTAGACCTGATGAGGGAACTACACTTTAGACCTGATGAGAGAACTACTGTTTAGACCTGATGAGGGAACTACAGTTTAGACCTGATGAGAGAACTACTGTTTAGACCTGATGAGGGAACTACTGTTTAGACCTGATGAGAGAACTACTGTTTAGACCTGATGAGGGAACTACTGTTTAGACCTGATGAGGGAACTACTGTTTAGGCCTGATATGACATAGTCAATAAAGGGAACTAATTTGTTTTGTGGATATTCATACATACAAACGTATGATGTGATTCATTAGTAAAGAAAGAATTGTAATAGTTGACAAATCGCTATGGTATAAGAGGATTAAATACAACTCTGCTTCCAGTTGGGTGTCGTTAATGTCCTATTAGTGCGCAACCAGAATTTTTTATCCTTTACATAAGGTCTTACCACATATTTGGTATGCGAACATACTTCACCTGAAGAAATACCAATGCGGAGATTATCGACAACATAAGGGGTCCACTAACCCCCGCCGCCCCACTCCCCCTTAACCAATTAATGAAAGAAAGTACATCAGCATCATGGTGTTTATTCAGCAGGTTGGAATGGATGTGCTGCTTTCCCCTTTTTCTCCACAGCAATCCTTGTGGTCATGCGAGGACTCGAGTTCCTGCTTTCCCTTCTGCATCAGTCCTGGTGATGGAAGTCTTGCTAATAAGCTCCCATCCTTCAGACCTCAGGGAGGAACAGAGCACAGTCGATTTACACACTCCTCCACTCAGCCCAGAGCATCCACAATTCAACATGTTCCCTCCGGACCGTGGCTACGCTCCATTGGGAACTTCCTCTTCCTCAGGCTTACTGGAATAAGGCAGCTTCTTGTAAAAAGAATTCTCTTCACAGTCTCTCGAAAAGAATGCTCCTGAATTAAAGAAATTTGAAGATCACTCGGGGGTTGGCTGAATTATGTAATTATGACAAGGCGCAGCATTTTTTTTTTTTATCTCGCTTGCAAATTCATTAAAATCCGGACGTGCTAAGTCATATGAATGATTTATGCTAGCAGCAGGTGCAGCTTTATGTATGACTGACTTGAAATGAATTGCTCTTACTCGTTACAACTCATACCAGATTTGCGTTTCGTTGCGTTTGATGCCATAATGGCAAATTGGTAGCTTCCCTTATTAGAATTACGTTAATGATAAAATTAATAGTTCCTGATTTAAAAAAAAAAAAAAAAAAAAAAGTTTTACATGAATAAACTTTATGTTTATATTACAAGTTATATTATAAGTGGAAAAGCTTCGGAAACAATTTTCAAGCCTAAGTTTCTGACTATCTTTACTAGAGGCGTAGCTGGGGGGGATTTTAGGTTTCAACCCTCTGATCATGTGGTGAAAATAATACACATACAGCATGACTCATTTTATATATACATGTGCAAAATCAGCAGAAATTCTCCTATAATGATATTCTTAAAAAGTCAACAAAGTCATCATTACTATTCCTGCATATTTAACCACCCCAAATGCCAACGGAAATGAATTCTTACTTTGTTTAATTACAACTTATTAACTATGAGCTATTTTGTTGTGAAACAAGATTATCCAATCAGGCATGTGCATTTTTCCTGTTTATGTTCGAAAGCCAGCTAGCTACGCTCTGAGCTTAGAGGCATGTTTTCGGTGGCAAACTCTGGCTTTTCGGTCTCAACAAGGTGATGGACTGGTTTTCATCACCATGGTAACTTACACTACATGGCTAACCTGCTCTGGAGCTGGTTTTATTCTGGGTAAGAAATCGCAAATCCAAATTAGACCAATTAGCTCTGAGCAAAGTGCATCAAAGTTAACCTTTCGGTGTTTGTAGTGATGGCTTCACGGTTTGTGGAGAATCCTGTGAAACAAATAATAAGAAGGGCACTTCAAAGGGCAATAACTTTCAGGGACAGACACAGTCCCCTGGCTTTTCCTGATGACCATCTGTACAAAAGATATAGGTTTTCAGCAGATGGTACAGTTTATCATGCCAGCTTCCTGAGCCACACAGTAAAAATCTGACATGCCAAAGCCACGCTCTTACTGTACCGCAAACTCTATGCACTGCCTTTCGGTTCTTTATGAGTGGTACATATTTGCATGCGGTGGCATAATTCCACTTACATAAAAGGATATTTAATTTATTAATATTTAATTAAAGCAATTGACATTATGACATTTTATCATAGAAAACCAGATCCATGCATCTCCTCCTGCGGTACACATCCAGCACATCACGGGCTGTCACAAAAGGCCTGTTTCACGAAGCGAGTTGAACAAAGTCATAGCTGCAGAGTAAGTTTTGAGCTGACGAAACCAAACAAATCCAACCCAAGTTAATTAAATTTAACAGGTTTCATGATGCTGGTTATCAACTTTCTCAGTCAACCCAGGTTTTAACCTTGAATCAGTGTTTACTCATCGTGTGCGTGTGCATAAAACCCAGAGGTTTGCAGCCAATAGTGTTTAACGTGGAAAAAAGCACGTGTGCATACTTCCATTTGAAGAACAAGAAATTATTATTATGTGGAAATTTGAGGAATTCCAATCTACACCAAGTACACAAAGCAACACCACTGAGGCTGCCAACGCTCTGGAACATTGATGATTTTTCACAATGATAATAAACAGATTGAACCCCAACATATTTCATGTAATTTACAGGTACTATACATTTTAAATGTCAGATTGTTTTAATCAATCAGCGGGACTGACATTAAAGTTATTTTATGGATGTGTTATTGATATGGCAAGGCTCGTTGACGGTAGATCTCTTCATCACCCCCTGAAATTAATTCAGGTCTACACCCCTGACTTTTACTAACTTAACTTGTCCATTGTCATGAAAAAAAGACAGTTTTCCCACTTGATGATTGGTCATTCTTTATACTTATGGAATCATACATCATTGGTTTAGGAAGATAGCAGCTAACTAGATAACTATTGAAGTGCACTTAAAAGTAACAACCTTTGTTATTACCAAATTTTGCAACTAGGAAATCCTCGAAGAATGTGAAGGCAGCACTAAATGTATTTTGAATATTTTGAATATGCATTTTTATCTGAATGACCCCACCACATTTACCAAAAATCTTTGTTCACTATAGTTTCTTAATAAATCTATAGACAATAATCTAGAAACAGAATGACACCACGACACTGATGAACGCTCAGTTCTGATTGGCCAGAAAGTGTTGAATAATTTTCTATTAACAGCACTTCTGACAGTGTAACATAATCCTTGGCAAACTGCTGTGATAAGAGGAATAAAACACTTTGGGACATGCTGATCCTTTGTGACCATTTTCCTATAGCAGCACACCCTCAAGTGGTTGATTCCTTATTTAATAGCTTAACACGTATCACATTAAAGCAAGGACGTCATCTTATCTTTTCTAGAAATATTCAAATTAGCCACAACGATATTCAGACGAAATAAGTACTCCAGCCTGTTTGTGAAGATAAGCAGAGGGGTGAAATATAAATATACATACACGCCAGGATGCTCTGTCAGAGTGATGCTTCACATCAATAACACTGTGTGTCCTTGTTGCTTGCATTGCATTGCATCAGTGCAAAACCAGATTAGCTGATGATTGGCATATCACAACGATAAGACAATATGCAGATAATCAAGAATATAATCAAGTCTTGACGTCTTAGTCATAACACACTGTAACTACTGCAGCTGTGCAACAAAGAACGAAGACTGCGGAATTGAACAGATTAAGGGATGACTGGCATATTATCTGTTCCTCACGATCATGATAGTCATGGAACAAAAAATGCATGCTTATGACCGCATAAAACAGAGTTATCTTCAATATAGTCTCGAATCGTTACTCATTGATCTCTTGAATTTAAGAGCAACGCCGAGATTCGCTCCATTTTCTTTACTCCTAGCTAACTGAATTGTGCTTGATATGAAATCAGGATAAGCAATACTTGTACTAAAATGAATTCGAAGAACTGTACTTTTTAACAGGATTTTTTCGATGAGAGAGAAAAAGTGTTTTTATGAGTAAAAGTTAAAAAAAATAAAAATAAAAAAAACTAGTAAAATGACTACACTATTAGAAAAAAAGGGTTCGTCCTGAATCTTAAAGATTCTTGATATAGCTCCAGCAGGTCAAAATCCAAAAAAGTTTCTTGTTAATCTAGAATAAATCTATAAATTTGGGGGTTAAAAAGGGTTAAATCTAAGACCCCAATAAATTCTTTGGTTTGAATCCTTGGGAGAGCCCTACAAAGATCTTATGTAAAACCCTAGAACATGTTTTTTCCTATTGGAAAGAAACCATGACGACTGGAATCCACATGCTGAGTAGCTATATTTTAAACACGGACTATTACACCTCTATAATTCTCCAGTAAATCTCGACTAAAAGTTGAAGTGGAAGAAATGGAAACAGAATTCTGCTTGGAGCTTTCTCTGAAAGGGATCTGACTAAAACTATGTGTCATAAGGTTTTACTTAGAAACTTAGATATATAAAGGGTTCTGCCTGAGAGATAAACTGAAGAACCATTTGGGATACTAGATGGAATTTTTTTTTTTTTAAAGAATGTACTTGAAAGGAAATTCTCTTATACCATGTACTCTCTTATATTATGAACTGCTATCAAATACCTATGATGAATGTATTCATTTGATTACCTCTTTAAATAAGCTGATCAACCGCTATCCTTGATTATATTATTATGTATTTCCGTGTCAACATGACACAGGACTTATTTTGTATTATGACTATGTGCTGTGTTTTGTTTAAATCTGTCTGACACCTGGACCAGTAGAAACCGTCCACGCACTGCTTCTTATCAATGTGTATAAATACTCTTGTTTTGCATGAAATAAACGAGTAGTGCATTACTTCTTGAGTAAATGCTGCTATGCCGCAGCACAGTTGAATTCTTGATTGTCCCAAAATTGTTAATCAATCTGATCAGTAGTTCTGGCTGCACGGAAGATCATAGGTTTATATTAATGCCCTTGTTTTAATATATTTTTATGTCTATAATAACAATTTGCTCACATAGATAAAACACACACACACACACACACACACACACACACACACACACACACACACACACACACACACACAAAGTGTGCAGTTGTTGTCAAGGTGACATTTTCAGTAAAATATATATTTAACCTTTTTGGAAGGAGTCACCAGTGTCAGAGCTTTGTAATAATCAGAGGTAACGCTGTAGCTTTAAGACTGTCACATTGCAGAGACCAGATGTAAATGCAAGCCCTTTAACAAGAATCAGCAGACAAATTCATAGACACAAATCAGGCAAGAGTCAATTGTTCAGATGTACAGGGCGACTAAATAAAAAAATCCAAACATAACAAAATGAAAACGAAGGGCAGATGCAAAAGGTGCAACACTCATAAATGGCAAAGCCTCCCGAAGCTTCAAGGTGAGTGAACTGATATATAGTCACTGACCTAAATGAGGTTTTTAAAGCTTCCAGGTGCAGTGAATAATCAGGTGAGCGGGAGCGATTTAATGTCTGAACTGGACTCCATTCTGCCGTTTTGGTTTCTCATGGATCGGAAAGTGATACGGATGTGACATCATTGGAAAGTCTTCTAGACCGAGGGGTTTCTCATAACAAGCTGCATTTTATTTGTCTTAATAACTTCAAGAAAAAGTATGGGAACTACTGTTTATAGTTACTAAGTGATAACATGAACTATCCGGTTTTGTGGACAACATTAAATGTGCCTGTAGACACATCATTGGTGATTTGCTGCAGTATAAGAGGAATAAAACCTTTTGAGTCGGGTTTTTATTCGACAATAATCAACTTCAGGGTGGTAACGACATCAAAGCATTCTGTCGCTGAGTCCAATTTGGGTTAAATAAATAAATAAGATAAGATAATAACAGCAAACCCGCCATTTTTACTCCTTACATGATCACTTCATCTTTGGCTAGGCCTCATCTCTATTTGGAAATCTGTCTCTCTGAACTTTTTTGCTATCGAAGATAAATAGTAAACAATTACACCTTCAGCGCTAATGATCAATAGCGAAGTGTTTCTCACTGATGGTGGGAATCTGCTCCCTAATCTCTGCACCCTGGGAGACTTTGTAATGGATATCTAGATCAAGATGAAAAAATAGAAAAAGACAGCGAGTGTGAATAATGGATAGACGGAGATACTGATAAATAGATTATCTCACTGGGAGTAATTACATACACACACACACACACACAAACACACACACACACACACACATCTCACTGACAGTCCTGAAAAGCACACTGTTTGGAGAGGGGTGGTAAACCCACATTCCTGCTTTCTCCAGAATAGAATGGTGTCTCTTGCTCATTCCCCCAATCTCCCTCTGCGTCCTTCTTCCATATCTTCATCTCGTCCTGTCCTTATCTCACATTCCTTCCATCTCAGTTCTCTATCATTTTCCTCTACCCTCCCCATTCCCTCTCCCTCTTCCCATTTCATTTCCTCCCCACGGCTCACCTGAGATTGATGAACTCTCTCTCTCTCTCTCTCTCTCTCTCTCTCTCTCTCTCTCTCTTTGATTGCCATAATTATCCCCATCATTCCGTTCTCTCCGCTCTTGGCCCAGCATAACCACCAAAACGGAGGAACAATCCAGCCAATTACATTCATCCCACTCAAGCTGCACAGGGGGCCAAGAGGGAGGGGGACACACTCCAACACGCTCCAAGAGCACAGGTGCCATGGCTGTAATTAGTGCGTTTTGGTCCAGACATTGAGATGAGCAATGCTGTATTAATGTTTGCAGTGAAGGTGCAGGAGGGAGTTAAAGCTCGACAGACTGCATCTAGACGTTCGCACCAGCGCGAGAACCGTTTCATTGCACTGTTGCTGTCATTGAGCTGCCATCGACATTGATAAGGAATGATTTGTAAATCTGTGGTTAACATGTTTCTGCAAGAACCGGATCCAAAAATATAGACATACTTTTAGATTCAGGAATTTCACAGACGTGAAAAAACATCTATGTAGAAATCTCAGAAGATGGAATTGAAATGGTTTTTCATTTTGCCTCTAACCTATATATATATATACAGTGAGGGAAAAAAGTATTTGATCCCCTGCTGATTTTGTACGTTTGCCCACTGACAAAGAAATGATCCGTCTATAACTTTAATGGTAGATTTATTTGAACAGTGAGAGACAGAATAACAACAAGAAAATCCAGAAAAATGCATGTCAAAAATGTTAGAAATTGATTTGCATTTTAATGAGGGAAATAAGTATTTGACCCCTCTGCAAAACATGACTTAGTACTTGGTTTAAAAACCCTTGTTGGCAATCACAGAGGTCAGACGTTTCTTGTAGTTGGCCACCAGGTTTGCACACATCTCAGGAGGGATTTTGTCCCACTCCTCTTTGCAGATCTTCTCCAAGTCATTAAGGTTTCGAGGCTGACGTTTGGCAACTCGAACCTTCAGCTCCCTCCACAGATTTTCTATGGGATTTAGGTCTGGAGACTGCCTAGGTCACTCCAGGACCTTAATGTGCTTCTTCTTGAGCCACTCCTTTGTTGCCTTGGCCGTGTGTTTTGGGTCATTGTCATGCTGGAATACCCATCCACGACCCATTTTTAATGCCCTGTCTGAGGGAAGGAGGTTCTCACCCAAGATTTGACGGTACATGGCCCCGTCCATCGTCCCTTTGATGCGGTGAAGTTGTCCTGTCCCCTTAGCAGAAAAACACCCCCAAAGCATAATGTTTCCACCTCCATGTTTGACGGTGGGGATGGTGTTCCAGGGGTCATAGGCAGCATTCATCCTCCTCCAAACACGGCGAGTGGAGTTGATGCCAAAGAGCTCCATTTTGGTCTCATCTGACTTCAACACTTTCACCCAGTTGTCCTCTGAATCATTCAGATGTTCATTGGCAAACTTCAGATGGGCATGTATATGTGCTTTCTTGAGCAGCGGACCTTGCGCGCGCTGCAGGATTTCAGTCCTTCACGGCGTAGTGTGTTTCCAATTGTTTTCTTGGTGACTATGGTCCCAGCTGCCTTGAGATCATTGACAGGATCCTCCCGTGTAGTTCTGGGCTGATTCCTCACTGTTCTCATGATCAGTGCAACTCCACGAGGTGAGATCTTGCATGGAGCCCCAGGCCGAGGGAGATTGACAGTTCTTTTGTGCTTCTTCCATTTGCGAATAATCGCACCAACTGTTGTCCCCTTCTCACCAAGCTGCTTGGCAATGGTCTTGTAGCCCATTCCAGACTTGTGTAGGTCTACAGTCTTGTCCCTGACATCCTTGGAGAGCTCTTTGGTCTTGGCCATGGTGGAGAGTTTGGAATCTGATTGATTGATTGCTTCTGTGGACAGGTGTCTTTTATACAGGTAACAAGCTGAGATTAGGAGCACTCCCTTTAAGAGTGTGCTCCTAATCTCAGCTCGTTACCTGTATAAAAGACACCTGGGAGCCAGAAATCTTTCTGATTGAGAGGGGGTTAAATACTTTTTTCCCTCATTAAAATGCAAATTAATTTATAAAATTTTTGACATGCGTTTTTCTGGATTTTTTTGTTGTTATTCTGTCTCTCACCGTTCAAATACAACTACCATTAAAATTATAGACTGATCATTTCTTTGTCAGTGGGCAAACGTACAAAATCAGCAGGGGATCAAATACTTTTTTCCCTCACTGTATATATATATATATATATATATGAAGATGATTTCCAATACAGAAAGACAAGACAGGTTTTCAAATGAATGTATGAATGAATGTATGATTTTATATTAAATAAGTGAATTTTTAAAATAAAAGTCAAATCAATTAAAATGTAATTTCAAGAAATTCCATAGCTAATTCCATCCTTCAATCTTCTGTACCACTTGTCTTACACAGTGTTGCGGGGAGCCTATCACACAGAACTTGGGGCACAAAGCAGGGGACACCCTAGAGAGGGGGCCAACCCATCTCAGGGCACAATTGCACAAACAATCACACACCCATTCCCACACTATGGACAATTTAGAGATGACAGTTGGCCTACTGGGGGAGGACTGGGGGAGGAAACCGGAGAACCCTAAGCATCAGGAGAACATGCACTCCACGCACAAGTTCCTCCAACTCTGGAAGTGTGAGGCAAACATGCTAACCATTAAGACATTATTGTACATGATTAATTAGTTCATTAATTTATGTATGCGTTTATTTATTTGTTTTATTTTTGTATTCATTAAATATATATATATATATATATATATATATATATTTATTAAAAAAACTATATATCTCCAACAAGATGAAGGAAAATTTGTGACATTAAAATGTCAGTAAACAGATATTTAAAAAAACAAAAAAAAGAAACAATTTTTATCTGAAATGTCGTGTTTCTTATATTTGTTTCACTGCAGTTACTCTCAGGACGCTCCTTCAAATACCTATACACACACGAGGGCATTTATTTCTTTTTCCTGGCATGTTTTGCCTCGACTTGTCCCCTTAGATGGAAGAGTCACTGGAAATCAATACAAAGTTCTTCTGACTGATTTTGTTTATCCTCTGATGAAACATTTATATCCCGATGGGTGTGGTCTATTCCAGGATGACTCTGCTCCCATGGACAGGAGAAGAGGGCTGACTGAATGGTTTGATGAGGTTGATGAGGATGTAAATCATATGCTGTGGCCTTCACAGTCATCAGATCTCAACTCAATTGAACACTTATGGAGACTTTGGAGCGATGTGTTAGACAATGCTTGAGAAGCAGAATTGACAAAGCACTAACTGAAGGTGTATCTTTTAGAAGAACGTTTTCCTTTCATTTGTCACACTGTGACGGCGAGCCTGCAGCCCGCGCACTTCAAAGACAACGCGCTCCTCAGACAACTGCCGGCAGGGTGCTGACAGGACAGAGCCACTTCAGCACCCTGAATGTTTTGGACAGCACAATAGCACATGGCTACGAGGCGGGGTGGCGGAAACACACACGGCTGGCAGCTAATAAGTGGAGGGGCTGCTTTTCACCCTCATGGAAAAGACAGTAGCATATAAAAGGGTGCGTCCAGCGTGCTGAGGTGAGCCATGTCTCTGTTACTAGTGTGAGTAACACCTCTCTCTCTCTCTCTCTCTCTCTCTCTCTCTCTCTCTCTCTCACACACACACACACACACACACACACACACACACACACACAGACAGACACACACCGACAGACACACACCTTTGAATCTCGTGCATCAAAATGAACGAATCTTTTTTTCGAGTCATTTCGTTCATCTCAGCAGAATGTAATTACTCTCTCTCTCTCTCTCTCTCTCTCTCTCTGTATGTGTGTGTGTGTGTGTGTGTGTGTGTGTGTGTGTGTGTGTGTCCGGAAACTAATCACTCTCTAAAGCAGCTCGTTTTCCCCGAGTCATAATAAAGGTGACTCTACAAAAAAAAAAAAAAAAGAACGAATCATTCATGACCGACACATCACTATTCAGATGCCGACAAGGAAGCGGACAGCAACGAAGAAGACAACTCTCCCCGGCCTCCCTGCGCTCTCCCTCTCCGCCGGTGCCCGAGCTCCACTCCCGTCGCTCTGGTCACCGCCTCGACGCTGCTACAACCCGTAAGCCGTGCTCCACGCCAGGCCGCGCCCTGCACGCTTCCCTCTCGCACCCCTCCCCTCCACACACTGACTTTTATTCAAAATAAAAGAGCACTTTCCCCCCACGTCTTCCTCCTGTGCGTCTGTGTTCTGCCCCACACCCATCTGTACTCAAAAACAGACTTTTTGCCTCTTGTTCAGTTTAGCCCATTAGAATGAGCTAAAGTAACACTTAATTTCCACGTGTTCAATCCACCTAATATCTTTTAAACTGAAGTTTACTTAATTCATTGGTGTTAATTAAAATGACATGAATCATTTTTGTTGACATAACTAACTGGGTAGTGGATCTACACTTCCCAGCATGCTTTGCAAGGGACTGCATTAGGAGGGAAAATTTAGGTCACTCAGTGATCTATATTAATGTCAGTACTGACACCAGTCTTGTTATTTGTTCATCATATACATTGTGTGTAATGATGAGCGAAAGTGCTTGTTTAAAAGAAAGAAATTTAATTAAATCTCAGTAAATTAATAATAATAAAAAATTTGGACCAAAAAACAAGTTGGACCAACATAAGAGAATTTAGTTTGACAAATGCATTAACGTTAATGAAACATGCTAGAGTAAAATAATTTGACCTAAACCAACTAAATTGTGTTGACCCAACTAAACTGATTAGTTTTAAATGAACTAAATTAAATTGTGTAAAAGCTTTCTTCAATTAAATGACGTAAGAGTAGCCTAATGAATTCATTTTTTTTGAGTATGTATGTATATATCTTTGAAGCAGTTACTGCTATCTACGACACTGCTAACCCTTTGACCCACACCCAAACCTTTTTTTTTAACAGTATCTATAAAACCCAACTATAAAACAGTATCTATAAAAGCCCAACTTCATTACATCAATTATCTCTTCCTTATTTTATTTATTTATTTATTTTACACACAATAACACTTTACAGCTAGGCATTTTCTTTCATTCGCATATTCCCCCTTAATCAGCAACTTCACAATGGTTAATGAATGGATGTATCCCTGGAGCGTGTTTCTGGGGTTATTAATTACCCTTTTGATTTTCTTTTCGTATTCATGCATGGGGCAAGAAATAATGACACAGCGCTTTGTCTCTGCTGCAGAAAGTGAGATACAAATCAATTAGTGATGATTACAAAGAGAAAGAGATGTACCGGACTTTTATATTAAAGCATTTAATGTAGAAAAGAAGGTCTTTACTGTTTACAATAGCTCTACTAATACACATGCGCAGTTGTTCATAATAGCTGCATAGCTATGACAAAATGTAATTAAATGCAACACAAATGTCCTGTGCAAATTTACCAGCTTCCTCTAATTCTATTAATGTTTTAGTTGATCAAGAACTTCTTAAGGTAATGATTAAATGGTCGGGTGGGAACGATTACAGTCTTCAAGAAGGTAGATCTCCAGGATCATAGTTGGTGACCACGTCCTATTTGAAAAGATGGAATTACTTAAGTCGTTTTTTTTTTTTTCCCAGACCCCCTACCTCCCACCCCCCGAATTTAGTCATCTGCCAAACTCCAACCACCATCAAGCTCTGTCCTATCATACAAAAGCTACCAAATGGTCAGGGTGAAGGCTAACAGATCTTTTGAAACTGTTGCTCATGCTGCAGCACAGAGCAGCATAACATTTGAGTAAACCACTATCTGCCACCTTCTGCATACGTTAGCTCACAGAGTCTCCTGATTGGCTAGTGTTGGCTAATGTTGCCGTAATTGACAGGGGAGTCAGAGCATGCCATCCCTCCCACACAGCGAGCACAGCCAAAATTACTGCTTTGACTCCTGGTAACAGATAGCTGTGGAATTTTTAGGATTCAAACTTGATGATGGTTATGTCTTTAGATAAAATAAATAAATAAATAAATAAATCTGTACTTTACGGGCGCGCATGTGGCTTAGTGGTTAGTATGTTCGCCTCACACCTCCAGGGTCTGGGGTTCGAGTTTGCATGTTCTCCCTGTGCGGGGGTTTCCTCCGGGTACTCCGGTTTCCTCCCCCAGTCCAAAGACATGCATGGTAGGCTGATTGGCGTGTCTAAAGTGTCCGTAGTGTATGAATGGGTGTGTGAGTGTGTATGTGATTGTGCCCTGCGATGGACTGGCACCCTGTCCAGGGTGTACCCCGCCTTGTGCCCGATGCTCCCTGGGATAGACTCCAGGTTCCCTGAAAAGGAGTAAGCGGTAGAAGATGGATGGATGGATGGATCTGTACTTTACTTTGGAGAAATTCCAATGACACGCTACTCAAGAAACCAATGTGAACCCAGGATGAAACATGCTTGTGAGCTTTTTCATTTTGCTCTGAAGCTTGATCTGCAGTACGGTAGTAAAATGGAAAAACAAAAGCCAGGCATATTTGAATCAGAGCAGAAAAGTCAGCAGTTTTCCCCCTCTCTCATCGCATTCCACTTCTTCTTGTCCTACATTTCAAATGAAAAAATCTCTGTATTCTACTCACAACATCATGAAACACATCACTACATCATTTGATCGAAATCCCTAACAAATATAAACTTTCAAAGATGTGACAGAACAAGACCTAATATATATGTGTTCTGCTATAAATGCACAGATACTCTTGGGTAAGGTAAGGTTAGGTAGGGTAGAACCAGAAGGTGGAGAAGCTCATGAAAATCTCTGTAAGGACATCGAGAAGACGTTTGTATTGAAGTGAAGGAGATATGGCTAAGCAGTATATGTGATAATGTTCTGATACCGGTAATGTTGGCTGGTGTGACAGATCTTATCCTAGTGACGATGGGAATTTCCAAAGGCATAAAGTTGAGTTTCAGCCTCTTTTGTGTTTAACTAGAGGATTAGAGGATCATGGATTTGTAGTGGAATGGTATGAAAAAAAAAAAGCTACACTATGATAAGTACACATCACATTTTTGTGCATGTCACGGTCCTCTGCTTACATTAAATGAAGTCCAGTGGCTCTGACAGTGCTATACAATGATTTAGTCAGTGACTATTAAGATGATCGCTTCTAGCCTATTTCAAAGGATGTCATACCACAACCTACTTATTATTTCATTATTCCAAGCTTATAGCTGAAGAGTCGAGAGATTCAAGGAGTCCAACAATTTTTGAGCTTACAACCTTCTAGGCACTAATACAGAACTTTAACCATTAGATCTTCTGCTGCCCTATATGTGCCGTAAATATTTTTCCAGGCTTGTACTGCAGCTTCTTTCATTCGTTGTTCGTTTTAGGGGTTTTCCTCCATTCGGTTTCCTCTTCAGGAGATGAAATGCTGCTCAATGCGGTTAAGGTCTGGTGATTGACTTGTCCAGTCTAAAACCTTCCACTTTTCCCTCCTGATGAAGTCCTTTGCTGAGTTGGCAGTGTGTTTTGGATCATTATCTTGCAGCATGATAAATTTCCTACCGATTAGATTGGATGCATTCCTCTGTAAATTGGCAGACAGAATGTTCCTGTAGACTTCTGAATTCATTCGGCTGCAACCATCATGAGTTACATCATCAATAAAGATTAGTGAGAATGTTCCAGAAGCAGCCATGCAAGCCCAAGCCATGAGCAGATCCCTTCATTCTCCACAATTTGGCCTTTCCATCACTTTGGTGGAGGTTAATCTTGGTTCCAGAACTTTTGTGGCTCGTTTTTGTATTTCTTTAAGAATTACAATCTGACTTTCCCATTATTACTGCTGGTGAGTGGTTGGCATCTTGTCGTATGACCTCTATATTTCTGATCTTAAAGTCTTATTTGAACGGTGGATTGTGATACCTTCACCCCTGCCCTGTGACAGTTGTTGGTGATGTCATGAACTGTTGTTTTGGGGTTTTCTTCACAGCTTTCACAATGTTTCTGTCATCAACTGCTGTTGTTTTCCTTAGCCAACCTGCTCCATGTCTGGTTTTTAGTACAACAATGGTTTCTTTCTTTTTCAAGACATTTCAAATTGTTGTATGAGCTATGCCCAATGCATAGCTAACGGTAGAGGACAAATAAAAACACTTGAGGATGTGCTGTCATTTGAAATGAATTAATTTCAGTGTGGTAACATAACTCTAACATTGATTATTTTCCTATAACAGCATACCACATTGTGTATTATTCCTTACATATATTACATTATCAGCAAAAACAACAACAACAAAAACTTTTCACTTTTTAGCGCACTTTCACTTTGGGACTCAGGAAGTATGTTTTAATAATAAAGAGGGGGACTTCATTGTTAAGATCCCAGAGAAAATGCATACGATCCAAGTGAAGCATTTCATTACGAAAGTGCTAGTCCTCCATGATGTACTTGTGTTTTTGAATCCTGCTATTTCTCTTCTAATTGAATTCCGACGAGCATCAATTCACAACAACATTATTTACTGCTTAGCTGGGAAATGGGAAATATTTCTATTTCAGAGTTATATAAGTGTAAAACTCCTCAACAGCTGTGCCTGTTTCACTTTTAAATACCGTCGCATCCATTATGGGTGAACATTGAAGGAAAAACAACCTTCGTAACAACATGGCTATGTCTCATCCAACCAATAAAAAGACTTGTGGGATTGTGAATCTGAAAGTTACATGGACAGGATAAATTGATAGTTTTAGTCTCCAAGGCAACAGTCTTTGTTGCCTTGTCAACCAATTTATGATTCATGCCAAGCAAGGGCTTTCTAAGCAGGATGTCCATGAATCCTTTATGGGGACTGTCATAAATACACCATGCTTCCTGCCTCTATTCAGCTATATGGGAAACACTGCTGAAGAGATTGCCAAATATCAGAACAACGAATTCTGCATTCAGCCTCTGACTGATATACTGTATCTAAAACGGGCATTTTGTCCTCTAGAACAGTGGTTTTCAAAGTGAGGGCCGCGGCCCCCTTGGGGGCCACCAGGGGGCGCCCGGGGGGCCTCAAAAATTTGGTGTGACAAATAAATGTATGTTTTCTCTTTCTCACTCTCAGACAACCACACACACACAATCAATTCCTAATGTAAAGATGTAATTATTAATAAAAAAAGGTGACATATTCAGAAGTCTGTATTTTTAATGTGTTTTAAAGACATCTTGCAATTGACATCGGTCAAATGTTTATGCCATTTGGGGGACCTTGCCCTGGAAAAGTTTGGAAACCCCTGCTCTAGAAAGTAGATCTGACTTTATAAAACCTGACTTTTGTTTTTTTATTGAAACCATAGCTTTTACCCCTTTAAAAAATCCCAACCAGGTGAACATCTTCCAGATGGAAACACCAAAAACATCAGCCTAGTTGTCAAATGTCTCAAGAACAGCATGAGCTTGAGTACTGAGAAGTAGAGAAGGCAAAATGTGGAAAACCACCAACATGGCCAAATCAACTAATGACATACATACCGTAATTTCACAATTTGATATTAAATTACAAGGACGTTTCCTAATAAGACATTACAGATCATAAAGTAACAAACTTGGGAGCAGCGAAAACAACTGATACACTGATTTCTGCGTGTTGTGGGTGTGGCTTTCAGCGGTTACAAAAGCATTGTAATTTTCTTTTACTTCATTTTTATTGACCCAAAATGCTGTTTCATGTGGATAGAAAGCCAGAACAACAACAACAACAACAACAACAAACATATACACATACGTGTATGTGGACGGAGCCTTTGAATTTAGTTATCATTGTTTGCTCAGTCGTCTTTGCTAACCCATGCATTTTCGGCACATATGTTCCCAACTGCTTCACCTTTTTAAATGCCCCATTATTCATTATTTCGCTCATTATTGAGTTTCACCACTTAATGAGGTCATAAGAGCTGGGGCCTGCCATCATTTACTCCAATGGAGTATCTGATTTCACACAGAAAATACTGTATACAGAGACTGTAATGAGTGAGAGTTAAATGGGTGGATTTAATGTCATATGAATTAAGTCGTAATAAATCCTATGACAATTAATGCTAAATTTTCACATTTGTCATCACAGATCCGTCATTCATCTAATTTCATGTCTAGACACAAAAGGTAAATATCACTACACCATTTACCCTAATTATAGAATTCATGCCTAGTTGTGAAACTAATTTTGCTCTATAGCTACTGTTACGCAGATGGATAGTAATAGTGCGCCAAGTCAAGCCTGAGTATTTACAGAACATATTTAACACAATAAAAGTTGACTGAAAAATGCTTTACAATAAGAAATATAGTATCAAGAGACAATGGCGACAATACCAAAAGTGCATTTAAATTAATCAAAAGCTAAATAATGAAAATAAGTCTTAAGACTAACTTGAAAAACACTCAACATTGGAGAGGCCCTGATAAAGGTAGACTGTTCCAGAGATTTGGAGCAGCAACGTAAAAAGACTTGGATTGAATGAGGAACAGATAAAATAAGTTGACTACATGATCATAGTGACCTAGGGACTGTGCACAGGTATAGTCAGGAGTCATTTTGTGCAGTGCTTTATACACAAATAGAAGAATCTTACAATCAACTCTAAATTTAATCGAGAGCTAGTACAATGAGGCAAGAATAGCAGAAATGTGATCCCTTTTCTTTGTTCTAACATTCTTGGTTGCTGCAATCGAGACAGGGTGGACTGAGACAGGCTGACATACCGGGAATTACAGTCATCCAACCGAGATGAAATGAGTGCATGGATCACAATTTCAAGGTCCTTACAAGAAAGGAATTGTTTTAATTTCACAAAGATCTAAGTTGGAAAAAGCTACTCCATATAACAGCATTAATTTGCTTATCAAATTGGACCAGGGGACCAAAACAAACACCAAGATTGTTTTTTGTTTTTTTTAAACTATGCAAATTGTTACTTAGGGAGCCTAATTGATTTTTAAGTGAATGGTTGGAGACACGAGAGCCTAGAAAGAGAGCCTCAGATTTATTTTCATTGAACTGTAGGAAGTTATTTGCCATCCAAATCTTGATTTTAGCTAGACATGGAAAAAGATGGTCAAATGAACAAGCATTGTCTGATTTGATCAGAAGATTAAGTTGGAAATCGTCAGCATATCAATGACACACAATGTTAGATTTTTGACATATGGAACTTCCCTTTATATGCTTCCTTTTTGTGAGGAAGCATATAAAGGGAACACAAAAGAGGCCCCAGAATGGGACCCTGTGGAATGCCACAAGAAATGGGTGCAATGTGTATTTGTTTGTATTTTTGGTCGTCAAAACTTTGTATTATCTGAGAAGTACGAGTCAATCGAAGGACCTGTTAGTTTCGGGTCTATGTATTTTATGCTCTACTCTGCATTTTTAGCTTTGCCTTCTTTGTTTTTAGCTGGTTAGAAAATATTAGGTGGCTAGTTGGCTTACAGTATGTATGTGGTGTGTTTATTTGTGTGCTATTTTTTAATATAAGTTATGTCTAATGAATGTGAGTGAGGTGAAGCGCCGATTTAATCTGGGTGTGTGCATTTTATTTGATATTAATTCTGCTGTACATGGCTAGCATTAGCTGGCTGCTTGGCAAACAGTGTGGGCTTGGTGTTTTCTCTGCGTCTTGATTTATTAATCTCAGGTCATGTTTATTTTACATCATAATTCTTTACCAATTTGCTATAAAGAGACCATGTTTACATAGACAATGTCAATTCATAATTAGATCGCTGAAGAACTCAATCCTTTGTTAGACTGTTTGGATCCACAGTGACAGTGTAACACGTCACAGTCAGCTTTCATTAAACACAGCTGAACATTTCCCTCAGACTGGAGACAGCTTTAGTCACCTCACTAGTTTCGGTTATTTTTTTTGCCACTTTCTAATTATCTATGCTTCTGCTCTGCTTGGCTGCATTAAGAAATTATCAAATTCTCAATCTATTCCAGATTTATGTATATTCGTGATTAAAAAAGAGAGAGAGAGAGAGAGAGAAGGACTAAGGACATCTTTAAAAAAAATGACGTATGTGGATATACACTATAGAGCTGTTCGGTAAACAGAATTAGCAGGCGTTCCAGTTTTTTTGGTGCATAACAATAGGAAGCGGAATCTAATTAATGTGGAATATGTCATCTGCATCTGACTTTGGTGGGAGAAAAGCACAGCGGGTAAAAACAAAAAAAGCCACTAAATATGGAAACCACAAGGCACAGAGATGAAGACGCATGAAAGGATGGTTTTATTTGCGTAATTTAATTACTTTTCCACAGAGCTGTATTTGTTGTAGACAAATCAAAACTGAAGCTTGCTTTTAAACAGACAGAATGACTTTTGTAAGGAGTATATTTGAGGAAACTGGTGGCTATTTATGGAGGCCTCCTGGGTGTATCAACATGGGGAAACAAGGTGCTGTCGTCAAATTTTTATGGACTACTTCAGGAATGAGAGAGTGATAGGTGAGATAGCAGTGCAGGTGGCAGTGTGCCACATGTGAAGGTCAAGGTATGTGTGTGTGTGTGTGTGTAGGTGTGTGAGTTTCATCTCTGGACTTACTGTCGTATTCCTGCTGAAATACTGTTCCTTCAGTCAGAACCGCCTTTCAGTAAAACAATGTGGCACTTGCTTCATATTCAGAGTTTGAAATAATTTCTGATGGATTTACGATGGCAGGCCTGTGTTGCAAAGCAGGCTAGAAAATAAAAAGAAGAAAAGCTTGGCGAGACAGAAGTTTTGCTTTATCAGGCTCTGGTTACTGTGTCCTCAGAATAAACTCGAACAAAAAATAAAATGAGTAGTATTGGAAAACCCAAGGCTAGGAGTTACATAAGGAATGGGGTGATGAAGTGTGCATCCAACAACATGGTGGTGGGACCTGATGTGAAGCAGTTACTCTGACCAGCCCAAAGGTACAAAAAAAAAAAAAAACATTCCAGCTAAAACTGAAAAGTTCATCATTCTGAAAATGTAATCTAATATGAAACTCTGACACTGGAGACACCTTCCAAAAACTCTACTCACAAAGTAGACTTAACTGTCTCAACAACTACATGCATTCTTTAAATTTGTTTATGTGAAGACTCATAGAAGTCGTGCAAAGTGCCTTCTTGTAGATACCATGCGAATGTGATTAAGGAGATAGCTAGTGGCCTTCAGAAAGAAAAAAAAAACTGAAAGAGACTGGACCAAAGCCGAGGTGTTTTAGGAGATGATTTGGTGGATCTTGCCTTATTGTGTCATTAAAATATTCGACAACCTTGTATTACAAATAAAAGTAAGGTCATGGGAAGAAAGACCTCAGTACACCCACTCAGGTCTGATGATCCTGCAATACAATGTGGAGCAACTCCTTTGTGTTGTACTATTGCTGTGGCTCCTGGCTCACCAGAATATCTGTCTTTGATACCACAAGGTGTTCTTCATTCGACAGCCTCTACTTAGGTGGAATTTTAAGATAGTGTGTTTAGTATAGTGCCCTTACATTGCATGTTTTAAAAATCTAATCTTGTTAATGGCTTAGTCACTATTGGGGTCAAGTTGTCCTTTCTAATTCAAAGAGTCACCCTTTTTGTAAGGATTGCCTTGGCTGAGACTCATGTCTTTGTATGTCCTGTAGATTCCTGGGTGCCCTGAAAAGTGCTGGAAACAGAAGCTTTGGATAACAAATATCCAGCATGCACTCAGTGCTACAAGATGGAAGCGGATCCTCTGAGAAGTCTTGTTTCATAGATGAACAAGAATGATATTTGATGCCCTACTACAATTCCTTTCTACAGTATGTCTGGGTTGCCTAGAGAGGTTTAGTCACATTCGGGGTCAAACTTTTACCTTTGAAGTGATTCAAAAATATCATGTACAGTATGAGCTTCGAGCTAGGAGTGATTGCATCCTTCCATTACCACCCAGAGACTCAGAAGGCCATTAGAAGTTATCAAAACATAAAAAAAAAAGGTCCAAAACTTATTGTGCTGTATGTCTGTAAAATAGAGGTCTTGCCATGTCATTGGTTCTGTTTGCTTTTTTGTGAAATATTTAACTCAGTTTGGCCCACTCATGTTCTTCTGTAAATGGTCAATGTAAGCCTCCTACAGCCTAAAGTGGAGGGTAATATTTTGCAGAGTCTGGCTATATTTAAAGATCACTTGTGGGTGGTTTGTGCATTGGCCAGAAGCAATTTAAAAGAGTCTAGCATTTGAAAAGGACTCGTGTTAAAAATGGTAGCAGCAAAGTGCTAATTATGATGTTTTCAAGACATGACACACTACACACCGAATACTACACCCAGAAGTTGGATCAGCATGACTTTAATTATATGCCCAGTACATCAGATCACAAGTAAATTTATATGCTCTTTCATGTTAATCTATTATAAACTCATCATATGGAAAAGACAGTGCAGAGATAGAAGATTCCGTGCTCTCAGCAGTCCCAGTAGGCTAATGTTTTTGAATAAGCAACTGTCTCTATGCCAACTTGCTATCCTTTTTATAGTATTAAGGCCAGGTCCTGCTAATTCGATTACCCTTGTGGTAGATATCAGTGAAACACCACCTACCAAACAGTTCAATTCCTTCATATTTTATCAGATGAAGAAATAAGTGTAATACTGGAATGCCAAAGTTTGGGGTCCAGGAACTAAAGTAAAGTGAATGAAACTCATGACAGAGGTCAAGACACAAGCATCCAACATCAAACAAGGATAATTCTTAATCAAACATCAGAACTCAGGTAAGAATTAAAAATAAATAAATAAATAAATAAACCAAATGGGAGCAACAACAAAAACAAACCTCTGAATAAATGCATGGCAAAAATTGTCTATATATAGACAAATGAATCAAGAACTAACACAGAACAGGTGAACACATTCAGGTAGCAAACCAATGACAGGACAGGGCCAGAGGAAGAACCAAAACAGCAATGAAGCCACTTGATATAATAATAAAAAAGTAATTCAGAAGCTAACACAAAACATGTGAAAGCAGCATGCGTCACACTTTCCACCGGCTGAAAAGATTCCAATCTTTTCCACTTTTATTTGCCTATATTATTTTAGCCTATTATTGGGAACATTTTATTTACCATACAGGCAAAGCTTGGTTTGCATCAAAGGTTGATCTGTTCAAAAGATGTTGACAGATGCCTTTACATGTGAGAGGTTTCCAACTTCTTTTATCCCTAGGGTTATTTTACAAATTCATAGTTATACTGTTTGGTATGAATAACACACCTTTTTCATGGTTAATGAATATTGTAAACTATGAAGGCTTAATATTGTCACCACTAGATGTTGAACTGTTCATCGGTTGGGAGAACCCTTAAAATCCTTGTAGAACCATACAACAAAAAGAAGTGGGTTTTAAAATTCTTTCTTTTATTATGCAACCATGTAACTGTGATAATAATGTTTTACCTTAAGATTTAAGGAGATATTATAGATGTTCGGACTTTGTGAAAATAAGGAAAGAGTTTAATTTGGACTGGTTTCAGAAATACTGTATTTAACCATGAGGAAAAACTGTGGTATGGTGTCCCCAAAAACATTTTTCACACCAACACAATGAATCAAAGCCAGGATAATATTGTATAGTAAAGTCCACTAGAAAGCATTATCTACTGCAGCACGTATTTCATTAGTTTAATGAGAGCTGGGGGATATCTGGCCTATTTTAAAGCCAATTTGCTGCAATTGTGCAGTTGCAGTTTTCGCACCTTTTACTCGGAGAAGGTCTCACTTCATTATTCCCCTTTGCCATCTACAGACTTTTTTTTTTTTTTTTTTTTTTTTAATATGGCCATGGTATTTATTTAGACAAAGAGAAGCAAGCCATAATAAGGGCATTGGATCGGTTCCCATGTTATAAAAATATCTTTATATACAGTATATATCACTACTATTGAAAAGGTATATGGAACACTTGGAACAATTAATGTTTACTTAAGTATAGAAACTATTGAATGTGTTCAAAACAGTCCTGAGCAGAAAAGCAATAATATCGCTTTGAAAAAACACAATCAACCAGGCAATGGAATAAATGACTTTGCTTTCTATACTACAGTAATAGATGGGGGGTTTTTTTGGCATCCAGAATACTCTGGATAGTTTATATGAAATGGAATGTGTTTTGGGAAAACAATGACTCGTTCATGTAAGATATAAAGATAACACTGATAACGCAATGCAATTGTGTGGATTTCAGGCTTTGATCAAGTTGATGCTACATGTCATATCATAATGCTCCTGCACCACATTCAGAATGAACTGCATTCATTCAGTAACATGTTACATTCAGTAACATGTAGAGTTTTCAGAAATATACACAATCACCGGACACTTTAATCACAGGACACCTGTATACCTGCTCATTCATGCATTTATTGAATCAACCAATCGTGTGGCAGCTGCACAATGCAGAGAAACATACAGATACAGGTCAGGAACTTCAGTTATTGTTCACATGAAACATGAGAATTGGGGGAAAAAATGTGATCTCAGTGACTTTGACCATGGCATGATGTATTTGGCTTTGAGTATTTTAGAAACTGCTGATCTCCTGGGATTTTCATGTGTAACAGCGTGTAGAGTTTACTCAAAATGGTACGAAACAAAAAAAAAATCACATTGTTGATAGGAAAGGTCAGAGAATAATGCTTATAGCACCTCAAATAACCACTCTTCACAACCATGGCAAGCTGAACAGCATCTCAGAATGCAACACCTCGTCAAATCTTGAGGTGGACGGGCTACAACAGTAGCAGACCACACCAATAAAAGTGCCACTCCTGTCAGCCAACAACAGGAATCTGAGGCTCAGCTAAACTTTACAGTTGAAGATCTTTAACCATCGAGTTTCCAAGAACCCATGCCTATTGATGCTTGAGTGTGCCATTTTTTTTTTTTTTCCATTTTCTTAAAATAATGTATTTACTGGTGCGCCATGGGATGTCCAAAATTTGGGATTTAAAAAAAAACAAAAAAAAAAACAACATTTTATTAGATTTTTGTTATTATTATTTATTTTATTTTTTTAAACAAACAAAACCCTGATTGATACTTTTCTAAAACCTTGTTCCAGAATTGTTTTGAGAGCTCTTTGGTCTTCGTCCTGCTGTTAGTGTTGGGTCTCTTCGGCCTTCCAGATTCCTTCAAATTTATGGAATATATTGCTTAGATTAATGACATGAAAGGTAGTCCATTTCAGTTCCATGCTATAACACTACAAAATGTGGAAAGGATCAAAGAGGGCGAATACATATGCAATACATCATATGCTTAGAATATTTAAAAGTTGCTTTTTAAAAAAAACATTTTTTCTCTATTTAAACAGTTGCAGTTAAACACTGTAAATACTGTAAAATTAAATGTACAGTTGAATACTTTAGCACTCCCATGTCCCACAGCCCTGTGTAACTCCATGTACACCTATCCACCTGCGTTATAGATCACTTATTAAAAGTCATTAAACAGAACTTCCAGTGATTGAAGCATTATTCCATCCTAAAAAAAAAAAAAAAATGAGCACTGCCCTCCACTGATAGCCCTCATGAAGTTCCCCCCTGTGTTTTTTTTTTTTTGATTATTATTTTCCCCCAATGCTGATGATGAATATTCGGGCTTGGAAATGGCAGCACATATTTTGGCCTTTGTCCATTTAGCATACGGGGCACTTGTGAATACTCTCTGAAGGTGCTTTAATGTGGAAGCAATAAAAAAAATGAGAAGTATTTTTGCAGCATAAGCACGGAGCTGGGGCAATGAATTATGTACGCTTTTCTATATCCCCTCCATTTTTTTGTGTGTTCCAGTGCCTTGCCACCTTGACATCGATCCCTGGCTTATGAAAGTCCCCTTGCTTTTCAGGCTGTCTCATTTGAATGGTGTGGGGGTGAATTGGATTTTGGTGAAATGTGGATTGTTTAATAGAGTGTGTGTGTGTGTGTGTGTGTGCGCACTGTCCCAGTCGTTCCTCTCATTTTTTGTCATTTGAGATCTGCTGATGCAAACAGCATTCACCAATTCAGGGCCTCCCAAAGTCAGTCCAGAATAATATGTAGAGGAAAAAAATCATTCGACAAAATGCTGAATACTGTCTGGGGGAACCTTTAGTACAGTAAGATAAGGTAAGGTATACTTTATTGTCCAAAAGGCACAGTCTTCTCTTCCACATCAAGTTCAATTGCCACATGGTCTGTTTTCCTGTGACCAGTCGCACCATTAGAACATATCACCGAACTCTCCATCCTAGTCTAGTTTAAATGTATATGGCCACTAATTTTGTGTTTACCAATCAATGGTTGCACCAGTAGAATGTATGCTCTGCCCTGGTTTAAACGTAAATGGTTACTATGTACTTTACTCCATTCAAAAAAGTAATTGTTGCACCAGAAGCAAAACATATCATAGTGCTATATCGTAGCTTAATTTGAATTTTAATGGCCTCTTGTTAAAATTACAGACTACTAAATAAAGAACCATTGCACCAGTGGCACATATCGTAGAACTCTACTGTAGCCTAATATGAATGCATACGGCTGCTGTGTACATATTTAAGGTGTACTAACTAATGAATGCTTGTACTTGTAGAATGTATGATAGAACTCAGTCGTAGCTTGACTTGAGATCGTGAATTTGAGATTTTCCAGACTGCTAAAAAAAAAATGTACAGTTCTACCAGTAGAACTTATCGTAGACTGGTTTGAACATACTGTAAGTGACCATTATGTTTGAGTTGACGCGCCAGTATAAAGTATTTCAAGTTTCGCACATAATATCCTGCTGTTCAGTAAACATTCCTCCGTGCATCTTCTCATCCATATGAGAACAAGATAACGGTTAGAGGGGTTTTTCCTCTGAGCAGCTGAGCTGCTGAATCAACAAACTTAACCTTGCGAGTCAAGACGCATAAAAACAATTTTGATACAGAAAACCATCCAGGCGTTTTCGCACAGCCGATTTGTCCCCATCACCTTCAACTTGAACTGAGAAATCAATCTGACAAATCTAATGATACACCGTATTTCTCCACATTATTGGGCCGAACTGAAGAATCAAACAAGGCTAATTTCATTTGTTCAGTTGTGGCTGCAGTTCAGCCCCAGGAGAAAGCGCTGTGTTATAACTCAGTCATTTGTACCAGTAAGTACAGTAATTACCAGGAGTAATTACAGCTCCAGGGTCAGAGTTATGAACTGCTAATAAGGTTTATTAATGCTCTGTTAATGACAAATACATTTAAGGAATGTGTCATTTTTATTTATTTGTTTATTTATGTATTTATTTATTTAATGACATGCTGTAAGTCAGGGTTAAACTATGGAACTATCATGGATCTGTAATGACAGTGCTAAGTATATTTTCTCAGCATTATGTGGCCAAGCTACCCAATTCACTGAAACATTTCTAGTCTTAACTTAGAGACAAGGCGCAGCATTTTCCCCCTCAAGAGCCTGATGGTTATTGTAAAACATTAGATCAACTTATCCAAGGGCACAACGTTTTCTACCTTAGACAAGTGATTTGTGAAAGGACTGCATTGTAAATGTAGTTTGTTTTTATGCAGTACCATGCATTATCCCTTGCAGGTCTGGTACTATGAACAGCAGGCCCACAGCTTCCAAACAACACCTTCTGAACGATCATACAGTTTGCTATTCAGTCTGGTCTTTCTTCCTGGAGTGATATCTGTAGGTAATGCTATTTTCTTTCACTGTTCTCTATGCTTTGACTCAGCATCGTCTGGGGTGTTGCCATCGCTTTTGTGAAAATGGCTCTGCAAGATGAGCTGCTTTTGGCACGGCTTCGTCTGACAGGAGTCCCCAGAAATAGGGGAGCTAAATGTCAGCAAAGTAATTGCATCTCGACACCACGTCATATCACAGTATCTGGCTTGTTTGTTTTTTTTTTCTTTTTTCCTTTCCCCAAGATTTTTCCTTTTTTTTCTTTACTGCATCCTTGGAGTTTGACCCACGTTATTTCCCTTTGGCATGCGATTAAACGTGTTCTTCCATGTGCAGAATACATGGTGTGTGTGACCATGCATTTTAATCACCGCTTACCGATAGAGTGCTATGTAGACATTCCCGTTCATTTGATTCTATTATGAGCCTGCTGGCTCAGCACTTTATGGGGTCCGTCTCTCTAGGATTTAGAGAAGAGATGATGCAGATGCAGATCAGCTCCCAGGAGATGAGTGGTGCTGTTTATAGACAGCATTGATTAAAATATTGCAGAAGTCATCGTGTAGAATGGAGAAGTTTTTGACGGTGGAATACAGTATACATGACTAATTAAATATCGTCATTGGAGTATATCACACGTGTGAAAACCTTCAGGAATAAATGGGATTAAAAATGCAGCATTACTTTGCTCATGACATGAAGTTATTATTACAAGTTGCCATAGAAATGGAATTATTTATAGAGCTGTCTTCGAGCACATAAATTATTTATTTGATTAGGTGAGATGGAGTTGATTTGTGCAAGTACCTGTGATGGAACTGGGGTTTCAGGAATGATTTTCTTATTCAGACCTAGTTTTTATCCCCAAGCCATGATCTGAGTTTTTTTTTTTTCTTTCTTCAGGAGACGTGTATCTCAACCAAGTCCATTTTATTTATAGATTTCAAATTTCATCTACTGCCATGGGTTTTGAAATATGCCACAGATTTCAAGTTAATTACAGGGGAGGATAAATCACAAATTTCTTAACACCCCCACTAGGCAAGTTAAAGCTCCAGTATGCTGCCCAGTCCCATGTGTTGGTTGCCCAGAAATCTAGGCTAAACTAAAAACACGGTAGTTAGCAAATTATAGTAAGATACGGTTAGATCTTTAGCTAGTTAAGTGCAGACTTGAGAAATGAACAAGCATGCGATTACGTAGCACATTGAGGTGTTGGTATCAACAAAAAGTTATCAAGTAATTGGCGAACGTTTCAATTGTGAGATTATTCAAGTATGGCTGCCATCTTTGTTTTGGCAAACAGCACAGATGGGGCAAAATAAGAATCAAAAACCAGGTAAATCAGAAAAATGATCAAGTCATGATAACCAAATGGCAAAAAGGCTTGGTAACAACTGGCAACAATCTCACAGAGCATATATTTTGCAATTGCAGCAATGAAACACAAGGGCTTAAATGCACAAGGGCCGAACTCAAAACATGTGAGAGTAAAGTGGGTGGGGCTTCCAGAATGGTCAGTTATTATCGGAGAGTTCACAACAGATACGCTGTCCAACTGTCAGTCATTCCA
Source organism: Ictalurus punctatus (assembly GCF_001660625.3). Lineage (NCBI taxonomy): Eukaryota > Metazoa > Chordata > Actinopteri > Siluriformes > Ictaluridae > Ictalurus > Ictalurus punctatus. Next base: position 15,661,437 of record NC_030441.2, on the reverse strand, counting down.
GCCATTCTTTGATTGGCTAATGTTTCATTTTTATTGGGTTAAAAAAAGAGCTAATTTTCAGTGTACTTAAATGCAAGGCAATGTTCCTATGCATAGAGGTTAGCAGGTCTGATGCTACAGTCTAAAACAGCATTTTCATGCTTGAAACAGTTCCTCACAGGTCCTCTCTGTAGCTCCTGAAAGAATTTGAATATGATCTGCGACCAAGGATGCCCAACAGCGTGATACCTACGACCCTGTTGTAAGGGCCACCAGCTCCTCTGTTGGAGGTCATTGATCCACAGTGGCTTTGTGTCCCTTATGCAGTCGCAGTGTTCATGTCTGATTATTACCTTAAAGAACTATCACAGCAGAAGAGAATAAATCAGCATGGTGATATTTTCCGTACTTTAAATGCAGCAGCGGCTTCCGACCACTGATTTTAGTGAGGCAGGACAACCTTAATAACGACATAGCTTTAAGCAAAAATAAGTAGAGAGGCCTTAATAACACTTGATTTATGTTATAGGCTAATATCTAGTGAATGAACCTCATAATTGGGAACATACAGTCATCCAGCAGCTTGTTTTGAATGGTTTTAGATGTTTTCCAGGCTCCAGCTCAGCTACACCACACCAAAGATTTGAATCTGCCCCAAATCTTCAGCCATTGGAGATGGAGACATCATCTGTTTCTCAGCCTTTGCATGGGAAACAAAGTCACAGTGGTGCGCACACATTTATAATGTACCAACATCATCCACTCCATAATCCCTCTTTCTGATTTTGCGTATCATCGTTGTGCATGGTCCATGCTAATCTTCTCTGTATCGTTCCAATTTTAGTATGAGTGCAATCCCTTTCCCTCTCCCAGTCTTTGGATGGTTACGTGCTGTAACAAAATGCTCATAAGCCTAATTAGGTCAGTCTGGAATCAAGTATCGACTGTCAAAATGTCCATGATGCTCCTGTCTTTAAATGCAGTTTTTTCCTCCTATTTCACTTTTGGGAGAAACCAGACTTGATCTAAAATCCTATAACTTGTGATGGAGATAATTCCTGGAGAGAAACAGGAATATCTGTAGATTTTGGTCATAAGCACTGAATTGGAACAAGCCAAATTGACTATTCAGCAATAAGGTCACAATTATTTGAAGAAATCCCTAATGTCTTAAAAAGTTCAGCATGGAAATATTATTTCTCATTAGTCTTGTCATTTGTCAAAAAAAAAAAAAAAAAAAGACACCCAGCACTCCTAACACCTGAAAGCTGAGAGAAATTATTTGTCTCAGTACACTATATGTCCAACCGAGGAGACAAGCCTTAAAACATATCTTTGAAACGAGTTAACCTTCTGATCTTGCGAAGCTTTGATGAATATTTGATTAAAAGAAAAGAATGTGCCTTTCTTTTTCAAAAACAGTTATAAACAGTCAACAAAAAAAAGAAGCGATACACTCCATCACTGGAATCCTAATGAGTTTAAACCGAAGCTGGGCAAACTAACGCAGTCCAATATGTTCAGCACAGATGGTCGAATCAAACAACTCGTGTTCTTCATCCTGCAGCCTGAATGTTAAAGAGAACACAAGGGATAACACTTAACATTATAATATATTCAGTTAAAGTGTTTAATCCAGTGTGAGTGGGGAAAAGCATGGACTTGTAGCTTGGTGAGTGGCAGCCATGTTGGACTGGTGGCTAGCGCTCAGTGACAGCGACGAGTTTTAGACAGTGCCATCATGACTGTCAGCCATTATCATCTGGGTGTCATACGCCTGCCTGCCTCCTTCAGCCGCCTCGCCGATGACACTCCTCTTTTCGTGCTGTCACTCCCCTCAAAGCCGAACAGAATCGACCAGTACTATCTCCATGAGGACTGAAAATATCCATCACCTAATGAAGACTTTGGGTTGCAAATTTCTAGAGGAAGACGGCTACAAATTCCACTTGTCAGCTCCAGGAAGTGGGTGAAGCGCTGACCTCATGAATAGAAGACACAGCTGAACATCTTGCAATGTGTGGGTGGCTCAATGATGAACCAAAAAAAATTACTTTCATGTTTTTTTTTTTTTTTTTTTTAAGGATGAGAGGCACAGGCATGGACCATTGCAAAGTCTGTTAGCAGAGACTGCACAGGCCTAGTCGGACAGTTTTAAGTATGATTTTCCTTTTATGTTTGCAGATTTTAATAGCAACCGAATATACTTTCCAAACTCTGCAGTTAACAACCATTACACTCAAGTCTTAAAACATTTGCAGTCCAAGGCAAAGCTTACACCATCTGCAGTCATTTATGTATTTGGTGAAGTTAAAAGTGTGTTTATTTTTTAACATTTCTTTATATATATATATATATATATATATATATATATATATATATATATATATATATATATATATATATATATATATATATATATATATATATATAACGTTCTGACCAATCAGATTCAAGAACTTAACAGCGCTGTGGTATAAACGTGTTTATTTTCTTTGCTTAGGTCTCTTTTATGGAGTCACTCTGGTTCTGCATAGCACCATTAATCTTCATTGAAGAGGTTAGGATTTCATGTCATAGTCCTGTCTCTTTCCGTATTCTCTCTCTATCTCTGGCTGTCCCTCTCCTTTTCATTTAAACATGGAATGTTACTCAGGCCTGCTGTAATCTAAATAGTACATCAAACACCCTGAGTCCAGGGCTTTCATTAAAGGCATAAAACATCAGACCTGGGCACACTGAAGTGTAGACTCTGAATATTAGAAAATAAATGAGGTAAATGCGCAGCTCATTCATCTTGTTACCTCGAGCCGAGTGGATCCCCGATTAAATCATATGTAATTATGCACCCAGCGGAGACACACGTGCATCGAAAAGCATCGTTCGAGGACACCGGGTAATGAGAAAGATTCACAAAAAGAGGGTGTGACTTTCAAGCGCCAAATTGTTAAATTGCGCATGCAGGAAATTGAAAAAATCTATTAGCATTGAGCGATGCATTAGGTCAAATCTAGGGGACTTTTCACTTTGTGTAATCACATGACATGACCGTTACTGATGAATCTACAGACTCGGGCTAGAAAGAAATCAGCCTCAGCTGCACTTGTTCATACCATTTTGTGTGTTTTTCTTACAACTGGTAGTGGTGCTGTTGGGCTTAGGTCAACAAAAATCCAAAATATTCTTACCATTTAACAAATAATCTGGTGTGAATGCCAAAAATTAAAGTTTATAGTGATATCCATCCATCCTCTATACCGCTTTATCCTTTTCAGGTCAGTGAAACCTGGAGTCTATCCCAGGGAGCATCGGGCACAAGGCGGGGTACACCATGGACAGGGTGCCAATCCATCACAGGGCACAATTACCTACACACTCACACACTACGGACACTTTAGACACGCCAATCAGCCTACCATGCATGTCTTTGGACTGGGGGAGGAAACTGGAGTACCCGGAGGAAACCCCCGCAGCACGGGGAGAACATGCACACTCCACACACACAGGGCCACGGTGGGAATCGACCCCCCAACCTTGGAGGTATGAGGCTAACTACTAAGCCACCGTGCGCCCCTTATATTGATATCTTTATCTTTATTTTTATTTTTTTTGCCTTGCCAGCTAATTGATACCAGCCTCCATCTTTTCTTTAAACCTGATAACAACAAATATCTCCAATCATAGTAGGAGGATTGGTGCGACTGTGACCATTTAAATCAATAATATTAAATTCACCTTGAGAAGAAAATAAGAACACCCTACAATGTAAGTGACTTAAAAGCAAAAGAGATTTATTATTTTTAATTATTTATTTATTTATTTATTTTATTTTATTTTTTCGGCATCTATCTTTGGAATGTCCTACATTGACATATTAACTCCAAGGTAATCGCTGGGCAGCAGATTGAGTCATGGTCTTCTTCAGTCCAACGAGAGTGAGGTAGACATCAATAATCCATGTTCTGTACAAAGAACAAGCCCTGTATTGATAACTTTATCCCATGAGATACAGCAAACACTAAAGGATTTGTCCTCATAATGGGAGCTGTCTTAAATTGTTCCCAGATGCACTACAGAATGGGGATTATGGGTCCTGCTGGGAAACAGTTGTCACCGAAAGAACATAACTACCAATGCTACTGTGGTGTTGCACACGGCTCCCCAGGTGCGATCGATTTGTCAGTGAATGAGCAAGAAACCACCAGTGTGAACAAAATGTCCTGGACTTGTCTATAAAGTCCTGTGAGAGTGTAAAGTTGGACTCTTAAGCCTCAGAGATAGCACTGAGATATCTCCAAGAATAAACCACTTTGGGGTATGTGGTTATACAGTAGGAGAATCCTCAATGATATGGTGGTTTTGGTGTACAAAGTATAAAAGATTTTTTTCCTATAACAGCACATTCTGAAGTGTTGTATTCCTCTTATAGCACAACTGCTTATTTCTTAAACAATAACACATTGTACTTTTTTTTTTTTTAAATCAATTTATAGTTATGTTTAAAGTTGTTGGATGTGCGGTTTTGAAGTTAGTTCATGTTATCACTTATAGCAGCTATAAAGCACTGTTCCTTCATCAGCCTCAATAACATGTAATGTAACACGTAATGTAACGTAACATAATGCTCAAAACACTGATGTTGCTTTAATACTGTAAAATAAGCATTGCACTCCGAACAAAGGTTAAATCTAGAACCTTTATGGTTCTTTGGTTGTCCTTTTGGACCCTTAGAAGTCCTATTAAAATATATAACTGTGACATCATAAAGTACATTTGCATATCAAATTCACATGCAACCAATCAGAATGTATTCCCAGCTCACGCCCAGTGTTCCTGGGATAGGCTCTGGATCCACCGTGAGCCTGACCAGGATAAAGTGGGTCCTGAAGATGAATGAATGAATCAATCAGTCAATGAATGTACTAGTTAAAAGTGTAGCCTATAAAAATCATTCAAAATATCCCCAAATCAAACATTTTACTAAACTGTGGAATTAAGGATATAAAGCATTTATGCAGTCAGTGAACTTAAGCGGAAACTGAAAAAAATCTTATAAACAAATAAACATATTTTCCGATTCTTTTCCCATTTATGTAACTGTGTACTATCTGTTATTGATTTTTAAGCTACAGCACAAAAGACCACACAGAACTTTAGGTACAGACATGATCTAGTTAATTCATCATATGTTTCACATTCTAATATTTTTTTTCTCTATAATTTCATATCACCTTTTTACTGTCCAGCTGTGGACTTGGCAAATAAACACAGTAGAAGAGTAGCTACAATTAACCTATTCATCAATGAACAATAATGCAACCTTCACACCTGGCTTAGCTGTGAATGCTGCACAATTGTTTGTCCTGTATGAGATTCTTTAACTCATTAATAGAGATTGACTGTGAGAACACACACACACACACACACACACACACACACACACACACACACGCATATGCAACTGCCCCCTCACCTATCTCTCCAGACATGGGAGTCTGTACATATAATACCCCAGAGAGTGCTTTACAAACACAGCACGGCAAAGTCTATAGACATCCGCACCTCTCCGTCTTTAATTGTACCCTCCGCAATCTCTTATTTGCTGAAGGGAGACCCGCGATGGCCGTGACCTCCAAAGAGCTCTCTGAGATCTTTACTGAACCAGCGAAGGATTGCACAAAGGGATTAATACTGATACCGTGCAAAGGAGGGGAAGCAGGGAGAGAAAAGAACAGGAACTAACAGAGATCAAGACAGACGGGTGAGTAGACAGGCAGGGATGCAGAAACGTCACGAGAGCTTGGGATTCCATTCAGGAATAAAAGGAAAGGTTTTTCAGAAGGTAGATGTTTATCAGCTGCTGAAAACATCTGAAATCTTAAATCCGATTTTCATCTGTAATCTGAAATGGTTTCCTGAAGTCGTGTTTAGAGGTTTACAGTTTATAGGTTTCAGGTTTCAGAACCTAAACCGGTTCTTCTAGGAAGCCTCTGTAAATGGAAAAGCTTCAGAGTTCTACATAGACTCTTTAAAGGTTCCCATAGAAAGAGGGTTTATATGTAATTAACAGTTTTTAGGGGGCTCTACTTGGACCTCAGTCTAAAAAGGGAAACACCATATGTTCTAGAATTCTACATGGAACCTTTAAGAGTTCCCAAAGATAGTTTGTTTTTAATAGTTAAAGGGTTCCCATAGATATAATCATGGGTTAAATTGGAATTTGGCAGGTAAGGGAACTCTTGACATAAAACGGGGTTGGAGGGTCGGACTCGGCAGCTTACCTTAAAACAGCTGACCTGCTCTGACGTGCGGCACTGTTGCTGTTCTGGTCTGTGGCACTGCCCTGACCCTTGCTTATCTTTGATTTGGAGCAGCTGTTCATTCTAAAAACAGATGCAAAGTTTATATTAGACATTAAACAGAACCACAGTAAAAATAGAGTACAGGCCTATACTCTATATTTGATATATCTCTTTAACATATTTTTACATTCTTGGTCTTTAGTAATTTATTTAATTGGTATACATTGTTATTATATAGTAAAAATCACCACAAAATACCCTTGAAAATAATCATTCAGCAGCAAATTCCGCATGGCTCCCATTCTGTCCATCACTGTAAGATACATTAAGTTGTAAAGATTTGTGTGTACTGTTTGCAAGTTAAAGATAGGATTAGCATCTTTATTATTAAAATGTTCTGTCCACTGTTTGAATTAAATTCACTAGCTTATGTAGGCTACAGCAATGGACTTAATCACACAAGCTATTGCTACAGCAAGCAAACCAACCAGCTAGCTAGCAGCATTTGAACATCATTTGATAAACAAACTTGAACATTATCAGGGTAAATACTCGGATAGGGTACGAGGCCCTGTACGAGGCGAACTTGTTGTGTGAGGCCCTGCTATTTTACATATTGGAGTATCACAGTATATGTAACAACTCAATATTTGAAGTATAATATAGCCTTCATTTGATTTAGAAGCATGTTGGGTCAAAAAAAACGATATTGTAGGTATTGCAGGACAGGCCCGAGCTGCGAGGCCCTGTGCGCCCGCACACTTGGCACAGCCCCTGATGTGACGGCTCTGACGCACCACACTGTGACTCGTACATAAGATTATCATATTTATTATAAAAAGTTTGGTTAGGTGGACACAGTAAACTTATCGCGCTATCGCGGTTAAAATGAACTGAGTAGATTTGGGAGTTTGTGCTTGCATGTCCTGCATCTCACATTTGACGTGCGGGTTTTTGAGCTTTCTCTGTTACTAACGACAGTGGGCAATAACTGGGACACTCTTTTTTAAAAAAGCTGAAATGTGATTGGCTCCTGGATTGACAGTGACAGCAAATACAGCCTATAAGTAAAACGAAAAGATGGGGGTCAAATCACGTTTCATTTTTTTATTTATATGGGTTGTTTTTTTCCCTCCTCTGACTTAGAGAGTGTCGAAACACCATTCCAGCCCGTTCTGCCCCAATTTAACCCCTGGATATAATTATGGGGTTTTTAGACAGTTTTACTTGGAACCTTCTCTAAAAGGAGAAACTCTCCATGACAGGGTTGCAGGTGCAGTTAAGACGTTTTATTTCAAGACCAGGCAGACAAATCCAAAAGGGAATCAAACTCAGGAATAGTCCACAAGCAGAGGTCAGACAATGAGCAAATGGCAGTAGCAGGCGTAATCCAAAATATATAAACGAGGGACAGAATATCACAACATGAAACAAACAGCTCAGTAAAGACAAGCAGATTAACAATGAACAATACTTCACACAGAACACAAGAGAGTTTAAATATACAAACTCATCAAAGGGCAAACTGAAAACAGATGCGAGTAATGGAGACACACGAGAGGGAGACAACCAGTGACAGGACATGGGTGGAGAAAAGACGTGATTCGAAACGAAACACACACGGAAACATAAAGAAACATGACAGTTCATAAAAGTGCGCCGTAGCACTGCAGGCTGCTCATGCGCACCGAGCGTCTCGCTCGTAGCACATGGACGGGGGAATACGTGACACTTTAAGGGTTCCCATAGAAAGTGTTTTATAATTAATTCTGAAGTCCCACTCTAATCTCTACTTAAGACAAATTATGAACTCAAGTAATGTAGCTGAGGTTGAGCAACTCTCAGAGCCAGAATTTACACACCCTGCTCACAGTGCTGCCGTTTATACATTCATTTTTGTGCTCTTCTTTTCCATTTGCTTTGAGTGTTATATATTTTTTAAAAAGGCTACACCCACTTATCGCTTAAATCCTAATACAGATAGGATTTTGAAGCGCTAACCATAAACGTATAGATACAGATAGAGATAGTGGCATTTCATTACTCCCCTACACCACACACATATACACAGTTTTAACATCGCCCAAGAGGAAGCTTCCAAGTATATTGTTTGGCGACTTGCCTTGCAGTTTGAAGCCACTGGTGCTGTTGCCAAAGGTATTCGTGGTGCCCACGTATAATTCCAATCCCCGTTCTCACAAGGTGACCTTTCCTGTAAGTATGACGTGATCCTCGCTCAATCAACTGTAATCCTCTTCAAAACTGGGCAACTGAATTAAAGTGCAGATACACTGGAGATAGGCCTTGACTATAAGCAGATTAAAGATTCAAACATGTAGATTAATTTCCGAACATAAAATACTGCTGATGGAGAGAGAATGAAGTGCAACAGTGAGGAATATGATTGATGTTTGCTACATGGGAGACACAATAATTTAAATTTGAATATCATATATATATATGTTTGTTTTCTTTACTACTAAGTGAATCATCAAGTCTAATTTGCTTGTATGCTACTTTCGCTGAACAAAAAGTGCCTGGCATTGAGCTCAAAGGTCACCTCACTTTGCTCCAAAGATGATGACTGATCTAATTTACTCATGAACTCATTTAGTCTCAGTGTTAAAGGAGATAAGGTGATAAACGAAGTCACAGTGCTGTCAGGTCAGTCTCAAACCAAACTAATCAAGTGGAGAGCGTTAAGGCGGACAGGCTGCTGACTCTTACATTTCCATATACATTGGCTTCAGGCTGTCATGTTGAGTTTATGGGACAGCTCTGAAAGAAATAATCAAAAGGGGACAGGCCTGGTCTGTAGGTTTTGGGCTGGGTTACAGATTTCCCACACTAATGGGATGAATATGGTGAGGGAAGTGGCAGTGCATATACAGACACACTGAGGCTCTGTTTACACTAGTGCATTCTCGTTTTTAAATGGCATTTCAAATGAAATAGTCGAATGCCGGTGCTACTGCTCTCAAATGTTACTCTGTAGCCCTGTGTATATACATATATATATATATATATATATATATATATATATATATATATATATATATATATATATATATATATATATATATATATATATATATATATATGTGTGTGTCTATGTGCCTTTATATAACTGGGTTGTGCTTTGTGTTCACAGGTCACGTTACCACCAAGCTAAAGGCAATAAGGGTCCGTTATCGGTAAGTGGTTGACTCTGGTCTGAAAAGTGGCCATGGACATGTGGTCTTGCTGTTCTTTGAACTCTGTGAGTCAATTTGGGGAGGATCTCTGGCCACACAGGCAGCCCCGGAAGTTTCAAACTGAAACGGGGTCTTCAGCACTTCCAAAAAGTCTATATTCTCGAGGGTCGAAAACGCCGGAGTAGTGTAGACGAGTTATGCATTTTAAAACAAAAACACACTAGTGTAAACAGGGCCTGAATCAATGCTTCAGTCACTCTTCTGTAGCACTGACTATTGGAGGTTTTAAATGATATTGGCCACAGCTTACACACCCTTGTGCAACCATGAAGAACATAGAGCTAAATCCGCCTTGCTTGTGGTGTTATTACATAGGTGGTAGACCTGATTGCAGGAGTTGGATGAATACTTTTAATCAAGCAGTCCAATTTCATAGAAAATGTGGGGTATTGTAATCATTGGAAGCCATTTTGTTGCGATTTTGCATGAATAAAGTCATAGAAAAACCAGTGGCCATTAATGTTGTGCTCATGTGAATTTGCAATAATGATACCCTGTTGGACACATTTTGTGTAAATTATGGGAACTGCACCACTGCAAAAATAAGACTTGAAGGTATTCACGTGTGCTGAAGAATAAGAAATAAAGACCTAGGGCAAAAAAAAAGAATCCATGCACTACAATTCTGACATATTTTAGTAAAGCATATGCTTCTTGGTTTTAAAACAGATGTTGGCTACATTAAAAAGATTATCTGTAAATCTGTCAGTGAAAAACCCAGCACATGTCAAAAGTGTCAGCGCACATTTACTGAACAGCAGGCAAGAACAACATGGAATCATTAGCACTGTCACTTTATATCCAACATGACAGGCTGTTTTCTCAAACATAGCACAGGACTCTGGAGAGTAGTGTCGATCCGAATGTTTTTTCCCCCTCACAAAGTCATAGTCAAAATCCATGTCCAGGGTGAGGAAGCAAGCAGAGAAAGTTACCTTAAACAAATCAATAACAGGAGCTAGGTAAAACAGGCTAGAGTCAAAACAAGTCAAAACACCAGAAATTAATGACTAGGGACTTGGAAAAACAAGTTGGAAGTTCATGAACTCAAAAGCAAAAATCCCACTCAAAAAATGCTGTAAAAAAAGCACAGAGTTAATGTGAAACAACTATCAGATAAGATAAGTAATAAGAAAGGGTCTGCAGTGGGGTGCGGGACACTGACTGCGATGAGACGAGCAAGCAGTGGACATATACTTCAGGACACATACTTCAGACAGTTGTTTCACATTAAATTTGTGCTTTTCTAGTTCAAGGCTTGAGACAGATGTTGCAGTAAAGAACATGGCTTGAGAGTGACACTGAGGAAAGAGCAGTGCCTAAGACTAAGACAGAGGTCGTGACTGGGGAAAAGACAAAGGCTTCAACCCACATTGAGGAAGTATCAATGAATAAAGTTGATATAGGAAAAAAAAAACATATTGACATATGACTAACACCGGAGCTATGCCACAGGATGGGATCAGGATCTGTAACTGACACTAAAGAACCTTAAAGTCTGAGTAAGTCTCAGGGGCTGAATTTATTCCAGGGGAGGGCTCAAAGTTGGAGTCAGACTCAGGGGTAGTCTCAAAGTTTGGGCTTACCTCTAAAGGAAAAACACAGAGAGAGCCTTCTGATAGGAAAAGAACAGGATATATGACCTAGCCTTAACAACTTAAAGTAACTAGACCTGGAGATAGATACAGGGGCTGAGTCAAGTCAAGCCAAGTCAGTAGATCTTTATTGTCATCACAGCCATATACAATGTGCAGTACACAGTAAGATAAAATAATGTTTCTCCTGGACCAAAGGTGCAAGATACATGCGAGACATACACAGTGCTGACAGGACATAAATAAAGTGCAGTAGGAATAAGAAGCATGCAGAGACAGGGGTATGAGAAACAGTGGGGTGGATACTCAGAGGGGTAGTAGAGCATAAACAGTCCAATAACAAAACATTTAACATGCAATAAGACATCGCATTAAACACAACAAGGTTCATAACTGCGACTTGAAATGAAATTAAGTTTAAAGTGACAATGCAGGAATGGTTGTGAACCTGACATAAATACAATTTAAAAATGAAATACTGTGATTGTGAGCCAATACATTTAAAGTGTCAGAGTGTGTAAACAGTAAGTCAGTAGTCAGTGCAGTAACTAATTGTACAGTAAGTAACTGTATGACAGAAAGAACAACAACAACCATTAAAGTGAAATGTGCGTCATTAGCGGGTAGGTTATTAGTTGGATCCCAGGGTTATATGTGCGAAGGGGGTCAGTATAGTACATAGTCTGACAGACTGGGGATAGTAGCTCTTACTCAGTCTGGGAGTCATTGAGCAAATGGTGAAAAACCTTCTGCTGGATGGCAGAGGGGCAATAGATTGTGGGACGGGTGAGTGACAGGGATGCTGTGTGAGTAGAAAATGTGCTGAACAGTGGGTAGAGGCGTGCCAGTGATGTCTACACTATTAACTATAGTGTAGGATCTTGTGATCTGAGATGTTCTAATTCCCAAACCAGCCAATGATGCAGCTGGTCAGGATGCTCTCTATGGTGACCTGTAGAGTGTGGTGAGGATGTGACAGGAAATGTTTGCCTTCTTCAGGTTCCAGAGGAAATGCAATCGCTGTTGGGATCTCTTGGACAGGGAGTTGGTGTTGATTGTCCAGGTGAGGTCTTGCCTGGGTGTGAAATGCCAAGGAATTATGTGCTCATCACTCTTTCTACTGTTGAGCCATTTATGCACAGGGAGGAGTAATCAGAGTAGAACTTCCTGGAGTCAAATTATTTTTTATTTTGCCTGTTTTAGGCGATTTAGGCCTGTTTAAGTCTGGCTCGGGGCAGCCTCAGGAACTGAGATCTGAACATTGGGTACTGTTTGGATACCAAACGTGACAAGAAAGAAGGCTAAACAAAAAGGAGACCCAAAACAGCACGTGATGCAACAAAAGAACAGGATCTATGACTTGGAGACAGATTAAGGAGTATAAATAGAAATGAAAAAGAGTTGGCCAGCTTAGCAAAGCATTAAAAAAAAAAGTAGCAAAAATAAGGGATTTATTAATAAATTGTCACGATAGTAGTTCAAGGACAGAGAAAGCAACAGTGACTGTGTGAGAGATTAGAATAGGAACCACTAGAGCCGCTGTCAAGGAGAGTACCATTGGTGCAATATCTTTGGGACTTGTTGGACAAGCTGGGGAAACATGCTGTTGTACATGTGTGGCTGTACTGCAGGTTGTGGTCTATCTATCAAAATCCAGATAAACTAGTTGGAGGACTCAGGAATCCATTTGCCTGCTTTAAGCTGAGCTTCTAAACCCCATGGGTCTGACTATAAAAGGGGTTTCTCCACAGATTCCCAGCCCACTTACACTCTCTCCTGGTGAGTCCTGAGAGCATGAGAAAGGAGCTTACCCTCTCTGAAAGCTATGAATAAACTGTGTCTCAATACATTAAACAGTGGAAAATCTCCATAGATAACATTTCACATATATATTTTATTTATTCCACAAGAACTTGTATTAAGATAATCCTCTGCCTCGATCATGACACCTATTCAGCCTGAAATCTAAAAGGATTAAAAAAACAAAAACAAAAAAAAAACACTCTCAAAAAATGCGTTTGTTTATTTATTTGTTTTCACTCGAATGTCCACACAAAAACCTATCATTCACCCATTAGAGACGAAGGTTTGGGACGAGAAATTTTGTTTCCCCGCTACTTTGATTCCACGCACACATGATGATTTCATGAAAAGTAAAACCTTGAAACTTCAAGTAACAATTTTCCCCCTCATCTTTTTATAATACACACATGTTCATTCTTTTTTTCTGGTTGATGTTCGCTACTCAGAGGCTTGAATCTCAAATGCTGCACTTTCACCATATATATGCTCAATGAGTAAGGAATGTGACTGAGTGTCTTCTAACATTCTTACAATCTGGCAAAAAATATAATCTTATTCTAGACCATGTGATCAGCATGTCATATTCTGGAGAGTGTTTTGAGTTGTTTCACACCTGATTCTACTGTGCTTGATAACTACATAATGTGTGTTTGATAAATACTTGATATTACAGAAATATCTTGATTTCATAGGGACCATAAAACAGCTAGGAGTACTTACTTCAGCCATTACCAACTTTAACCATGAATAAAATTTTGAAGGTGATATTGTTAAATAGTAGATTCTGGTTGTTAATTAATGTTCTATAACAGCAGCCCTGACAGTAGTGTTGACTGAAAGGCAAATCAGTTTTACAGTATACAGTATTTATGTGCTTATTTTAATATAGTCTCTTTTCTATAGTACTTTACACTTAGTATAGTGCTTACACAAGGACCTGTATAGTGGATGCTCAACTTAAAAGTGTGTAATTGTTTATATGGGGAGGTTTTCTTTGAGGAGATGACAGGATTTTACATTTTTGGAAGGTGTGTCCAGTATCAGTGCCCTGTACAGTCAGAAGTAAAAGTGTAACTTTAAGTTATCTGACACAAGAGAGTCCCCATGAAGCATTTGCTATTTCCAGGTTCTATGGGACCTGATAAGTTGTGTTCCCTTTCAAAGGGAACTCAACGTTGCATGAGCATCACACTATGGGAAGAGCATCACCCTCGTGCATGACCGGCATCTGAAGCTTGTGTAACATCATGCATGATGAAATATCACGTTTCTGGGGAAAAACCATACACAAGCTGTATTTATAAACCTGTGATGTCTGATTATTCGGCCATCGTGGGGCATGAATGGCTATTTAGCTATCCACAAGGAAATTGTTTGCATTCAAGAGGCAAATTTTTGTCTCGTGGTGAGGAACGTCAGCTAGACCCAGTGAACTGCACAATAGCTACAGTCCTGGAGTTCTTACAATGACATTTCTCAGCAGGGTTGGCTCCTTCTACAATCAGGGTCTACATGACTGCCATTTTGGACAGCCACACCCGTATTGATGGAGCCTCTTTGGGGCAACATCCTCTAACATCGTGGTTTATGCATGGTGTCAGGCAGATGAGGCACATCTGCAGACCACGCATACCTTCCTGGGACCTATCTATGGTCCTGGAATGTCTGTCAGGTGTCCCATTTGAGCCCCTAGAGTCAGCCTCAGTCTGACTCTAAAGGTAGTACTTCTGCTGGCCCTGACATCTCTCAAGAGAGTAGGAGATCTACAAGCTCTCTCTGTTGTCCCCTGGATTAGCCAAGGCCTTCCTATCTCCTAGGCCGGATTATATTCCTAAAGTGCCTACGTCTGCTGCCCAGCCTGTAACGTTGCAGACTTTCTGCCCTCCTCTGTTTGTCATACGGAACAAGAGGAATTGCACCTACTGTGTTCAGTAAGGGCTCTCTGTACTTACCACCACCGGTGGTCTATGCCACACACATTCATTTGATATTACAGCCTATACATTCCACCCTGGGCTTGAGTGTCTTGCAGTGATAATCTGCCTCTGATCTTTTGAACAGGCCATGCCCTCAGTATGATGGAATGGGTATTCTCGTTCCCACAGCGTGAATCTCGCGCAATGTTGAGTTCCCTTTGAAAGGGAACGTGTGGGTTATGCATGTAACCCTGTTCCCTGTGAAGGGAATGAGATGTTGCATAGCTTTGTCATACTGGGGCATGCCTGTGAATAGCATCTTTGCTTCAGATAATAGAGGCTGAAGGCGTGGTTCACAGGTGCCATTTTTATATCACGCAATGCGCTTAATTTTCACGTCAACTGATCACGGGAGGCCTATAAATAGGCATGATGTTACACAAGCTTCAGAAGCTGGTCACGCGCGAAGGTGCTTCCCACAGCGTGAGGCTCATGCAATGTCTCGTTCACTTCTCAGGGTACAGGGTTACATGGGTAACCCAGATGCTTTATTTTTGCTTTATTAATTTCAATTAAGAGAAAAAAAGAGAGGCTAGTGAGGGAACAGTTGACATAAACAAGGCCAGACCTTTCATTGCTGTTTCATGTTATTCTCGCATTTTCTAATTTGCTAATTATTGCCCATTAATATTTTCACCTAGCATTTATACCAGTGAATGTACCTTCACCTGTCAGGAATCACTGGAGGATGCAAGTGCAGGTACTCAATGGTTTTATTTAAGAGTAGCAAACTGAACAGAAACGTAATCCAAAGGCTGAGTAAGATTCAGGCAAGGGTCCAGCAATAAACAAACAATGTGATCAAGACTAGGTAAGAGCAAATAAGTAATCAACAGCTTGGTATAGACTGGTACAAAACCAGAGCATATGCTTTGCGATGAACAAAGAAACACGACTACAATACGGACACAAACTAATCAAGGGGCAAACTGAAAACAGGTGACAGTAATCATGACACGTTAAGGATACAACCAATGACATGACATGGGCGGAGACAAGACATGAAACAAAACAAAATATATTTATATTTTATATGGCAATATAAATAAACACATAACAATGCGGAAGTATGTGCCGTAGTATTGTGAGTTGCTATGTGTGCAGCGTTTGGTGAGAGGGGAAGATACATGACACTTATACAGTCTTTTAGAAGACACACTGCCCATTTCACATTTGGTTGCTCTGAAATCCCTCATCTGCTTTATTATTAATATTGTACTAATTTTTTTTTTAGAAAAAACAAACTACAAAACATCTGACAGTCATTCGTATTGCGTTGGACACTTTTGCGTCCTTACACACAACTCCAAAAATTTATTGAAATTAATTGTTATTTTTTCATCCATTACAAGCAATTAAAGCTATTAATTATGAATCTTTTCCATGACAGCCATTCATTGTCCCTTGTCATGAAAAATGATCTGCAATTATTTAATCACCACCAAGATTATAGGTGTCTACAATAGAGGAAGGCCCTGTTAGCAAGACATGTTACGACTTTTATGCATTCTACCTGTCATGGCAGAGGACAGCAGGCCAGAATGCTCATCGACAGAGAGAATCGATATCTAATTACCGGGTGCACATTAGAAAGTTGGGGTGGGGGTTGGGGGGGGGGGAGGGGGGGTTGCAGCCTCTCCCATCATTCCTCTCCAAGCTCAATAGCACATACTTGGATTATTTCTTAACCCTGCATTTGCATGGCATCACTGAGGGACTGTCTTAAGAATCCACTGGCATCCACTTTTGCTTGCGCTGATTTAGCTTGCTGCAATCTGGCAAAACTGTGTTCGATTTACAGCACATCACCGCTAATGATAACATCACTGTGAAAATCGGCAGGAGTGAGTGTGTCTTGCAGATTTAAAAAAAAAAAAAAAAAAAAAAACTCAGCCAGTTTTGATCTGCAGCTGAGCTAGGAAAGTAATTTGAAGTGAGACACATCAATATTCTCCAGCTGCTTTACTTTCATTCAGGTACTTCAATTTAGACAGTCACAGCAGGTTTGGTTCAGATCTGTTCTCCTTGTGTCATTGCCACTGCAAGTCATCCACCATGTAGGATCGAACCAGGCAGCAGAGATGATAACAAGGAAAGATAAGACATTCCATTTAGACAACCCTTAACCACTCAAATCATAATTCAAAGACACTGGGTGGGACTGGTGCCAAAAAGTCTGGGGTGGACGGACAAACAATACCATTAGTAAACACTAGCGGACTTTGTCAGAGGGGCTACCTGGCTGAATGTTGCAGTAAAACCATAAATCCCCCGCCCCAAAAGAAAAAAATGCCACAAGTGGGTTGAGAAGCAAGCCCTTTTCCTGGACTCACCAAACCAGATGGCTTATTCATCAGATAAAACCCAAGGTCCTTCAACCGTAAAGTAATAACTTCAGGGAGAAAACGGGGAAGTCCCCTCTTCCTTTCTTGAATCAGCACATTCCACAATCAGAGCAGTCCACAGAAACAATGACTGTGAAAATTAATACATCTGTAAAACAACTGCAATCACCTATTTTCTGCCATGCTTTCTTCTGGACTTCTGGACACTAAGTTGCCACAAATCGCTTCATTTATTTAGCATACATTAGTATAGTAATACTAACATGATTGTTGTATTTTACTGTTAACAATGTACTTAACAACAGTTAACAGATGTCTTGTGTGGTATGTGTGTATTAGTTGAATAATTTTTCGGATGAATAAAAATAAGGAAAAACAAATAGTATGTCATTATATGTAAATGTTAGTATTTCGGACAACGTTTAATCCACATATTATGAAAAGCATGGAGCCACCCATCCGCAGAGACAACAGACTGATTTTACATCATGGGCGGAGCATATGGCTTACACCCTGTCCTAAGACAATCTCTGGTTGGTTGGAACCCTTAGGGGGTGCGACTAGCCAGTGAGAGTTAAAATCCAAATTTCTTCTCTCTTCCGCTCCTGGCTCAATCAACTCAACTCATCTCACCTCATCGAGGGCGGCGGGAATGCTCTAATCAACATCTGCTCGGAGACCCAGCCTAGAGCTCATCAGCTTTTCAAACCTCCCGCCGCCAGCTCTCCAAACATCCCTCATACACCATTTTGTTCATCATTCCAGTTGGTCTTCCAAGACGCCACTCAAGGGCCGACCAGACCATCGCGTAATGAGGAAATCCCTTCAACACAACTATCAACAGGCAAGCAGTACCCCATCTAGCTAAGACTTGTGCATATAATATTAAGTATAAAGCCCTTCTAAAGAAGTGAACTTACATTGATAGATTTGATGGTTTGTTCAGGTCATGGTCTGTGAAATAACATCCTGCGTTATAAACTTGGAACTTCATTCACTCTGTTAAACCATGTTCACTTCTGCTTGTCTGTGCATGTGTGTTTATGTGTTAGATTAGTTTCTGTGTTGTAGAATAGTCCAATAAATTTTCCTCTGCTTTTAAACACACATGTCTCATTGTTTACCAGGTCCATTGCCTTGAATTATTAATCTTGCTACATGCTCTTCAAATAATGTTTCACTGTATTTAGGATATTATTGCCGGTGGCCACAGAGGTAATATCTAATGCATATTTAATTAATAAGTTAGCAAATGAATAACTTGAACTTGAATCGCTGGACGAATAGTTGATCAGAAATACTAAATTAGCCAAACTACCCCTTTCGAGCATGATCTGCTAGTCTTTCCCAAATAATTTGGGGTATAATACTGGTAGCTTAATTGAAACAACTAAGATCCGTTACATATAATGGTGGAGAATGCAACAATTTAACCCAAACAGCTAATTTTCCCTACATCCATCAACCATTCCCCTCCACCAATGTCACGTTTGCAATTTCATACCAGTTAACATGACCACCCTTTAGAAGAAGTGGCAGCAACAACAGCATTAGCCTTGGCTAACTGTGACAGGATAAATAAACAAAGCTTTAAAAAAATGAATTATGGAGGTGGCTGCTGGTGTGGCATTGTAGCCTCATCAGGCCTCTGCTTGAGATTACCCCATATGGGCCGATAATTACGAACGCGAGCATCGAGTGACCTGGATCCTTCAGGGTTCACTAAACGATCTTTAGCAATGTGTATACCCCAGCTGCGCCAGATAGAAGATCACCTTTCAAAGCGGCCAAGAGGGATGCTGCATCACTGTTGTTAATGGCTAGTGCACGTCTGCTCTCTTTTCAAGGATGGCGTCTCCTTGTGCTGGATGAGCGTCTCTCTTTCCTCTGGGCTGGATGAGAAAAGTCAAACCAATTAAACTAAGTTTGATCATTGTTTGCGCACTGCCCCGAGTTACAATCAGGCTTATTACAGCCATCATTACAGTACATGAAGGCTAACATGTGTAAATGTCTGTTTCTATAAGAATGTGTATCAAAGATCACAATAAGAGGATGTATCTAGTCTGAAATGATTATAAACTTCCATGTTCTCACACTTTCATATTTGTCGGCTTTGTTTTTTAAGCACGGAGCTACTTTTTGAGATGACTATTTATAGGCACAGAGGCATTGTTCTGAAGTGGAGAATAAATCTATCCAAAGCTGCCTTGTGACCTACTTTTGGCTAAAACATGGCACGGTTAAGCTTTATGCTTGGCATGTGTGAAGACACCATGAAATGCAGGACATGGGTTAACATTAGTTTTGTATGTATGTTATTGTAACCTAAATGACGGGCAAGGAGGAGGCGGGATCCAGCTGAACATAAAGCGCATGTGCATTTCTCTCTCTCTCTCTCTCATTGGTGCTTCCAGCCACTCCTTTATTGCTCTCTCCCACTGATTAGACAACTCAATGCCAGGCATGCGTCCTCACAGCCTGGCCCCTCCCTTCTCCTCATCACACTCCTCCATTGGCCAGATTCAGGCTGTCTGACATCGCGTCCCTCTCCCTTCCTGGGTTTCAGCAACACTGTAACAAACTTAAACAATGGGCAAGGAGGAGGCAGGAACTGGCTAAAAATGCACATTATATTTAATAATAATACATATTTAATAATAAAATTTACACGCTCATATCTAGACCAATAATGAACTGGAGTGATGTAGCTGAGGTTGAGGAACTGTCAGAGCCAGAATTCACACAAACACTGACACTGCTAGCTTTTCTCCCTCTGGATTTTGTTTTAACCAACAAAAAACACTTTCTGGTTTAGACCACGCCCACTTTGGGTTGGAATCCAAAACGGATACAGATTACACCCATTACACCCTTAACGTACATGCAATGGTGTAGCTAGGAATAAATTTCAGTGCTGGCACTATTCAGACTGTCATTTAATTATTTAAGATACCATCTAACATAGGAAATAAAATACTTTCATGACACTTCCACTGACAACAGTTAAAATATAATGTATGTTTCTTTTTCTCTTAGGGTTCTCGCTGTGCTTTGGGGGTTTCCTCTGGGTATTCCAGTTTCCTCCCCAGTCCAAAGACATGCATTGTAGGCTGATTGGCATCTCTAAATTGTCTGTAGCGTGTGAAGGCGTGAGTGCTTGTTGCCCACGCCTTGTGCCCTGAGTTTCCTGGGATAGGCTCCAGGCTCCTTGTTACCCTGTGTAGGAGAAGCGGTACAGAAAATTGATGGGTGGATGAATGAATCATAATGATGACCTTGGTGCCAAATGTGTTATCTCATACGTACTGTATATAAACAGCTGTGCTGTATGTATGTTCTGTTATGCACCTACGAATAAACATTTGGAATGAATAAGCATTTGGAAATATTTCAGTGGGGTTCAAACCGAAAATCCCTCCTGTGTGTGTCCATATTACAGTACATACCAAACTACTGTATACTATTCAAGCAGGATGGCTCACCAGACAGGGTGTATGTGTACTGGTGAGCGATTTATGTATGCATACATATTCATGCAAAGTCGGCATGTGGGAATATAAATGTGTGTGTGTGTGGTGTAGCACCTGCTGACCCAGTTTCCCAGACTGAAGCAGGCCTGTATGGAGTCAGCCCAGCTGTTAGTCTGAACCCTGCACAGGTGCTGAAGTATACAGAGGACAAACACACAGGGACATACTAAAACCAGCCAGAATACAGAGCACTACAAGAGCCATCACTTCCATAAATACTACTTTCAGCTCTGGATTGAACTCCCTGAATTTAATTTTTAACTTCATGAAGGTGCTGATGTTGGGGGGAATTCTCTCGAGTAGGCAGTAATTCTGTATTAGTGTTGTTGCGGCAGGATGTTTTATTCAGCATGAGTTCAACGCTGTGGTTAAAACACTGGCCGGTGTGTGAATTTCATTTTTCTTAAACTTCACCATATACATGATTCATAAGCTTCTTTCCATGGTTTCCTAAAGTTGTGGTGTCAAAATATGGTATGTTATAGGCAACAGCAACAACAACAAAAAAACTAATTTTGCCTAAACCCATTTTTAAAAAAATAAGAATTTGATCACAGCATCATCTGATGGGTTTTCCAAGACTTCCACAGATTTACACAAAAAGCACACAGACAGAGGGTAATCACTTATGCATAATGCTTTATAACTAGTCATGCCAGGCTGGCCAGATCCTCCAATTAGCCTGAAGGAGTTGTGAGCAGCCACAGCTGATCTGCAGGAATCTGGTGCCAGCATGTGTGTTGTTATCGACTGACTGCTGATGCTTTCTGCAAATCTTAAGCAAGGCTGACATGATAGCTCATGTGTTTCGAGCCAACTCTTGTATCAAATTTTGTACAAATTAGGCGGATTAGGCCGTTTGCCATTCATTCCTCACACACAGGGGTCAGGGCTTTCATGCTGGTATATTTCATAGCTCAGTTCCCGAACCTTTTAAAGATGCAAGGATTGGATTTCAGAATCAGACTTTGAAGTTTTGATGTTCACAGTTTGGGTAATGTATGCCTAGTTCTCCAAGTTCTCATAAAAACTGACATCACCTGATGGACAAAATATTACATTGATCACATATGATATATTCACATTAGTAGTACTATACATTAAGGCCAGATTATATTGCTACATATTTTGATATGTCATATATTAAAATACATTAAAATAAGTACTCTACAAAGCATAATTTTGTTTTATTCATCATCCTTCATCTGGAACATCTTAAATGGATGACGCTAATACAAAAAAAAAAAAAAAACATTTAATTAGAAAGGTTAGATGTGTGTGTGCTAACTGTGACCCTGTGTAGGATAAACAGTATGAAAAATAGATAGATGGGTTAAATTGGTTATATTGGCTTATTTGCATATAAAAAGCACAACTGTTGATAAAGATCAGTGGTCAAAAACCCTATTCCTTGAGATCTACCTTCCTGCAGCTTTCATTTCCAACCTAAATCTAACACACCTGTTGTAGTTGATCAAGAACTTCTTAAGGCAATGATTAGATGGTCAGGTGGACTTGATTATGGTTGAAGCTAAAATCTTCAGGAAAGTATATCTCCAGGAACAGGGTTGGTTACCACTGATATAGAAGTTTACCGGCACAACAAAATGTATTTATTCGTCCCTATACAATATTTTGTACAAGACTTGGGCATCATTTGTGGTGGAACTGCTTATTTGTGGCGGAAGAAATTGCTGATATCATAAATAGATATTGTGGTACAATGTTTGATGCTTCTTGGACTTACTTTTTACCTTGTATGCTGTTGTGTAAAAAAGAAATGAAATACTTAAGCTCATGTCTTATTTGGAATCACAGCTTTGAAGATCTATCCCACTTTCCTCTCCTGCCTGCCACCAAATCCCAGCCATGATTCATCATAACACATTCCCTGTCATGTTCTGTTGTTTAACTGTTATATATTTTGCAGTTTGAAGCAATATTTACATGAGAAGCTACTACTTCTCCATACTAGAAATCATTTTGGCATGTTAATATAATGATATTCTCTTGAACCTTCATCTACTCTGCCTGCCACAGTGCACAGGGAGTTTCTCAACGTTTCCTCTAAGTCACCACCGTAACCCGAAAAACACAAACTTCCCCCATGCTGCTCTTCCAAGGATAAAGCTGGATACAGTCATTTTCCGAAGGGTCCATCGATCACGACCCAAAAGTGAAGCAGATATGGGCCGGGCTATTCTTCTCCCTTGTCAGGCTGTAAGACAGGGGACACCCGAACATAAATCTTCAGCTTGTTTGCCGGAGGGGGCTTTAACCCGCGACGCTGATCATTTCCAAGCACAATCGTTGTCTTGTTTTCCACGACTCGAATCAATAACCGTTCTCATGGAGTTATTATTTACATATAAAGTGACAGTGGTTGATACCTGCAGGGTGGAGACGGTAAAAATGTTATAGATGTAGTAGAATGCTTCAGCATAGGTAACTGCAGCACTTCAATGCAGTTTTCACAAATTATGGCCAAACTGTATTTGCAAAAACGCCTATTTTTGTTATTTAAATGTATCCATATTAATGTAGCGCATTACTTTTTAGATTTGGCACGAATGTCTATTTTAATTCCCAGGCTTGCAGGTACACACGCATTCTCACAAACACCCCGAACTCCTTCACACGCACAAACACACACGCCCACGTCTCCTCCCACTCCTTGACTGATGAATATAGTAGATGACACCCAAATTTCCGAAGGATGCTCTTTGGCCCATTCCTCATCACTGGCCCTTTCCTTTCTGTCATCTCTGTAATGATGGAGCTTCAGCTAAACGCGTCCTCACACATATTCATTTACACAGAGATTCGTTTAACCTGCGAGCCAGAAAAGTGCGCACAGGGAGCTGAGATGAAGGTCATGACAAACAGAGACAAGGTCGCCGCTCCTCTGCGTCCTCCATTTGCAAATATAATTGCTCATCCAGATTCTGTTGTGCTCATCAAAAGAGGGTCTCTGATGATGTGCTTGTGTAGGTGTGTGTGTGTGTCTGCGTGTGTGTGTGTGTGTGTGTGTTTCACGCCCCCGTCACCAGTTAAGTGCTAATAAGGCCTTATTACCATGAGCCATCCTTCCATTTTGCAGCAAATTACGCAATTTTGAACTGTAATGATGTCACTTTGAAGTATGCATTAGGGTCAGCGCTGAAGGACGAGTGTCTTGCGAATCGCTACTGCCATAAATGAAACAGCATAAAGAAATAAAGAGTGAAGAAAAGAGTTTTTCAATGAAGAATAGAGCTCTTCAAAACAACTGGCACTTTCAAAATCTCGATCACTGCAGTTAGTTTCGTAGCATCTAAACCGGACATTCAAAATATGTACATCCCCATAGACAATGAATAAGAGAAAAAAAATAAAAAATACGATATCAGAATGTTCCATAAAGGATTTGACAAGGTGTAAAGTTCTGGGGACCATAGGTGACATCCTATTTAACCTTTCTGTGAGGAGACGTTTAGCTTTTATGAAAGGAGTCTCCAGTGTCAGCACTTTGAAACAGGTAAAGCTGTTGCTTCAAATTTTCCAGCGCCTTAAAGTGTTTTTTTTTTTTTTTTCCTGTGATTTGTGGTTTCATTGTAACAGAACAAGCTACGTTTTTGTCTAATAAACTTCACGAGTGAAAAAAAAAAGAATTAAAAAAGTCATAACAGGAACTTGTCTCACAGATGCTCCAAAGCATTATATGTACCTGTAAATGGATAAAACGTATGCATTGTCCTTTAATTAATAATAAAAAAATTTAAAAAACATTGTTAGTGTTGAAAATTGTTGTGGTCTAAGAGGAATAAACCAATTGAGGACATATAAAGAAAAATAACATTGGGGTGGTAACAGTAACGCTGCATCATTGATTATTTTCCTACAACAGCATGCCCTCTAGTGTTTATAAATATTCTGGGCCCCCCTAGTTGCTCGAACATTTATAGTTAATAATGTTTCCGGTCATAATGTTACAGAATCAACATTCGAAAACATCTGCTGTTTCTTTCCTGCAACATCCTTAGCATCATTTATTAACCTTTTCTTCAAACGTTCAGTAAAGAAAACATTCAGTAAACATCCTGCTGTTCTAAAATTGTTCATCTGAATTGTTATCAGAAGGCTCAGAATCTTAGACCCGATTGAATCCCATATATGAACTTCATCTAAACACACACACACACCACGATCAGTTACTGTAGCGGTAGCTCACATATAGAATCTACTCTGCCAGGAGTTGATTTCAGTAACACAGTCTGGAAGTACACTAGAGGTCACTGCGAATGACTTACTGCTTGTAAAATGCAGTGTTAAGATGGAGAAAAAGGGCTGCATGGGTCAGCACTTTCCCTAATCCCTCCACAGTCCCCCTAAACCGCCTGCAGCATCCAGTCAATTATCAGCAGGAGACACGACAAATGTGTTTTTCACTAGTTTTCATTACATTCATTTCTTACCCTTTCCACAACCTCTACTCTCTCTCTCTCTCTCTCTCTCTCTCTCTCTCTCTCGCTCTCTCTCTCTCTCTCTCTCT
The DNA here is from genome assembly GCF_001660625.3 of Ictalurus punctatus. Classification (NCBI taxonomy): domain Eukaryota; kingdom Metazoa; phylum Chordata; class Actinopteri; order Siluriformes; family Ictaluridae; genus Ictalurus; species Ictalurus punctatus. Next base: position 15,636,119 of record NC_030441.2, on the reverse strand, counting down.
CTTTTCCACTAACTCTGTGCTGGGTAAGCTCCAGGACGTACTGGTGGGGAAATGTGCAGAAACATGAAAAAAAGACGAATCAAAAGGGAAAACTGTTCCAGAACAAATTCACACAGAGAAATTCATTTATGGACTCCATGTCTGAGCTGCACTCATTTCAGGCAATTAAATCCGCCTCCAAAGCTCCTTTTGAAATTTCATTCTTGAGGGTGGATTAATTAATTGTTAATACTGGAATAAAGTGCTATGTATTGCAATCTAAGCACATGCTTAAAAGTGTAATAGAGAAGCTTTTGAGTGTTAACCCTTCTGTTTGTCTGACTGAAAAAAAAAAAAATGTGAACATTATATTACTTTCTTAGATTTCTCTAAGGAACATTTAATATCGCATTCACACCCATCAGCCATAACATTAAAACCAGTCAAATATTGTATAATATAACCCCTTGTGGCACCAAAACAGCTCTGACCTGTCAAGGCATGGACTCCACAAGACCTCTGAAGGTTTGTGTGGTATCTGCACGAAAAGTTAGCAGAAGGTATTTTATATCCTGTAAGTTACGAGTTGAGGCCTTGTTGGATCTGACTTGTTTGTCCAGATGCTCGATCGGATTGAGATCTGGGGAATTTGGAGGCCGAGTCAACACCTTGAACTCAGTGTCATGTTCCTCAAACCGTTCCTGAACAATTTTTGCAAAAAAAAATAAATAAATAAATAAAAATAACAAATCAACTTTTGCGAGGTAACAGTAACTTTGCTTCACATCAGGCTGCATCAGACCACCCCGTTGTTGATTAGTTTCACACCCCAAAGTGATTAAATTACTTATATTGATATGACAGAAATTGTGTCCAGGTCATTTTGACAGAAGATGATTAAAGTGAAAAAGTATTCAAATGACTGGTCTGATTTTACCTGGATATCCCCAGTGGTGAAAATTTTATATATTGGATTTTCATATTGACAAGTAGTTAAAACACACACTTTGTTATACATTTTCACGAGTTGAAGAATTTTAAACTTGTTGTAATTATGGCATTATATTAATTCCTGTAATACAGATGTGCCAAGAGTGGAACGGCATAAAAACTGAATATGTTTATAGATAGGGCTTCATAACAGGAGCAAGGGGTTAGAATTCAGACAAAACAATTATCCCAGAGGAATACAAAACACTGGCAGAGAGAAAAACTCATCAAAGCAGCACCAGCATTTAATGTAAGCAGAGCTCGAGATGAACTCTGTAGCAAAGCAGGCCACATTTCCACCAGCCAAAACATTGCCACCAATAAATAATATAACAAATTTAATTTAACGTTTTTTTTTTCTCTCTCTCTCTTCTGTCAGACATACTGCAGGGAATCTGTGTGTGTAAAAAAAATAAAATGTTTTATTAATTTTATTTTTAATTAACAATCTTCTAATATCTTCTGTATAAAACTTTTTAACAACTAGGAGCGATACTCTACAATGAACTGAGTTTTGTGATGTGTATATGTATTGATGTGAAACAGGTGTGTATGTGTGTGTGTGTGTGATTACAAATCTAGAGCGTGAGGGCAAGGTGACAGGTCATGTGACTGATCAGGTGATAAGACTTGGGTTTCTGGGAAATGGAGCTTATGTTTAGTCTGCCACTTTTCATTGATCCCAATGTTTTGTTTTGTTCTTCTTCTTTCTTTTTTTTTTCTTTTTTTTCTTTTTTACATTTATTGTCTCCTCTGAAATGTTTTCGATTCTTTAAAAACCACTATTCTGTCTCTAAGCGCTTTTGAGGTGGGCATACAGCGCTCAAATTTACACATCCGAGAGCGATCAAATTTACACATTCAAGCCGTGAGGAAAAACTGAGAGAAAAAATAGGCATGAGTGATGAAAATGCGCAACCCCAACGCAACATACTTCCATTACACACTTTAATATACACAGTTTTCATTTGATGAGCACCAGCGAAAGGTTACTGGCAAATTAATAAAGCTACACGCCGGTGCCAATTTTTTTAATATGGGTGTGAATTTCACGGGTGATGGCAAGTAACATATAGAATGTGTGAAAAAAAGCACACATAGGTCCTGAATGTCTATTTATAAAGTCGCTGATGATTAACTCGCTTTACAACCACCTTCCCTGTCTGATGCCAAGTTGTGATGATATGTTTGTTGATGTTTGCATCGGTAGCTTGGAGGGTAGTGTGGTTCCAGTCAACAGCCTCTATAGGTCTAATCCGAATTGGCCGTATACAGTGCCCTCCACTAATATTGGCACCCTTGGTAAATATGAGCAAAGAAAGCTGTGAAAAATTGTCATTATTGTTTAACCTTTTGATCTGTTGTTTAAAAGAAAATCACAAATATACTCTGCTCTCAATGACTGCGACTGACTGATAACACAACACAGGTTTTTTTATATATATATATATATATATATATATATATATATATATATATATATATATATATATATATATATATATATATAAAAGATATCTTTGTTAAATATATGTGTGCAACAATATTAGCATCTCTATGAATTCACATGAGAACAATATATTTGAAGTATATTCCCATTGACAATTTAAATTTTTTAGTACACCTGGGTGACTAGGAACAGGAAATTGTTCAGCCACGACTTATAAATATAAAATAAATGAATGATACAAATATGAGGTAACACATAGGTCAAATTCCCTTAGTCATTCATAACAACGGGTAAGACCAAGGAATATAGCTGTGATGTATGGGAAAATGTTGTCGATTTTCACTGTAAGATTTTCACTGTAAAAATGCCCATTTCCACCATCAGGACAATAATTAAGAAGTTCCAAGAACTGAAAGAACTGAATTTTATATTTACAAAATGACTACATTTATGAAACTGTGACACAGCTCTCATCCCCACATCTCACATAATCAATCATCTCGATTTCTGTCAAAGTAAATGGAGGAACTCTTGTTAATGTGAAATAAAATCTATCAGTGTATGTGCGACTTAGCTAACAAGTATATAGTTAAAAAAAAAAAAAAAAAACAGAAGAAAAGAAAGATTAAATAGGTCTAGAATTAAGTGCTCAATCTTACATTTTCCAAAAAAGATTTAATAGTAATAATAATTTTAAAGTTATTGGTCAGACCAGACACATTCACTGATGGCAGTCAAGCCTGTTGTAATAGAAGCTGGAGTGTGTATATAACAGGTTTATGGTAACCACCAGACACTCTGGGCGAAAAACATTTGCATGCCGTGTCCTTATTAATTGCTGTAGGTTATGTTTTTCCTAGGAAAAGGACTTCAGTTTATTCCTCTTCAGGATTGCCAGATATTCTGTCTCACTTGCAAGCAACTTTGGGTAAAAGCATGTGCCAGATAAATAAATACAAAAGTAAACAGGTTTGAAATGTACTTTTATACATTGACAAATTAAGCATATGCATTTTGTGATCAGTTCAGAAATCATATGTGGGATAAAAGCCTCTGAAGGAGAGATGCAAGAAAATATGAATGTAAAATGTTTTCATAATGATGCATTATTCACAAGTGGATCAAACATTCCCCACTGTGAGGAAAGGTCTATGCAATCTCCAGTAGGGTCATTCATTCTTCAAGAGTGCTGCCTCAAAGCACATATGATAGTTAAATATATATCTTAGTGTTGTCCTCTGATTTATTTTATAATAAGAAAAACAGGGCTTCCACTCATTCCACTAATTCTCTTTTGTCTAAGAAATGTCCATAACGCTGAAATACAACCTCTCTCTCTCTCTCTTTATTGTCAAAATGTACAGACTTTCAGCTGTTTGCAATGAACAAATCAAGCAAAAGCAATTGAAGTAGTTCAACACAATGAATTGGTTTCCCCAAATTCAACTGAAAATGCAACTTATAATGATTTCTCCAGTATCAAAATTATTCAACCCCCTGAACAGAATCCCTCACAACAGCACAAATATGCAAAACAGGCGTTGTCTCAAGCACACCTGGTGCAACTAATGAAGATCGTCATTAGTTGCACCAGGTGTGCTTGAGCTGGAACACATGAAATACCTGAACTGGCTAGGGGTAGAAAACATATGAATACCCGGACAAGGCAGAAAAAGGAAGCTATCGACGGCTGCAATCAGATTACTGAGAAGGCAGGTTGTGAAAAACCCTTGAGTGACTGCAGAAGACCTGCAGCAAGACTTGGTGGCAACTGAGGTTTCAGTGAGCACAGTAAGGCGTGTACTAAACGCAGAAGGTTTCCATGCCAGAACTCCAAGACGTTCACCACTACTGACCCAAATGCACAAGAAAAGTCGGCTCAAAATCATATACATAAGCCACAGAACTTTTGGGATTCTTGTTCTGTGGAGCTTTTCAGAACGATGGATCAGTGGTATGTGTGGAGGAAGAAGAATGAAGAAAGAACACTCTGTCCACAGTTGAGCATGGTGGTGGCTCAGTGATGCTCTGGGCTGCTTTGCATCCTCTGGCACTGGAAACCTGCAGCATGTGGAAGGCGAGATGGATTCATTCATTCATTCATTCAAGTATCAGGAAATCCTAGGAGAAAACGTCATGCTGCCTGTGAGGAAGCTGAAGCTCATTTGACCTTCCAACAGGACAATGATCCCAAGCATACCTCAGATTCCACCAAGGCTTGGTTGCAGAAGAAGTCCTGGCATATTCTACATTGCCATCACAGTCACCTGACTTGAACCCCATATAAAATCTCTTGTGGGATTTGAAGAAGCACGCAAAAACCCAAGAATATTACTGAACTGGAGGCCATTGCTCATGACGAATGAGCTAAGATTCCTCAGGAACGCTGCCAGAAACTGGTGTCTGGCTATGCATCTCGTTTGCAGCAGGTTTATATAAAAGGGCTATTTAAGTAGTCAACAAAGACTCATAAATTACCTGAGACCATATTCTGGAGGTTTAAATTGCTGGGGTAGGGTCACAGGAGGGTTAAAAGAATGAACATGACTAAAGATCATCAGAACCTATTAAAGAAATATCAGTTATTTTAATTGAAGACAGCTTAAGAAAATATTATTTATTTAGAATGAAGAAAAACAACTGTACACTGCCCTTTTGTGCCAGTCTCTCAATGTGTGGGCATCAGAACTGTTTCTGAAAAAAAAAATATTAATCAAAGGAAGCTGTATTCACAAAGCAATCAGTAAATTATGAAATAATACTGAGGAGAAGTAACCAATAAAAAAAAATACTCAACCAAGAGGTGGTGTGATGCAAAGCTCATGCAGAGCTCACTCAATTTCATGTAAAGCTCACTTACTTGATTATTTTCCTCAACATTTTTTCCCCCATAATTATACCATAGCAATTTGCCAACTACTAAAATTATATACTTTATATAGATACAGTAGATAGATAGATAGATAGATAGATAGATAGATAGATAGATATACAAACTGGACAGTTGTAGATGGGTGGAACAGGAGTGGAACCTGATGTGGTCTTCTGCTGACCATTTGGCGCATGGTTTGTGATGCTTTTCTGCTCACCACGGTTGTAAAGAGTGCTTACTTGAATTACCATACCCTTTCTGCCAGCTCAAACCACTCTGCTCATTCTCCTCTGACCTCTCTCATCAGCAAAGTATTTCCGCACGCAGAACTATGGCTCACTAGATGTTTTTTGTGTTTCCTCACCATCCTGTGTAAACTCTAGAGACTGTTGTAATACTCAAACCAGACTATCTGGCACCAACAACCATGCCACAGTTAAAGTCACTCTGAGCATGGCAAAGATCACTTTTTTCCCCATTCTGATGAATGAAAATTACTGAAGCTGTTGAGCTGTATCTGTATGATCTATGCATTGTGCTGCTGCCACACGATTGAATGATTGGATAACTGCAGGAATGAGCAGATGCACAGGTGTAACTAGTAAAGTGAATGGTGCATGTACTGGGTTTGTAATAATAAAGCTATTAACAGTAAAGGAAAGTATTTATTTTACATGATTTCATTTTACAAGGCTGAAACAAATGGGGAAACAAATTACGCTACATACTTCACTGCAAAGGGCACTAATAGCTAGCATTTAATAAATGTTTAAACAATGTATGCCAGTTTGAATTTTCCTATCTCTACTGGTCATTACAGAGTGAAATTGGAGCATAGCAAACTGTTATAAGGCCCGTAGCCATGTAATTTTAATTGCTTTACTGATCCACAAAGGCGCGAGCTGAGCCAAAGGACATAAATGTGATGTATTATGGATATTTGGACCAACATAATAGAAGAGAAAATAAAAGCTGGATGTGATATAAAAAAAGTTTTAAAGCTGTTATTTAAATAATTATGAAATATTTTTATTTAACCTTGGCTCCATGCTCTGTGAGTTTTGTGATTTTAATGCTTCTTGGCAAATGGTTTGCTTAGCTATTTCCATATGCGGTTACGAAACGAGACTAGAAGCAAGCGCAGATCAACGCCTTTATTCTCGAACAGAAGTAAATAAACATGAGACGCGGTCTAGACTGGAATAGATAATGGAGGTTTAAACATGAAACTGGATGCGAGGCATGGAACAGACACGAGAACAGGACACGAGAACACGGCCGCTTAGCATACTTAAACGTCATCACCTTTACATTCATATATTCAGTTAATACTGCACAAAGTACACAGCAACACGAGGGCTTTAAATAACCAACATAATTACGCTTGAACATAGACAGCTGGGACCAATAATGACACACCCTCGAACATCAACCAATGACTGAACAGGAAGAGCACAAAACCAAAACAAAGGCACGTGTCCATCGGAAACAGTTCTCACTCTGTGATCTCGTGCACGCGCGCGCTCTGCAACCATCCGTGCATGTCGACGCCGCAGCGCCATCTGCCGACGAGATCGTGACATATGCGAAATGATCTAAGGTTTTACGAGTATGGTTTCAGCCCTACATCTCCCTCAGCTAATGTGTTTTTGCTTTTTGGTTTGGTTAATTATAAGCAGTGTGAAACCAAACCAAATAGCAAATGAACCAGGAGTATGAATTTCACTCTGATTCAGACTTGGCAAATGAACTAATAGGTGTACATCCAAACTAAACTGTAATCCAAGTATACACTATTATGCCTGTAGTAAACATTTTAGTATATTTGAATGAACTTAACAGATCTGAGCATAATGGCTCATCTTGTTGAGATTTCCACTGAAACTCAAAAGGAGTCTGGGGTCTTTTGTCTCAGGAGAAACACCTGAGAGGCAGGATACTTACTCGTGTTTCTCTTTTGTCTGCATTTGATCTCACTTCTGTCTAGGAGAAACTCTAAAGATAATAAGGTCTTTTTCTCTTTTACCCCTCTTATGGTTTGTTTGTGATCTCGTATATTTTGTAGGATAAGATGCCCTTAACTGCTTCCTCCAGTGATAGTCGTTTCCACTTTGCTGTTCTGAAACCTCTGATTGTAGCTCTAAAGCTCTTCTCTCCCGCACTCCCAGCCCAGTGCTCTTCCCCCGAAAGATTAATGTTCATGCAGCTCGCGAGAGGTCATTGCACCTGAGGCATAAAACTGATTTAGCATATTCACAACTCAAATAAGGGAGGGTGAAAAGCAGCGTGCCCTGCCATCGTTAAATATGGGAATTGCAATTCTTCCGAGTCAGGAGAGTAAATACCAGCTCGTGTTCATTTATCATTGCCGCCGCCACAATGGGAAAGGAAATGTTTGGTGGCTTGTTATTGTGCTCAGAAGGAGGCTGAAGCACTCTTTGAAGCTTCATTTGCTGGGATGTAGGAACAGAAGAATGTCTAAGACTTTTGATTCTGAGCCTTTCAGACACTCCATAGCATTTCGGGATGTTTATAATGCTCCCTTGCAGAAATATCAGGGTCTACTCATAAACACATACCAAAGAATGGAATTAAATTTGTTTGTAAAGGATTTATTAATATTGCAAGTAAATTTCATACAAATCTGCATTTCCAAATATGTATATTTCAAAAGTGCAGGAAAAAAAGAGAGTGTTTAGAAAATCATAGTTTTCATCAAATCGTAAATGATGTAACTGGATGCCATGCCACTCCACTGGGTGTGTCCCCCACCTTGTGCCAGGCTCCAGGCTCCCTGCGACCCTGTGTAGGATAAGTGGTACAGAAAATGGATGGATGGACACCATGCCACATCCGTTGAAAATCTGAAGAGTGTTTGAGATCCTTCCCTTTATGTCATGTGCTTGTGTTTATATTGTCACGTGACTTTGTTTTGGTTTATCCCTGGTTGATTATCCTAACGTGTTCACCTGTTCTGTGTTACACTTGGATTAATTTGTCTATGTCCACGCTCCTGTTCTTCAGTTTTATCTTGTTTTTTTTCTCTCTCTCTCAAGTTCTGTATTTTCTGGTTCTCACCGTCATCTGTTTTTCATGTCTTGAACATGGAGAACATGGAATATCCTTGTGTTATGCTATCTGCTTGTGTTTTGACACCATCTATGTTCTTTGGTCCTGACTCCCTTAATAAATACCATGCTGTGTGTTTGCACTTGGGTTGTGAACTCAATCACTACCCTTCACAGTTTCATTAATGGTCCCTGATTGCCTGACTTTGTTTATGTATATTATGTAGACAGAAATTCCAGTTAAAAATTACCCTAGTACCCTTTCCTATTTTACATAATAATGCAATAATATAAAATAATAATAATAATTTCCTGCTAATCATAACAATTACAGGGTGCTCAATAAAAGAACTGACTTTTTGTATACTAACTGATTTAGGTCCATATTGGTGTCTATATTGGGTGTGTGTCTCAACATACATTTTTGTTTTTGACAGGATGTTCAATAAATCCTAGGAAACAGATAAGGCTATAAAAAAGAAAGACAGCATACGTGCAGGGAAAGTTTAAGGCGAGACCTTCAGCAAACTTTTTCTGTCTTTATATGAGTAGAACGGCGAGGGATAAATGTAAATACTCATCCTCTGGGAGAAAGCTGACCATGGGAAATTTCACATTCTTGTTAATTAGCCGTCATAATTAGTTCTATATGCAACATTTACACTGTAAACCCGGATAAGTTGATTGTACTTAAATAATTTAAGGCAACCTTAAAAATTTAGAGTAATGCACAGTAAACAACACAAATCTAGTTGAGTAGTATCAACTTTTTAAGTTTGGGCTGGAAGTAAAGTTTTAAGTTTACTCTACTAAAAGGCAAATTATTAGTACTTAAAACTTGCAGAAAAAATCAGCCGTCCAGCTCACCTATTTAACTCATGACTTTAAGTTACAATTACTACATTTTTTCCTGTGGTTTAACGTTTTCTTTATTGTATGTATAATACTTAAATGTTTTAAGTTATGAAAATTATTTAACTTTAAAAAAAAATAAAAAAACAATAAAATTTAAAAAAATTTATTAAGCATTGATATGCTCATGCTCATTTACGCTTATTTTTTTGACATTTCCATGCATTTACTTTTGCAGGGTGAATGTGTGGTGAGTACTTAAGGAGAAGAGACAGCAATAGACGGGAGAGAGAGAGACATGTGAAGCTGTCTGTGTGCAGATGTTCACGCGCCTCTCTCTCCCGTCTACCGCTGTCTCTTCTCCTTAAGTACTCACGTCGCCCCTCGCTGGAACCCGAGACCGGTGCGGCACACAGGTGAAAGTCATTCGCCACTTATCTTCCCGGCCCCGCTCTGCCCAGACGCCGCTCTGCTCGCCATAGAATGTGGACGGTGGATTCAACTGCAGAATACAATATCAGATGCAAGATTGAGAAAACACGTTTCAAACAGGGCTGCGAAACACATTTTTGAGCACTAATGAAAAATAGGTTAAAATATATCACCGCAGCCTGATTGTACCACATAACAGAACGGCAACATTAAGAACAGTTGATCAGTATCATAAATGTGTTTTACTCGGCAAGTTGACTTTTCAGGTTTTGAACTTTGGACCATAGCTCCCTTTTTTTTTTGGCCCAGGTTTAGCATGACCTGCTGAATACCTTAAAAGTGTTTTTCATGCACTGGGTTCAGCTGAGGAAGTGTCGGGTTTCAGGACACATTATCCTCATGGCAGAGGAGTCCCACTTAAATTTATAAGAGGCCTGTATCATTAAGATCCTAAAGCAAAAAGTAAAATACTGGTGTTCATTTTATGTTAGAGGATTGTCTGATTTTTTTTTCCTTGCAGGGCCTGGCAATAAATTGTTGGTTAAACCAACAGGACTGTATTTTGGACCATATAACTCTTTGAATATGTGCTGTTTCCAAGACAGCAAAGTTGAAAAATGTAAATGCTCGGTTTTAGTTCAGCCAGTTTTTTATTTTTTATTGATTGAGTAGTGTTATCATACACAAGTGTAGAAAAAGTGTACAGTATGTAGTCTCTGCTAACAATAAGCTACATTATTTTAACTTTACTGAACTTAAATGTAGTAAAAGATAAACTCCACAGTAAAAATTATCCAGTGTAGACAAGCTACAGTTCAGACACTATTCTATGAATAACAAAATAATGTTACTCACAGAGATGTTCTTGAAGAACTGGGTGGAATCATCTCCAAGAATGACTGGAAGTCCTTTAAGGACATGGCACCTGACATCTGTTGACTCAGTGGTCTGAAAATATATATAGATATACGTATAGAAACTCAGATACATCTTGGATGGCCTGAGGATGAGGAAATTATCAGCAAATTAAAATTTTTTGGGTCAACTATTCCTTTATGCTCTAACAACAATAAAATAATTTCTTTCCATTTCTTTCAGCTAACTTACTGTATATACGGCATCGTCAGTCTTGCATCTAAAAGTTAAATAACATTTCCTTTAGTCCTTAACAATAAAAGTTTAGTTTTCCTTACCAAAGAAGTGGGTAAAATAGTACAATAGTGACTAAAATAATCGTGCTGGTTACAATACTGTATGAATGTGAAGTTAATGGATATTCAAATGCGATCCAAACCCCAGATGGATGGATGGATGGATGGATAAATAAATAAATAAATCTCATCTGCAGGAGATTTCTTCTTAGTCCGCTCCACTGGCAAATGAAGGTGTCGTTCATAAACATGGCTCATGTTGAAAGCTTACAAGCCCTATACAGACTTCACTAAAATAGGAGTAATCAGACATGTGGAGGCAAGGCAGCGTGGAAAAACAATTTCCCACCGTGTCACTTAATTTCACTCACCCGGCACCCGGTCGCAAATAAACAAATCCAGTGGTGTCTTCAGGGGGAAAAGAGGACCTCTCCATCTCAGCTCAGTGGACAAGATGTAGCTGGAAAGCATCTACACGCCATATGCATGGAAGGAGGAAGAGAGAAAGACAAGGACACAGCCCAATCTCTCCCACTAAATTACATTGGCAGATATCAAACAGGATGCTCCACTTGGGCTGAATGATAATTGCAGCAAGCTGACACAGCCAATACTCCTGGGGTCATTTGCTACTGGGCCTCCAACCAAACAGGAGCAATTGCCTCGCTTCCTCCCTTCCTTGGTTTCTCCCTCTCACACTCACTCCCTCTTTATTTCTTTCTCCTTTCCTCCTATTATCAAGGTTTCATCAGACAGATTTTGGTTGGGAAAAACTCAGAGCATTGTTATGCTAACCACTAATGCAGATATTTGTCACCTTTATAAATAATTGACCCATTTAACAGCCATGCAGAGTAACATTTCACAAACGACATTGCTATTTTAGCTCCAGTAAAAGGCAGAAGATGTAAATTATGACAGTAATCATGTTTGCCCCTAAAGCCGTGCTCAGTTTATAGAGCGATAGGTTGTTGATGTCATTCCAAGTTTGTCTCCTTCAAGTGTATAGCTGACTGTAATGCTGTTGATTATGGTTAAAAAAACAACAACAACAACAAAAAAACAGTTAAACTTTCTTTGAAAGTCACACCTATAGATACATTCATAAGTATGGATATGTATAAATATATAAAACAAATATATCTATGAATCATTTTGCAGATGTATAAATAAATAAATATATCGAATATATATATTTCCAGTTCTATGACATGCGCTGTAGGCTGATCGGCATCTCTACAGTAAATTGTCCATAGTGTGTGAATGTGTGTGTGAATGTTGGTGCGATTATGCCCTGCGATGGGTTGGCACCCCGTCCAGGGTGTCCCCTGCCTTGTGCCCCAAGTTCCTTGGGATAGGCTCCAGGCTCCCCATGACCATGTGTAGGATAAGCGGTATGGAAAATGGATGAATGGAGTCAGACTGAAGTCAGTAAATTAGGGGCACTGGTGTGTATCTCAATCTCTACTCAGACCAAATGTGGGACAAGTAGTAAGTTTGTGTGGGACAATGTGGGACATATTTCTGACACCCAAAAGCCTACCATTTTGATGCTTCAATACTTTCTTCACAAGCATTGGATGTCAGATTTGGCCAACGCCCACTGGGGATGATTGATTCCTCAGCGATGCAACTGATCTTTTCCATCTATTTAAGTTTATAACTTACTGAAATATTATCGTAAAAACATTAAAGGGTTAGGGTTAGGGTTGAGTTAACTCTTTATTTCCAATCAAAATGCGGGACATCATCTCAAGTTGAGGGATGCGGGACAAAGGACTAAAATGCTGTGCATTACAACACAAAGCACAAAACTCATCACCACATTGCATTCTTAGGGTTTTTAAGGATTGGGTTCCACCTGACACTGGATGAAACTCCAAAAAAGAAACTGGCTGCATTCCCCTGGAGAAGCTTGCACGTCGTCGTCTCCTGTGAGCGTCCGCCTGTAACCTGACATGAAATGTTTCCGTCTCTGATGCACCAGCATGATCATGTTATAGAGCTTCACATTGACCTCTGGGATCACAGACCTGCTCAGCGATGCTGTGTAAACAAGAGTTCAAAAGGATATTTTGGCAGATTTCACACACATCAGAGAAGGATTTGTAGCCTGGATGTGGTGATACTGATATATGAAAGGCACAACATGTATGAATCTTGGAATGGATTAGCCATTGGTGTGTATGCAGTGTCAACTCCAATGCGAAATTGGTCATTTTCATGCTTTTTGTTGTTTATACTTCGCACCATGTCGTCAGACCCAGCAGACAGCACTACAGCAATGTCTGAATGGGTGTCCAGTGACTGTAAAATTGAATATGGAGTCACTTGCTGGCATTCCACCAAGAAAGCCATTATAGGACAGAGGTGCTCGGTTATAGGGTGTGAAATACAATAAAAGAGGCCTTTAAGCAAACTGTAGCCTTATTCTCAGCCTACTGAAGAGAATGTTTTCAAGACCTTATTTGAAGTCCTGAAACAGACAGAAAAATGTACAATAGTTAAAAGAAAATTCACCCTAAATTACTTGCATATTTATCTTTATAATTAACATATCGGCTTCAATATAGATTTTATAATGAAATTCGAAGTTTTTAAAAAATTTTATTTTAAGTTTATTTCCACTTTCATTGACGCTCTCCTACATTACCCACAATGCCGTTTGACTACCTGCTGATAGTGGAGCCAGTTAAACTCGATCTCTACCTAAAGATAGCAATGCAGCTGTGTTTTAGTCCTGTAGTCTGTCCAGTTTTCCCAACCTCCTCATCTGTACACTCTGTACAAACAGATCGGCTTCCAATTCTTCAACTGTCATGCCTGTCCTGCCGTCATGCTCGCTGTCTCATAGATAAATATCTAAATATCTGAGCTGAGTGTGTGTCGTATAGCTGCATTGCATTCTGGGACTTTGAGCCCAACGCTTGCATCAACGTCTCGACTACTTCTATGGTGGATTTCTGATCAATGTCATTAAATGTCACTGGAAAATGAAGCTCTGGCTGTTTTGTCAGTGAAACCTGACCGTTATTGCTTATGTCTGAGATTGTTTACTGTACACATTTTCTCCTATGTGACATCATCGTGGGAGACAGCTATTAGCTTCTCACAGGAATGACAAAAAATACAGCACCAACCAACAAATTACGTAGCACAAGAATCACTAGCCAGGGTGAATGTTTTTACTCCATTTTTTTAAGGATTTTGGGAAAGTGTGAGCGTGTCTGGTTTAGTCAGTGTTCTCAATATCGGAGTAAAGCTCCTTCACAAAATAAATGACATTACCATCATTTCCATCCTCTCCAATCTGTCTTTATTTGTTCTCTTCTTTTAGGCAATCAGCTCTGAATTTTCGCCTTTTGCCCGTATTTAGTTGACTTCAATACTGTCTTCCGGAATGAATACAGTGGCCTCATTCTGGTGCCATAATAGGAAGAGACCTCAACTAAACAGCAAAAAGAGTCCACCATCGACCAGAGCCACATTAGCGCGTGTGAAAATTCCGCCTCGTGACCAGGGCTGAGCCCAGACGTCCACAGCTCTTACACATCCAATCTATACCTATCGGCTGTGTCACACATATGGGTCAATCGAGAGAGCATGATCACCTTGTGATATGTAAATGAGGCTGGCTGCTGAGCCAATAGGGAGGTGAGGATAAAGAGATGATCACTTGACATTCGTTAATGTGGTAATTACCTCATCTCCTTCTCTGTCTCTCGCGAGCCCCAGTTTTGAGCCTCCATCACAGGTCACCTGGAATCCCGGACATTTTGTATTTCGTAGGTGTGTGTGTGTTTGTGTGTCTATGTATAAAATAATAGGAATATCTGACAGGGTTAGGGTTGATTTAGGCTATCTATCCATCTATCTATCTATCTATCTATCTATCTATCTATCTATCTATCTATCTATCTATCTATCTATCTATCTATCAACAAATAGATGTCTAGAAAAAGAGCCAAAATGTTTTCTTTAATTTACTGAGGTTGCAGTTAGGGTTAAATTCAGGTTTAGCATTGCATTAATTAGCTGCATTAATAATTATGTCAACAGAAGTTCCTCACAAGGACAGTAAGACAACCATGTGTGTGTGTGTGTGTGTGTGTGTGTGTGTGTGTGATTCTAGCTATTGAGTTCCTGTCTCTCTCTGTATCCCCCTTGCCAATATTCTAGGTGTGAGCTGCCAATGGATTTGGTGATCATGTTTCATAATGTTTATCAAAATGTTATGCATTCTGTCAGGGCAATATGTTCTATAGTGTATTACAGTGGTCTTAAGGTTACACCCTACCAGCAGAACTCACAGTTTCCTCAGTAAAAAAATAATAAATAAATAAAAATCAAGTAGCAGGTAACAAAACAGGTATTGGTATCCAAACAGGCTGCCACAACATATGCATTTGAAATGAGTCGAATTTCTTCTATTTGTATGCCTTGTCAGGATTCGAGGGGAGTTTTTGCCTTTTTCATGATGAAAAAGATTTTTTGGAATGATTTCCAACCCAAGTATAATCAGATTCAAATTACAGTTCTGAGTTTCAAATGTATTATTATAATTTTTTTATTTTATTTTATTTTTTTACAACGAACTGGAGGAATATATCGTATTTACATGTTAGAAAAATGAAAACAGTCTCACCTCCTCCTTCCTGATCAGGTCTTTTCATTCTGTCTATGGCACACACACAAAGTTGTGCACGTATCCGCCGGCACACACTAAGAAATATTATTGCCATTAGAAGACTGTGTTCATTTTCCTGACTTTGCGTTGCACATTTGCATGCTTTCGAGGCGAACAGGTGCTGACAAACAGCCTGGGTTATCAGCAAACAACAGGGGTGTAAGTCTGATGTTGCTGGCTTACACGTAAACACACACACACACACAAACGGGGGCATGCGACAGAAGCCTTGCTTATTTCATTCCTAAAAACTCAGCGAGCGATTAGACACTAGCAGCCATGGGGAGTAGACGGCAGGAGGCTTTAGCAGATGGTAAAGAGAACTACAGCGAAATCTAAAAACCCCAGGTTTTGCTCAAGTGTGGTCTACAATAACCCAATAAACAGATGC
The DNA here is from genome assembly GCF_001660625.3 of Ictalurus punctatus. Lineage (NCBI taxonomy): Eukaryota > Metazoa > Chordata > Actinopteri > Siluriformes > Ictaluridae > Ictalurus > Ictalurus punctatus. The sequence continues at coordinate 15,620,247 of NC_030441.2, read as the reverse complement.
GTTTATTCTTAATATTGAAATCTACACTTCTGCTGACTGCCTAGAATCAAAAGTTCTCAGTCCACAACTCCGCTATTGTGCTATGCTTTTGCTTATCAGGCCGTACGACCGGAGAATAAAAATAAGTGTCGTTTTAACACTAAATTAAACATTTTTTTATTATTACCATTCTAATGAAATAATGTTCTCCAAGGCCTTGGTGCAAAATATTATAGAAAGTCACAGCAGTGAATCATCAGACAAGAGATAATCGGTCTTCCATAATTCCGTCGAAATACCAATTGTCTGTTTTAATTATCTGAAAGGTTGCTATTTGACAGATGTAAGCTGATGTTCCATTAAATTGCTTACCTTTCTAGATATTGCGCAATCATAGGGAAGTGTCCTCAGTGACCCCATTTAGCTCTACAGAGTTATTATTGCACCTATTGGTCAAAAATCGGAACGGCAACAAGAGTTAGTAAAGGGGCAATGGGGCAGGAATTACGCTGCTCCATACTCGCACTATAGGGAGGAGCAGTAAACAGAATGGTTAATGATACTTCTGCCAAATTGGGATATAATATTAAATATACTAAAGAAGCCTCCAAGATCTTGTTTTATAGTAAATAATCAGAATCACAAACATAAAAAAGTGCAAGTGCAGTCAGTGTGTCTATGATGGGAACAAAAAAAAAGCATTGGAAGAGGGACAGGGGGATAATAGAGTGGATAATGTCCATACATCAGAAATGTATGTGCACCATGGTGACCTTTTTTCCTTTCCAAAAGAAGAAAAAAGTGTCTCTGTTTTCCAATGTGTCAGTTCTTTTTGGTCTAGTTTAAAGACTTTTACCTGGTTCTTGGGCTTGAAATTTGGCTAAAACCTGACTCACACCTGCTGTACATTGAACAAAGGTATGTACGTCTATACATACATAACTTACGTATACGTTGGAGGACTGTATGTTGATATTAAAGTCGTCCCGGCTAACCAAACTCTATGGCCACAAGCCACTGCTGCGTGTTATACAAATTAGGAAAGAAACGACGTTCGAGAGAATAAATAGACTCTGTGCACGTCATAGACTCAGTACAAATGCGAACAGCATAACCAATACAACACAGCCCAACTGTTCTAACAGTGTGGAACATACATTAAACATCAGCACAGTGACTGGAACATATGATGAGGGATGGATCATGCCAGAACACGATCCAGGACCTGTCAGATTTGTGGATTGTTTATGTGAATCAGGGACCACTGCAGCTTTTAATAAAAAAAATCAAATAAAATGAAGCAAATTAATAATAATAATAATAATAAAATAGATGTACTGAAAGATCATGCATTACAGTATGTCACGTCACTTCCAAAAATACAATCAGCTCATTGATGAGGATGATGACCCACTGGTAAGTAGTATTCATAGTGTACTTGCATTATCAGTGCTCATGCATTATGGATTTGGTGAGGGGAAAAAAAAAAAAAAAGACAGCTGAAGTTGTTATTTCACAAAGAAGTTATGCAAAGGTATTGGGGCAGAACAAGATGCTAAAGAAGCAAGGGAGATGTCATTTCTGTTTCTGAAACTTACCAGGCCATTGCTCACAATATGCAACCCTGTGCTGTGTGAGCATTTTTGGGATTTCTAAGACACCAAACTGCCACAGACAAGCAGAGTAAACCTGGACATCAGAAGCAGACTGTAAGTTACATGACTGTCTTATGGAGTAATTTGGATAAATTAGGCGAGCTAGGAAAGTCATGATTTCATTGATATCAGTGTTTTGTGTTGTTCTCCATACTAGGTTGTTTCACGTTTATAATGTACTTTTGTAAGACCTTTTGTAAAGTTCCCTGGAATGCAGGGCATGAGACAGTGAGACAGGGGACACCCTGGACGGGGTGCCAACCCATCGCAGGGCACAATCACAAACACATACATACGGACAATACGGAATTTCCAATCAACCTTCAATGCATGTCTTTGGACTAGTGGAGGAAACTGGATTTCCTAAAGGAAACCCTCAAAGCACAGGGAGAAAATGTAAACTCCACACACACACAGGACGGAGGCGGGATTTGAACACCCCTCCACGAAGGTGCGAGGCAAACATGCTAACCACTTATTCACTGTGTCCCAGTCACCATATAAAACATTTTATAAGTCCTTTTATGTGGAGCATTGAAGCCAAATCTATTGTCTGAGCTGCTGGAAACTTCACAACAACCTTTGACCAGAATCGAGCACTCTTCTTTGTCTTACTGTACCAATTCTCTTAAGGGAATCCATCCATCCATATCTCATCTCCATCATCTCCTTCAAATCTGTTACAGGAGAATTTTGGCAGTGAAACGCCTGATCGTTTTCCTCTACACTTTCTTTTTTTTCTTTCTTTTTTTTTTTTTTTTTTTTTTTTTTTGCAGAGAGTGCCTTACTTTTTCAAGTATCACTTGATGTTAAACCAGAAATACTAACCGTAGCCACTTAAACACTGTCACTGTGATATGATCAGCGAGCTCAGTTCTAAGTGAGTGGGTACAGGTAAAGAGGACAAGGTTTTCATTTCCATTGGACTGACAGTGGTGTTGTAGCTCTGAGTGCTGGTCTCTTCAGCTAGCCATCAAGCAGAGGGGACTAAGTGGGGAAATAGTGTGCAGATAAACCTGCTCCATTAGTAACACGCAGAGAACAAGACCAACGTGAATGGACATCATGAATCTGTGTGCTACATGTTACTCTCATCTAGGATCTGGATTTTTGCTTCATCCTTGAGGGGAATATTTACTTTTATTTTAAATATTTTATTAAAGGTTTAGATTGTGCGGTTTAAATCAGGGTTCCATGTGGTGTTTAATGTGATTAGTTTTGAGCGAATAAAATTAATTATTTTGAATTGAAATGAAAACCCGAGTCGATAGAATAGGTAAGAAAAAGGCTACACGCTAATACGCTATTTAAAGGGGACCCCATTATGCAAAATTCACTTTTACATGATGTTTGAAAATAAATGTATGTCGGCAGTGTGTGCACACAACCACCCGACATTGCTAAAAATCCGCCCACTCCTTTTTTTTTCTATTCCCCATAAATCATATACAGTGTCTCAAAAGTCTGGTTTACACCAGACTGCTTTGTGTATGAGGGCAGAAACAAAGCAGGATTTGCTAAAAAGTTTATTCTCAAGCATGGATCAGTACCAACTGTTCATGATCCAGCTTTATATCCAGAAGATGGAAGTATAATGTAGCACTTTATATTTTGTGAATGCTTGCAAATCGCCTTTCCGAATGTGCTTGTTAGCAGATTCCACAGCTAATGCGGCTAAAGTTACCATTGTCTCTGATTGTATTCACGGAGACCAAAGCTATGTCGTCATTTTTATCATGTCGCACCTTTATTATGCACAATACAGTAATGTGATTTTTTCAGGGTAAGGTCTTTTTGAAAACGTTTTGTGCGAATCATTTTACACCAGACTGCTTCGTGAATGAGCTTGTTAGCAGATTCCACGGCTAATGTTGTTGCTGTAGTATCCGAAGCACAAGCTGTGCTCTTTCAGAAAGAAACACACACGAAAACAGAATGTTTTTGTTTCCACCCAAAAAGGGGCATTTACAACATGGTATAACAAATGATCCGTGGGGTATTTTGAACTGAAACTTCACAGACATATTCGGGGGACACCTGAGACGTATATTACGTCTTGTAAAAAAGGGTCAAAATATGTCTCCTTTTTTTTAAAAAAGTGGTTGTTTATTTTTTTGGTCAGAGGAGTTGTTTTCACCAGGGGCCCTGCTGTTAAACTAATACACTATAACGCTTTCCTTGTTTGACATTTACCAGTGCCGGTTTTGGATTTGAAAACAACTGCTCAGCTGCTGTGCCAAAGAAAAGCAGAACACAGAAATGTCGACCAAATATTAGCTATCCATGGGTATCGATATTTTTAACCGGTTTCTGCGGCAACTCTCAAAAAGGGGTCAAAGTGTTAAGCAAGGGTGTGTTTACTACAGGAAGAAGTCTTGCTTGCCCTCCAGCTGAGAGCATTCCTCCACCGAACCATTTTATCGGATAACACGCTAGAGCTGCAAACTTTAAATATTTACCTAACAAATGTTGAGCTGAAATGTGAAATATTCAGCATACCTTGATTATTTATAGCTCTGTCCTCAGGTCCAGATCTGCTGTGAAACTTTGTGTACGTTTTACTGAGCAGCTGCCTGGGCCACAACCAAGCATTGGATCTTGGTAACCTGTCTGCTTTATATGAGCCAAATCCATTACATAACCCAGGTGGAATAATTAGGAATAGTTTTTTTTTTGTTTGTTTGGTTGTTGTTGTTTTGTTTCAGCATGAATTTCTCTTAATGAATTTGATCACATTTATACAGAATAGCATGATGTTCGAGGCATTTTAAAAGAGCGTGTTTTGCATGGATATATATTTAATTTTGACTACACCCTCAACTAAGTGACATGGAGAGTGAGAGTGGGTAGAAATTAAAGAAGTTTTAGCTTTGCACTAGACAGCCACACTGTCTCTTTGGTAGGAGATGTTGAATATAGTAACTGCGAAACAGAAATTCAGAAACAGTCAATTGTCCAAAAGTTGGGGGGGGGGGGGGGGGGGGGGGCTGGGGGGTGGCAGGGGTTGGCAGGTTATTGTTTCCCAATTTGCTGCCATGTGTATTGAATTTTCTGTCATATTCCTATTTTTTTTTTTTAAGTTTGTTGTTGTGTTTCTGTTTACGTGTTTTGTACTCTTCAGAATTGCTAGCTTCCCGGTAATGCAAATAAAAGCAAGTGGGGGGAAAAGGTGAAATAAACATATTATGTATTTGAATGTTGAAATTTACAGGGTGTCCCAAAAGTCTTCATAAGTAAAGGACTAGGAATGTTTGCCAGCACCATGTCGGTTGTGCCTTCATCAATGGAAGTTCTTGGGTGTCCACATCTCATCTTGGTTTGTCCGGAACATTTCTAGTCTGTTTGAATTTGTGAATAAGTTTAGCAACAGTGTCGTGTGTGATGTGCTCGCCATGTTTCCTGTTAAGGTTCATCGCAACCTTGCGACAGCTTCCCGATCCAGCCATGAGAATGATTTCAACACATTCTTCTCTTGTCAAAGCCATTCATATATATATATATATATATATATATATATATATATATATATATATATATATATATATATATATATATATATATATAATTTTGAACATTTTTGGAGGACATTTTGCTAAAAAGTGTTCATTTCCCCTATGTATGGAGACTTTTGGGACACCCTGTATTATACTATAGTGCAAAGGCATAGTTAGGGGCAGTTTATCCAAAATTGTAATTTATACCTGCTGCTGAGGTGCCAAACATTGTTAAAAAGAAATATCCAAGTAGATGAGAACATTCTAGTAAATGAGAAAAATAACCAGTCTTTTATTACAAAAGGTCACAGTACTGTCAAAGGGACTATAGCCTCACCAACTTGATTTCACAAATGAGATTCAGGTCAAGGAAAGGTCAGAGTTAAACCTAGCTAAAGTGGACATGTAGTGAAAGTAATTGGTATAAAAGTAAATATGTGTCTTTCGCATCATTCCCCTTACAATATTTGCATTTAGAAAAACCTTAAATGCTATGGTTAAACAATATGACGTTGCCACCGCTTCTGCTGTGTCTAAAAAGCAAAAGTTTGATCCAATCTGGCAACCCTGATTTCTACAGAACCACCAGTAAATATTACATATGAACAGGACTGAAAAATTGTTATTAACAATAATTATTCTTATTATTGTTATTCATTAATGATGAACATTATTATTGCTATCGCATAATTACATTATTCTTGTTGTGATGGTTGTAGGGGTGATTTTTTTATGCCATGTTACTAATAATCAAAATAAAATTAAGTTATATAATGTACTGTTTAGAAAATACATTTTACAATTGTATTAATAGTATAACCATGATAATAGTAAGTATATTATTGTTATTCCATCCAACAGCCTTATGTTGACCTGTTATAATGTCATTACCCTTTATAGCCAAACAGTGGGTCATCAGGGTCTTCGGTTACAAGGCAATGACCTCATTAGAAAAGAAAAGGAGGACACAGGGGTGAGAAAGAAGCTGTCTGCTCTGCTCGACTCTCTTGCAGCTCTACCTGGTGAAGATACTATTGATCCACAGTAGCAGAGTGCCGGCGACAGCGATTTGGCATTAATTGGCCAGGGAAATGAATGTTAAGGTGCGGACAAATCCCCCACAATCCCTTTCACAGTCTGTCAGCTGTATGTTCACTGCTGTGTAGGATAATTTGCTGAAAGCCTGAGTTCTGCTATTAAGGGCTGCTTCAATACCTGAGGCCAATGATGCTCCTGGTGGACAGAAATAATCTGTTTTCTTTACAGATGGAAAATGATTGACGAATGAAAAAATGATTATCAGTGGCAGACTGCATGCAGAGCGCAAAGGCATTGACCCGGCTAGTGTGCACAAACATGTACTGTATGAATACAAAGTTAATACAAAGTTCCGTTTCAGGTTCTGCCCTTCAGGTCCTGAAGATGGCTGTTATGAATAGCAATCCTTCATGGTTTTTCAGTCTTTGAATTTGTCCAAATTCATGCAATATTTCTTTTCAGATCAGTCTAAACCTGAATGTAAAGGCAAGGGCAATACATGCTTTATAATGCTTCAGTAAATATAATTGAGAAAAATTTCACCATGACACAGTGTATTGATGTTATCATACAGTACAGTATATAACCATTTGTGATAAAGTTAGAGTCGTAAAGTCTAACCCAGTAAGTGTCAAATTTACTGATATATACTTGCATTGAATGGTCTTCATGTTGTTCTCAGAGTCTTCAAACTTGTGCACTCCACTGTATACCCTAATCAGTAGCCTCAAAAAGTGACCTAATACTGAATGATGTTCCCACTATTAGAGTACAAGCTTATATGCAGAATCCTTGTCAATGTTCATTGCTTTGAATCCAGCATATATTTCTAAACTGCTGTTTAAAGCAGTTACATCATCATCATCCATTACATCTGTAGTGTATATGTGATTACCATAATCATTTCCGCATTTTCCTGCACGGAGAAGAGAACAGAAAGCCTGTTTACTAAACACACACTCATAATGGAAGTCTAAGGGCAAATGTTGAATTCCATCAGTATAAACACTTAAAAAAGAGGATGCAACAGAGAGAGTTATAATAAAGTTTCTCTAGTGAAAGGAATAAAACATGATGGGATTGTGCGGTTGTAATAGTGATGAATTGTGATGGCTAGACGACTGGGTCAGATCATCTCCGAAACAGCCGGTCTTGTGGGGTGTTCCCGGTATGCAGTGGTTAGTACCTTCCAAAAGTGGTCCAAGGATGGACAACCGATAAACAGGCAACAGGGTCATGGGCACCAAAGGTTCATTAACTTGCATGGGGAGCGAAGGCTAGACTGTCTGGTCCGAGCCCACAGAAGAGCTACTGTAGCACAAATTGCTCAAAAAGTTCATGCTGGCTCTGATAGAACAGTGGACACATGAGCATCAGAACTGGACCATGGAAGAAGGTGGCCTGGTTTTCTTTTACATCATGTGGATGGTCGGGTGAATGCGCTGCTTCCCTGTTGAAGAGATAGCACCAAGACGCACTATGGGATGAAGTCAAGCTGGCGGAGGAAGTGTGATGCTCTGGGCAATGTTCTGCTGGGAAACCTTGGGTCCTGGCATTCATGTGGATGTTTCATACCAACTACCTTATCATTTCTACAGCCCAAGTACACCACTCCATGACAAATGTATTCCTTAATGTCAATGACCTCTATCAGCAGGATATTGCACCCTGCCACATTAGAAAAAAAATTCAGGAATGGTTTGAGGAACATAACAAAGAGTTCAAGGTGTTGACTTTGCCTCCAAATTCCCCAGATCTCAATCCGATCGAGCATCTGTGGGATGTGCTGGACAAGTCCGATCCATGGAGACCCCACCTCACAACTTACAAGACAGAAAGGATCTGCTGCTAACGTCTTGGTGTCAGACACCACAGCGCAGCTTCAGAGGTCTTGTGGAGTCCAGGGTCAGAGCTGTTTTGGCGGCACAAGGGGGACCTACACAATATTAAGCAGGTGGTTTTAATGTTATGCCGATCAATTTAAACAAATTGGCTAGCTAGCCAAAGTGTGAAAAGTATATCTAGTTAATTTAATCTGGACTATACCATTAATAGACTGCATGGATTCACTGTTATTCAGTACCTAACCATTGTTCAAAATGGCCACTGGGCCATATCAATCACTCTGCAAAAGGTCAATTCCTTTAATGCTGACCATGAGAGAAAGTAGCAAATCTGTGTGCGCATGCAAACATAGTTTTATAATTTCTAACTGGACATAGCAAACCTTCTAGTGTTCATTTATTTTCAGCCGGACTATAATGTAATAATATAAATGGTAATTAACGACTACGGGTTTTGTTTACAATGTTTAAATGAATACACATAGCTCAGACTTTTGTTTACATGGCTACCTTGAGGACTTCACATTAACATGAAACGTGTTGGAGTTTCTTATGGCATGACTTCAGATGCTGAGCTGCATACATAAATCAGCAAATATGCTCTCCATACCTCATGACAGCATTGCAGCTCATCTGACTAGTGTAACAGAAGCAGCTATTGAGTAGCAGTGAAGGCTGAAGCACAGGCCTTGTGTCTAGGACAAAATGTCATTTCATGACAAAGTGCAGCTCCGGTTTCTGTGTCATGAAGAAGAAGCATGAGCATAAACAACACTTCACTGGCTTCACTTATCTCTACTGATAAGCCCAGAGGGTTTGGGCCGAGTCTGTTGAGGCAGGGCACATCTGATTATTCTCATTTTTCCCCCAGTGTATTTGTCTCTTCCTGTGTCTTTCTGCTTCTTTCTCTGGATTTATGGTGTATAAAGAGTACACATAATTATGGGTAATTTTGCGCAGATAACTAAGGAACTCAAATTCTGACTACAAATTATATGACAAAAAGAAAGGTTCAATAATATAATCTATTAAATATTTGATTTTTTTTTTATTTCCATGAAACCAGTTCTTGTTTTCATGAAACAATTTCACTTGTTTTACTTTTTCTAATAATAAAATTTATGTAAATTTTCTAAAAACATTTTCTTTTCATGCTTCACTAAGATTTATAGATTACATGATAACATTATGGTATAAATAATTTACTGTAATTTACTGTACACTTTAGCTCAAGATTAAGAAAATACTCTATAAACAGTTCTCACTTCAGTTCGGGGCCTCAGTATAATACACGATTTATAAGTAACCTTAGTAATATCATAATAAAGGTTTTATGAACAAATGTTAAGTAAATCAAATCAGTTACACAACAATTAAAAATCGTCCATATATATATATATATATATATATATATATATATATATATATATATATATATATATATATATATATATATATATATATACACTAATTGTTAGCATTGGTGAATTGGCACGGAGAGGAATAAATTCTTTGGGATGTTCTTTGGGATCTGCTAACATTTTCCAAATGTATGACATAATGTCACGTTGTGCTTCATTCCTTACATTACACAATATAGAGCACATTATGATAACAACCTAACTTCATATCCATGAGGTCAACGCGTTATGTCCTAAGAGATTGAAGGCAAAAATGCATTCATCTTCCAGTCAACTGCTGCATTTGATATAATGCTGAACATGATTCATTAGTTCAGGGTTATGAATCAGGGTCATGTGCAGACCCGTATATATATTATTCTGCAGCTGAAGCACTATAGAAAGTCCAGACAGCCGTAACACTTTTAAGCAGCAATCACCGAGGCTGTATGAGTCACAAAACATTGCTCGCAGTTTTGGCAGGCAGAGTGAGACGAGAATTCAATTAAGCTGTGATGTGACCTATTTCCAATGTCTGGCTTTCTCGGGCCAAGAACGTAACGTTTTAATGGAGGTAAACAAATGTTAATAAGCAGAGCTCTGGTTGTACTGCAGGTTTACGTTGTTTTGTTGAAGCATTGCTTATCAGAGACGAAGTCACAGGGTGTTTTTGTTGTGCAAAACAGCGCCTGCTTCTTGTCAGCAACTTGCAACTTTGTTTGGAGATGCTATTGATGGGAGATGCTGGAGTGTGTATCTATATCTATCTCTCTCTCTCTCTCTCTCTCTCTCTCTCTCTCTCTCTCTCTCTCTCTCTCTCTCTCTCTATAGACTACCTTTATGCAATTTAGTCCTCACCCATTTCACTAAATTCCTCTCTGAATGTTCAAGCTTCTATTTTTCATGCATCATTATTGCAGCTCATTAGTCCGCTTGTGCAGGTTCCAACGGTAATGTATAATTAATGCGCAATATCCATTCCACTGTGCTCTCAAACAGACCTTGTGAATTTATAGAAAGAAATCAATGCAAACTCGTATGTACACCTGTTATGCCTCATCGCACAACCTAATTATTGGCGTGTGCAATCGCTGGCTCAGAATAGTCACACTTACATGCATCAATACCCGGGTAACTATTTAGTTCCTTTAATGAGACAATTTCCGTATATTGCATAACTCCAGAAGCTATGTAAACAATTTACTTGCATTATTCTGATTTAATCTTAACTATGGCAAACAGAATTGCATTGAGACATGAAGTATATTTCATGATTTGTAATCATGATCTGTATTTGAATGAAAATGCTTTCTCTTGGATGAATTTTTTTTTAAAAAGAAAAAAAAACAAAACAATAAAATACACATACATTTTTATTCTTTTTAGCTTTACATTCTAAAATGTGTGATATTATACTGCAGCCATGTAGTTCATCTATAGTTCATGCAGAAGTTTCCAGAATTCATCTGTGGTTCTTCATGTACAATTTTGAAGACAGTGGCTAAATGCTAATAAACTACCTCACATTTGTCATAGAGTGGGATTTCATTATATGAGACTCACTTTGCGTCATCATATTCTCGATTATTTGTTAACTCAAGCAGCCAAACTTACTGATCAAAACTGTTTGTCAGAAATACCCAGGATAATACCCCTCCCTGCCAACAGAAGGCAATCTCACCAGAGTTCCTGTTCTTGTTCTGTTTGCACTTTCTGTTCATTGACTATGAACGCACATCACACATACATATCCATGCAAAGTCTTGCCTCTTTATCTAGTGTACAAGATCTGAGTTTCTGGCGTGCCTGTGTATTGACCCTGTAACTCAACTTCTTGTTTATGATCTTGGTTTAATCCCTGTCAGGTTCTGGTGTTTTGGATGATTATTGGTATGAACCTTTGGACTGAGCTGTCTAAGAGTTTAGATGGATCCTAATGCTTCAAGAGTTTCAGTGGTACTCTAAAAGTACTTAGTAAAAAAAGTACTTAGCAACTTCCTTGGCGGACACTGCATATAAACAGTCATCGATACAAATCATTGATATGGTGAAGCTTTCTGTAAAGAGATGTTTACTGCTGTGGTGTAAGAGGAATAAAACTCTTTCAGACATGAGACATCAGAGTGGTTACTGTAACTCGACAGGATGTAAATGCAGACTTTTTATTGATGGACTTTTAAATACAGTATCACTGCCGAGAACAAACAAACAAACAAAAAAATCTAAACTTACCTTCACATCTAGGGAGTGTTTCACTCTGTGTAATCGTATTACATGGCTGTCATTGATAGGCTGCATGAATTTACAGATTGGGCTAGAAAGAAATCAGCCCCAACCTGGCTTCTCACATCTTAATACAATTCTGTGTATTTTTCTTATAATTACTGGTGGTGCTGTTGCACTTGGTTCCACAAAAGTACAAAATAATTTGCTTTAAGAAATTAAAAATGGGAGGCTTAGCCCTGCTAACTCATTTATACCAGGCGCTCCTGGTCAACTGCTAATTTAACAGATTGAATGCAATTTATATATCCTTATGCATGTTAGATTGGAAATGTGTTTTGTTCTAAAATATAGACTGCCCAAGAAGAAATAAGAAATTTCCTTCTAAAGTTTATTTTAATATTCCACTATTTGTGGCGTTTATAAGACTCTTGATCTTCTCATTAGATTCAACATGTATGAGAGATCCAAGTGCTGTTCGAACAGAGAGCATTCTGCTTTTCATATGAATTTGCCCATCCAAATATTACCACTTCATAGCGCCCATCCAGAAATTCACTTATGGCCACTTTTCAACCAGTGGAGATTTCCCGGGATTGGAGGAGTGATTACAGTGCACGGGCCATGAATAATTTCCCTGAAATGAGTCGACTGAAAGAGAGATGGGTGGAGGAGGGGGAGGGATGCTTGGCAAAGAATATCATCCGTTTGGCGGGAGCTGAAGAGCCCTTCTCTTGGTGTGGACTGGTGGACTGAAATGACATCCTCGTGAAAGAGAGAGAGAGAGAGACAGAGAGAGAGAGAGAGAGAGAGAGAGAGAGAGAGAGAGAGAGAGAGAGAGAGAGAGAGAGAGAGAGAGCCAGTGGTTGGCTCTCCTGCATGGTAATTTGTGTGGAAACCAGAACAGTGTCTTTAATGCTCATCAATTTCACCTAGAAGAAAGAATATACAGTAGGAGCCTAATGAGATATGAAGCCCATGTTTGGGGACGCTTTGCCTCCAAATGTTGATGAGGCTGGCTATGCTAACAGCAACAGGATTAGCAGCTGAGTGCAAAGAAAACACAAATAAAAACTATGAAGGAAGAACATTGTTTACATATACATTCCATAGCACACTATGCTATTATGGTAACACACAGTCTAATGATACACCACTGGGGACACAGCTAGTGTGCGGTGTATGGTGTCAGTGTTATTAATTGTGATGCTCATCAAGGCTGTAATACATTTTTTAATTTGGAGTAGACTGGAGAGAGGGAAGGATGACATTAGCATGCAGCTTCCGCATTTAAAATAATGAGCAGGTTAGTCACTCATCCCAGCCTGATCGACACTGACTTTGTCAAGCAGAAATTGGTCAGGGGAATGGGGGTTTGCCTCATATCAAGGCCATGAAGTGTTCTCACACACAAGGTGCTGCAGTGAAAAGGAATTCAGCAAACTTCAGGAGCCAATTATGAGATAAGCTGACTCGGCCTCGAACACAAAAACACGGCCATCAGCTTGAAAGGACAACCATTGTTGGTACTTTTGCAAAGATTGGATTTTGGTGAAAATTATACGCTTTAAAACCCTAGTTGTTGAAAGGGCTCACTAAAACAATAGATCAGTCCCCCCAGTTAACAAACAATCAAAATAAAAAAACAGTCTGAAAAATGGCGATATCTACAAATTGTAACTTTTTAATAGTAATAAAACAGATATTCACTGAATAATTTATGTTCATTCTAAGTAAAAAAATAAATAAATAAACAACTAAAGAAAGTTAAGAGTCATGCATAAAATGATATTTGTGCAACTAGGATTTATGTTTGCGTTTTTTATATCTGAATATCAGATTATTTTTTAAAAACTGGATCCAAGTTTAAAATCAATTCAGTTTCATTTAATAAGCTTTCAGTTACTTGAATGAATGGACTGTACAGTATGTATAGCTTTAAACTGAATTTCATTTCAAATTCAACTTAAAAAGAAAGTAAAATTTTAGATTTTAAAATCCAGATCTACAAATTCAGTTTCATTTCAGAAAAGCAACGGAACACGGATTCGGTTATTTGCTATTTTTGTTATATCAGAAATGATGGGGTGCCACCATCGTGAATTAGAATATGATTAACTGAATTTGAAATGTTTCAGGCAGCTCACATTTCAAGACAGAGCACCAAAAAAAAAAAAAAGATTTAAATCCAAAGTGTAGTAGCTCTGTCATATATCAAGGAGGTAACTCTGGACTTTATTTCCCAGCAGTCAGTGCATCATATTACTGTCACATGACCACCTGCACCTGTATCATGTTTTTGCTTAATGAGCACTCATATGTATAGCCACTGTTTGCACTGCTTCACCAAACATCGGGGTCTCACTTAATTGTCTTTCCATGCTTTTGTCCACGCGTCGATGTTTGGTTTTGCCACAGTATTTTGCCTCGTGCTATTGTGTCTTTGTTGTTTTTGTCTGTTTGTTTATTAAATGTTTGAAATCTGCGCTTGCTTCTGTATCCATCTTTGAAACGTGACAAGCTCACATATAATTCCGTAGTAATTATTCCATAGTGATCCCATAATTGAGCATGTGAAGTAGCACGTTCAGTTTTTTTTTTTTTTTTTTACTTTCTATGGAGTTAAAGTATTCATACAAGGCATGGAGTGTACTATGGAGAACGGATGGATGATAAACCCAGGCAGCAAAGTGACATAGGGCCAGTATTGGCAGGGTTGTTTTGAAAAATCCTCCTGTAGGTTTGCTACCTGTGTCAAAATGTCAAAAGAGTTTCACGAGAAGCCAAGATGGCTGCATAAGCCCAAAGCTTCATTAAGAAATCCTTTAATGAATCCATCCAGAGCCATCTGAGGTTGTTTGTGTTTGTAGTTTGTTTTTGCATTTTAGTTATGGAGGACGAAGTAAACATTATTAATCATTACTAGAGGTGTTGCTACCTATTGGTCATGTATGGGTACGCACATGTTGATGCTTACGGGTGGACATTTGGTCATTGATTAATTGTGTATTTGAGCATGGTAGGTGAACATCTTCCGACATACACCTAATGCTATATCATCGGTACCGATAATGCACCAGAAAGATGTAGAAATGTGTCAGCAGCTTGTATAAAGCTTGGGCAATTCAATAAAACAGAGCAATAATGGTTAATGTTGCATATAATCATGTCCATAATGCAAGATCTTATTGGAGAAATCTTACTTTTACCACACACACACACACACACACACACACACACACACACACACACACACACACACACACACACACACACACCCATAGATGCAGAACACAAGGACATAACTGGCTTGGCTGATTATGTGCATCTGCATTTGCTTCATGATGCCAGGATGACACAGTGATGCCCCTGCATCCTGTTAGGAAGCACCTCCAAATAACAAGATAATGTCACATCTAAATTTATGCTTCTGAGCATCAGGGGCCCAGTACTCATCACCCGTTGTCAAGGCAACGTGGATTTTATTTATTTATTTGTTTGTTTATTTATTTATTTATTATTATTTTGGCTACGCTGGTAGACCGAACACCCGTGGCAGAAAGATACAGCTGATGCACCGGATCCTGTCACCACAGATCCATTAAGACAAACGCATAATTAGACAAGATAAAACCCAATGCCAATATTTCCATCAGCCACTCCGATTCATCAGTGTTTATTTGGGCTGCTGGCCATTACACTTCGATTCACTTTTAGCTCCGAGCTGTTGTTTCAAGGTCGTTCCCTTTGGGACCAAAATTAGAATTCTGAATTTTTTTTATTTTTTTTTATTTTTTTTTTAAAACGTCCTTGCATAAAGAAACCACTTGACTCATTTGCATTCATTAGTTCATGCCTGAGCAATATTATTCAATAAGTCAAGGCAAAGATGGAAAAAACTACGGTGGTTTTCATTTCTGTTGAACATTTGCACATTTTGTAGTGTTACAATCTTGGGTTGGATTGGATGTAATTGGGATTGTCATGAATCTACAAAAAAAAAAAAAAAAAAAAAGGCCATAATATTGAAGAAATAAAAATTGTGAAGCTTAGTACTGGTAGCATCATGTGAACAGTCACCGTTGGTCTCTTGGTTGCTTCTTTCACTAATCCCCTCTTTACCCGGTCACTGACGTTTTTTGGAGTTCATTTCATTTTTTACAAAAAATAACAGATTTAATGGTGCGCCATGGTAGGTTCAAACCCTGAATCCTGATTGATACTTCTCCAGACTTTGTCCTGGACTTGTTTTGATAGCTCCTTGGTCTTCAGGATGCTTCATGAAATGGGACTAAATACATATACAGTCATATATATTTATATTTAATCCCAGTTAAGCTCATTTCTAGTTAGAACACAACAAAATGTGGAAAAGTCCAAGGTGGGAAGACTTGGTGAATACTTATGCCTGGCACTGTAAATGTTTATCTTTAATGGGATTTGCATAATACATATCGCAGCATATGTATTATGAGATTACGTGAAGAATAAACATTGACATAATACATATTGTAACATATGAACCATTTACAGGAGTAACTTGTGGAAAATCCACTACAAGATCCCTTCACGTTCATTCGACATTTGCAACACTTATGAACAAATGAACACAAAGAGCACCAAAAAAAAAAAAAAAGACTCCATCTTTGAGCTAGCAAACATACGGTATAAGTGCATACACACACTCTCACACACACACACACACACACACACCAGAGCTGATCCTCCTGGAGAAACCAATCCACCAGCATCAGCATTCTATTATAAAAGATGCTGAGACTCAGAACCAGAGATCTAATTCCACCTTAAGCTGCTCTTTCCGATTCCAACATTGGTAGAGTCCACAAATTGCTTGCTAAATCACTTGCCAAAGTGTTTTGAAAGTGTCCTGTTTATATAACATCCACAGCTCCATTTTCAAAACCCACACCACCGACACACACCACAAAACTCTCTCATTAGTCAAGAATGAACAACAAACGACTTTCTTATACCATGTTCTACACTTATACTGTATACTCTAGCTCTATAATGTTTACTTTTAATCATTCCTCTCTCGAAAAATGATGTAATACTTGTTCAGGCTCTGTTTCGGAATCCCCTTAAAACAACTGAAATCTCAGACAAAGAGAAAAAGTGTAAATACAAATGCTTTGTGCAAACCACCCTGGCAAAAGCCTCCCGTCCAAATTGAGCAGATTATATTAGCCACCTGTTGGGCTCTGGCATTTTGACAAAGCCTGACAGTGAAATTGCTTCTTCTCGTAAAAAAAAATAAATAAAATAAAATCCCTAGTCAGACACACGACAGTCTGACTGGGGCTGAAAATGGAAAACTAGAAGAATATTTCAAGAGATTCAACGTACAATCTGCTACTTCTTTTGTTGCAAACCTTTTTAATGTCACTGTGATTTATGATGCCCGGACAGAACTGGCGAAAAGGTTAAGACACACTGTAATTACGGCAGCAGTGTAGCACAAACACGGTCGACTTATTCGCATGTTGTGTGTAAACCAAACTTTCTGCCTGTGGTGCATGTATACAGTACTGTGCACAGGTTTTAGGCACCCTATTTTTAGTACGAATTTTGTTATAGATGTTTTTTATTTCATGACTTCTACATTAACTAAAAACCTTTTAGGTTCCCAAACATTAGTTTTCTAGCACAAAATAAAATGTTATAGAATTTTTTTTTTTTTTTTGGTATGTCATTAAAGAAAGAAGTATATTATGTAAGAGACCACTCTTCAGACAAAAAAAAAACACACAATGAAGGCTGCTGGGTTTTGCTGCAAAAATAAGAAGCAAGTGCGACAAGTCTCCAGAAGAACCGTGGCTAGTTCTGCAAGATGTTCAATAAAACTTACCAGCTAAGGTCCTTATAAAACTGCACAAATTGTACCAGAGACTACTATGTTTATTATTTTTGTCACACCAAATATCGACTTTGTTTCATTTACTACTGTTTACTGGTCTTTACGGTATTTCTTTTAAATGTAGAAACATTTCATTTCATTATTTTGAAGGCATCTTTTTTCTACAGCATTTCTTTGCATACTTTTGCACAGTACTGTGTATATGGTCGTGTCTGTGCGGATTTCTGTATGTTCTCCCTGGGATTTCTCTAATTTCCTTCCCAAAACATGTTAATAGATGGATTGGCTAAATTGCCTCTAGATGTGAATGAGTGTTCAGGTTGCCCTGTGATAAACTGGTGTCCCATCCAGGGCTGTATTCATGCCCAGTATCCCCAGGAAAGGTTTCAGGTGTGTGAATGTGTGCACAAGCCATCCAAAAGCATATACCAGAACATATACCAATCAGCCATAACATTTAAACCCTGACAGGTCAAATGAAATGAATAACATTGATTATCCCATTACAATGGCACTTGTCAAGGGTGGGATTATTAGACAGCAAGTAAAGAGTCAGTTCTCAAAGTTGATGTGTTGGAAGCAGGAAAAATGGACAAGAGGAAGGATCTAAGTGACTCTGACAAGGGCCAAATTGTGATGGTTAGACCACTGGGTCAGAGCATCTCCAAAACAACTGGTCTTGTGGGGTGTTCCTGATATGCAGTGGTTAGTACCTACCAAAATGGTCCAAGGAAGGACAACCGGTGATCTGGCGACAGGGTCGATCAAGCCTCTGGGGGACGTGCTAGACAAACAAGTCTGTCCATGGTCTCCATGGAGGTCCCATCTCATGCAGGACTTGGATCTGCTGCTAACGTCTTGGTGCCAGATACCACAGCACACTTTCAGAGGTCTTGTGGAGTCATGCTTCAACGGATCAGAGCTGTTTTGGCGGCTCAAGGGGTCCTACATATTATTAGTCAGGTGGTTTTATTGGTTGTAGTCTTTCAGAACTGTTGGAGGACCTTATGGAGCGAAATACTAAGGGATGCTATGGACAGTGGCAGTTTATTGGGTTACTGGTTGTGATATCAAATCCTAGCAACTAGCAATCTCAGCTCAATTGTAGGTCACTTTGGATGAAAATGTCTGCCAAATGAATACATGTCCATCAAATTCAAAACAGACTCCGATTGCACTAGCCGAAAGTGTAATCTGAAGCTCTACTATGTAATTGTCTTATTTATAGCCATGAACTAATCTTTCTTTGTTTAACTGTTATGACTTCAACCAAATCATTCATATGCCATTGTAAGTTTGAAGTTGCAGTTAATTATTTTTACATCAAAAAAATATATTTATTCTCACAGCTTTCAATAAAATACCAGGTTTCTGGCTTTCCAGGCTCTGGGAATGGGGGAAAAAATGACGTAGTCCACCAACATCCAACCAATCAGACAAGAGAAGCTTCTATTCTGCTGTCTAATTTTAAATAAAACATCTATGCTAGACCTGCAAACACAACAATAGTATTATAATAAGAACGTTGTACATCTACTAGAGACATTATACAAAATCTTAGGTAGTAACCACAAAATATTTCTGTGATATAATACAGAATTCTATGTAACGTTTAAGAAGAAGACAAGACGTTTTGGACACCAGTCTTTCATCAGTTGTTCTTCCAAAATGGAGAATATTTGTCAGCGATAAATGTACCATTTTAGTGAGAATGAATAGAAAAAATATAAATCACCCAAAGACGTAATAAATGTCCACGATCTTACATAATAATGATGTATGAAACCGTACAGTTTTATACTGTATAGTATTTTTTTTCCGTACTCTGCCATTTTCAGACAGATTATTACAGTCTCCCTGAAGACTGAGCAGGCATTTAGTCTGAGCTCATTAGTTTCAAATTGTGACTGACACATAATCTCAATTTCTCTGATGACTTCAATTAGCATATCTGCACAGAAAGCAACGTCGAGTGAAATGGAATGATTGGTTCCGTCCAGCCAATCAGGTGACAAGAAGAAGTTTTCAGTCCAGGAAAAATGTTGCATAACATTTACCAATTTTGTCACACACCTTTACAGATGTACTGAATAATGTTTAAATATTTATTTATTTATTTTCCTACTGCAACAAATTCATGTCCAAGATTCCAGGTGAAATAACTGCTTTGAAATTAATGCTGGACTTTCAGAGCTTTGTTTCAATAAGAACTCTTATGATTATTATTAGTGAGCCACAAACTCTTCCCAATTTTCTCTCCAGCCTGCGACTCAACCTGCTGCTGTTAATGCCTGCTGGGTAGAAACGCGTCTCCTGATGGCTTCCTATAGGGACTAATTTACCACTGCGGCATTCACAGACACTACCACCTCCTTCACACACACACGTACGCACACCAAAACACATTACACGCCACTCTGCACGAGCACCTGTACTCTGCTGAACGGAAAGGAGTATATGGACGCTCCTGATTGATTGGCAGATTGATTGATTATGATTTATTCATCTGTGTTTACGCACAGCACTCTCCTGGATCTCTGGCAGCTCATTTGTTTATATTAGTGGCAGAAAAGCTGGAAAAGGCAGTACCTGAGTAACTCTTGGAGTCATTAGTATTCCAACAGTAGGGTTCATTCAAAAGCAATATCCTTCAATACTCAACACGTGGTCAGGATCTAAAAACATCATCATGTCCTAAACCCTTGAGCAATGTTTGGCTATGAAATAAGATTCAGTAATGAACTGAGAACACATTTTTCACTCTTTTTTTTTTTTTAATAATGACAAGTGCTTGTTTATTGTTTTTTTGTTGATGTTGTTGTTCATTTTTAAAATCCTGCCAAATCCCCACCTAGAATAGATCTCGATAATTGCTTTCCGAAGTTCCCAGAGTTGAAAACATGCCATTGTTTATTTGACATCTCTTGTACTTGACTATAGTCATCACCAAAATAAAGCACAAATACTGTATACCACAGCATTGTTGAATCCTCAAATCTGATTGGTCAGAAGGTGTTTATATATATACAGTATATAATACATTAGCGTTTCTATAGTAACAGCTATTTCACACAAGCTTGTATGGTGGATTCCGTTTCACACCAGCATATCAACGTCATCGATTATTTTCCTATTACAGCACACTCCAGCATATTTTATTCCTTAATTAACTTATCTAAGCATTTTTAACTATTTGGGGTTTTTTTTAGTTTTTGTTTGTTTGTTTGTTTTAAATTTCTGTTAAACTTCAACATGGGAAAAAATACAGCCTAATCAATGCTTTCTGAAGCCAAAATTTAATATCACCAAATTAATTCTACAAACAATTATGAAAAAAACAAAACAAAACAAAACAAAACAAAAAACATCTTGACATATTTTTCACATCATGTTAAACTTCTATCAATGAACAAAATTTGGTCATTATTTTCCAAAGACGATATTTAAGACCATCACCAAAACAAAGCACAGACCGAATTATATTTTTTCTGTATATTGACAAATATATATAATAATTGCTTGGGGAAATCAAGATTCAAGACAGAACAAGCTGAAACCAGTTGAAAACAAGTTGAAATTTTTGGGGAGAGTGTGTGCTCTGCTTATATTAATTAGAAGCGCTCTCACTGACAGCTGTAAAGTCCTGATAGATGACCTTTTGCTGTAATCTGCATCAGTTTGTCGTTAATTGCCAGCATGAACTTTATGTGTAGTAGATTCATTATTTTGCCCTTTAGGTAGATTTTTTTTTCCAGGTTGATTTACAGTCGTCTTGCTTAATGACGGATTTCCAGTAGTGTGTCCGAAATATTGGGTCTTGCTCTGTCCTATACTTTTATCATTTATGCTTTAATGCTTTAATATATTTATGTGATCAGTGATGATAATGAAATTTGTGGATAGGTGACATTCTCGATTCTGATTGGTCAGAACATGCTGATAAATTGTGCAGCTCTGACACGGCGAATCACAGGTTTAAATTAAGGCACTCGTTCTAATATGTTATCATTTCAATGTAATATCATTTCTATTTACGCAGAGAATTGTATGGCAGATGTTCGACGTAAGCAAAAAAAAAAAAAAAAGTCATTGTTGATATAGTGAAATACACTGTAAGAAGATGTTTATTTAGCATTTACAGGTATGGAAAGAGTCTCCAGTGTCAGTGCTGACAGAGATAAAGCTCTAACTGTATATTCTCTGATATGGGAGTCTGAGTCTGCAGTTTCTTGGAAACATGTCAGGCTTGTTAACTTCAAGAGAAATATAAAGAGACTGAGGATGGGATCTAACTTGTTTCTACAACATTAAAACTGACCATAAATGGGTTTTTTTTTTTTTTTTTTTTTTTTTTTTACATGGTAAAATTACTATAAAATTATTTCATTCTTAAGTATGTAACAAATTGTAAGTGTTGCAGTATTGCTGTGGTATAAATGAAATAAAAAAAAAATTAAAAAAAAACATGATGTTACTGGAAAATCTTAAAATTAACTTATGCTTGGTAATACTAACTCTGCGTCATGTCCAACAACCTGTCTCTGAACGTGGACAAAATGAAAGAGATGGTTGTTGACTTCAGGAGCGCACGGAGTGACCACTCACCGCCGTGGAGATCATCAAATGCACTAAATTCCTCTGTGTTCACCTGGCGGAGAACCTCACCTGGTCCCTCAACGACAGCTCTGTAGCCAAGAAAGCCCAGCAGTGCCTGTACTTTCTGAGAAGGTTGAAAATAGCCCATCTCCCAACTCTCATCCAAACCATATTCTACAGAGGAACTATTGCGAGCGTCTTGAGCAGCTGCCTGGTTCGGAAACGGCATCTTATTGGATCACAAGACCTTGAAGCGGACACTGAGGACAGCTGAGAGGATCATCGGGGTCTCTCTTCCCTCCACCATAGACATTTATACCACACGCTGCATCGTCAAAGCCACCAGCATTGTGGATGACCCCTCACACATTTCACACACACTCTTCACCCTCCTGCCATCTGGAAAAAGGTACCGAAGCATTCGGGACCTCACGGCCAGACTGTGTAACAGTTTCTTCCCCTCAACCATCGGACTCCTTAATACTCAAAGACTGGACTGACTCACACACACTCATACTAAACTACTACTGCAATAACTGCTATGTACATATTTGTTATAAGCTAATCTGCTAAATACTCAATCATAGCATGTTATGTTTACATTTACACCATTTTTAAATGATATTATCACTCTTTATTACCTATCTTTTGCACTACCTGTTATATCAGACACTTGCCCACTCGAACTGTGTACTGTTCAGCGCTACACTGTCACTTACGGTGCTTATTGTCCTATTTTAGTAGTACTGTACTGTCTCATGTTGTTAGCATTCGTTTGCACATGCACTTTATGTATGTTATAAATGTGTAGATCTTATTTAATTCTGTTTCGTCTCATGTAGTTAGTGTGTTGTTTTATGTAGCACCATGGTCCTGGAGGAACGGTGTTTCGTTTCACTGTGTACTGTACCAGCTGTATATGGTTTAAAGGACAATGAAGCCACTTGAATTTGAAATTCTGGGTCATGCTTTAGCGATTCTTACAACTTACGGGGGGGCTGTGGTTCTGGTGGTAGAGCGGGTTGTCCACTAAAGCGTAGGTTGGCGGTTCGATTCCCGGCCCACGTGACTCCACGTGCCGAAGTGTCCTTGGGCGAGACACTGAACCCCAAGTTGCTCCTGATGGCAAGTTAGCGCCTTGCATGGCAGCTCTGCTACCATTGGTGTGTGTGTGGTGTGTGTGTGTGTGTGTGTGCGTGTGTGAATGGGTGAATGTGACACAGTGTAAAGCGCTTTGGATAAAAGCACTATATAAGTGCGCCATTTACCATTAACTTCTACTGAAACAATATCTCATCCATTCCATACTACAGATCCCGTGAATTTCTGATCATAGCAGGTTGCAGCTGTAGATTTCACATGATACAACCAAGGATTCAATCACAGAATACACTACCCCACAATCTGCAGTGTGTTTGTGCCACTCAGGAGATCCTGATTGGCACCAGACCTAAACCTTATCTGGAACCTCATATGGTTGTTTGTTTTTCTGTATTGATTTGGTAAAAATTTCGCGACACTTCCTGTAGGTTGCTATGAAAGCAAAGTATTTAGTCTATGAAGCCTAACGATTTTTTTCCATCCCGCAGGTGTGGGGATGTACGCGCCCGGCCTGTTCTTAGTCGAAAATCCATTTGTTTGGCTTCTGCGACTCTGAAGGGTGTCTAAGATCTCCAATCCATGCACGATATTGCAGCGCAAGCCATGAGCAAATAGAGTGGTTCTGCCAAAACAGAGAGAGACAAACAGGAAGGCTTCTTTTTTTTTTTCGCAGTGGTTCATTTTCGACTTGTAATTGGCAATACCGGCTAGTAACAGTGGATTTTGGGAAGAAATCTATTCCTCTATTTGAATATATCCGACTCGCTGTGTTTCTTGGACAGAGACGCATGTACAGACCAGATGTAGCTGAATACAAATATGTTATTGAGAATGAACAGATATTTTGTTCTAAACAGATAGAAATACAGATGAATAGGAAGAGAGTGCACTGGCTGCAGACTGAGCGGCATGTTTGTTGCTTTCGTCGACTACAGTCCAGTTTGCTGTGCACCGCTGCTTTAAGTCTGTATTTGTGCTGTTTGATCATGAGCATCATTCTCTGGGCCGATCGACCCTGACGTGATGCGCCAGTTCTTGGGTGTCATATTTGAGATGCCATTTTTAAAATGTCCCCCTGTAGAGCCCCTGCTCCATACAGCCCACACAGCAGTGTCCCAATGATTAAATGTAAAAAAAAAAATAATAATCTTTTATATCCATTTATATTTACACTTAAAGTCCCCGTGAAATCAAAATGGAGTTTTGTGGCTTTTAGTATGAATATGTCAGACTTAAGGTTATCTATAAGCTAGTGTATTCCGAAATAATGACAAAATTCGCATTTAGAAGATGTATGCATTCGAAATGCATTCTCTCTCTAATACGCATCAACAATTTTGATGACATCATTCTGCACTTCACCTTCTCATCAGATTTTCTGTCCAACCAAATGCTCTCTAGAATCTGATGTGTCTGACCTCAACATTATGAAAAATCCTACTGTCACGTACGGCTTAGCCCAGGCTGTGAGGTAAGCGAAGCGTTATTGGCTATTTAAAAAGAGGGCGGGGCTACACAATATGTCCCGCCCTGACTTCCTGTTTCAGAGGCAATTATGTCAACACATCATACATGGATAAGCCTAGCCACCAAGTTTCAGGTGGAAAACATTATTTCTTCTGTATTTTTGTTCTTTTATTTAAAATGATACACATGAGGGCCGCACTAGAGCTAATACCAAACAAACAAATGAACAAAAACTTTTCAGTTTAGGTCATGCCCACTTCCATATATGTATATATATGTATATATATATATATATATATATATATATATATATATATATATATATATATATATATATATATATATATATACACACACACACACACACATATATATATATATATATATATATATATATATATATATATATATATATATATATATATATATATATAGATGCATAGATGTATAGTGACACTGCACATTCACTTAAGCTAATATTCATCGTTGTTTTTCTGTCCAACATAATTGTGAAGCTGGGATTACTCATCATACACACTCACACAGAACAAAAGTTCACGTTTCACGATCCAGTGCTCTGCCCTTCAGTCTTTAGTGAAACACAGGCCAGATATCGTGAGCTGAAAATTCATTTAGTTTTCTTTCCCCACAGAGCCTTCGGCAGACGTACTGCACATTTGTTTTCCTAACACCAAGTGACGGTGTAATTGTGATCGATCCTAGCACATTGGTTTCATGCTCTCGTCTGGGGAGGCCGTACTGTCATGTGCATGGAGCATGTCATGCGCCGAGTGGAGCATCAAGGTCAGCGTCGGCCTACAGTGGGAAAAACATTCACACACACACACACTAACCAAGCATGCAGTCTCAGTGGAACAGCACCAAATGTGCAGAGTGAAATCTCTCTTTCTGCTTCATCTCGCTATAATACTCATGCATCACTTAGAATCCGGTTTACAGGTGTATTCTCAGGAAAACTATCATATTTATTCTGTCTTAATATAGCAATGTTATAGCTGTATTTACATAAAATATGCTTTAATAACCTGAGAACTGATATGTGTTATATTTGTGCAATACAATGTAACGCATTTTATTTTGTGGTTCGCTGCATCCTTTCAGTTTTTTGCACAAAATGTACAGAATAATGATGAAAAAGCACAAAATTAAGAACAGCTAGTGAAAATTATACGTGAATTATTCTTTAAATATTTAAATGTGTTTTACTAAAACTTGGTCAGTTTTGTAAAATCCTAACTAAAGCATTTGTAGCCTTTCATTTGTATTACAACTGAAATTTAAAAAAAAAAGCTGGGACGCTGTGTAAAATGTAAATAAATGCTAATAAAAACAATGCAATGGTTGGCAAATCTCATAAACCCATATGTTATTCACAATAGAACATTACAAAAAACATATCAAATGTTTAAACCGAGTAAATGTACCATTTTAAGAAAAAAAAGAAGGTAATTTTGAATTTGATGGCCACAACACGTCGAAAAAAAGTTGGGACGGGGGCAACAAAAGGCTGGAGGAACATTTTGTAACTAATTAGGTTAACTGGCAACAGGTCAGTAAGATGACTGGGTATAAAAAGAGTATCTTAGAGAGGCGGAGTCTCTCAGAAGTAACGATGGGATGGGATTTGAATGGAAGCAGATGTTGCTCTAAAACCTGTATACACCTTTCAGCATTGATGTTGCCTTTCCAGATGTGCAAGATACCCATTCCATTGGCAATAATGCACCCCCATACCATCAGAGACGCAGCCTTTTGAACTGAGTGCTGATAAAAACCCGGCTGGTCCCTCTCCTCTTTAGTCCTCTTTTCTGAGATATATGTAGTAAATTTATAAACACATTCAATATGCATTTCATCTCTAGTAATGGCTAAATGTGTATATTAGTCATGATCTTATGAGAGCCACAGGGCTATATCATCATGTCCACAGTGTCAGTGAATATTGTTGTACATTAGTACACACGTTTTGACACCGGCAGGGGTACATCTAAAGTGTCTTCTCAGAGATCCTGTACGTTTCATATGCAATTATAATTGCAAGTCTGTCAAGTCATGACCGCTCAGCGACACCAATTCTCTATGTATATTTCCCTACAGACTTATTTCTGCACCTCCCAGTCACTACATTCCACATTATCTTCCTTGTCAAGACAGTTTTTTCTTCAGTGCAGAAACGCTACATGGTGCAGACAGTGTGAGACCCATTCGAATTGAGCTGCAGTCACGACACATTCCAAGAACTCTCGATCTCTGACTGAAGGGGGGAGCCCTAAAAGATGGAGAGCATCAGTGACAACTGATAATGACATTAAATGGAAAGGCCTACAAAATTCTACTATCCATCAGAAAATCAGCATTACTATTATGAAACCATTATGGTTGAGAGTTGTGGAACGGGGTCTCATCTTAGCCATAAAATCTTTGCGTATACACAGAGGAACACAGCATGCTATGTTAAGGTGTTAACACATGTTAAGGTGTTATGGATGTGTTAGCATAACATGCTTAAATAAATTAGCCCCAGTGGACACAAAATCTAGGGAAGTTTGAGCAAATGTCAGCGATTGGCTCTGTGATTCTACAGTCTGGGGTAAAAATAATTTAAGAATGTGTGGTTCTGTAAATCCTTCTTCTACTATTGAGCACTTCTGAGTTATTCCATCCATTTCCAACCATTTCCTTCGGTTATGTTTGATGCCTATTTCCTATTTACATATAGTTTGTGGTACCATGACCAAATATGAGTTCTTTCTATTTTATATTCTAATAAAAATCCAAATTTATTCAGAAAATCATCCTAATTCATGTAACACATTTTGACGGGCAAATGATCATGATAGGTCGATGAATATGCAATTTTTTTTTGTTTTTTTTTTTGTTTGTTTTTTTTCTAATCAACATCAAGGGTTCCTACTTATCAGGACTCCTTTGTTAGGAAAATATGTTGAAATTAAAATGCTTGTGGTAACAAATGTAGAAAATAGAATGTATATGTATAAAAAAAAAATAAAAATCCAAGAGTATTCCTTTAAGTCCCACTTCTTATCATACTCATAGATTCTATTTCCATTGTTTTCATACTGGAAGTCAAATAATGAGGCTGGTAAATACAAGTCACAGATTCTTTTGCTGTCTGGCTCAACAATTCATGTTTAGAGAATGGCTGGCTACATCAAGAGCGTACTCATTCCTTTCAGCTGGAGTAATTTAGGTTTCGGGTCATGGCACTGAATGAGAAGCTATTCATGAAACCTACCTGAGCTGTGATTAGTACGGAGCGTTAATGATCTGCAGTGATTGCATGCACAAATTCTTTCATGAAGTGATGAAGCTTCGTACATTGTAAATAATTACACAACTGTACGCATAAACATATAAATGTAATAAAGAAGTCCTGTTTTCAGATGCCATAACATTATTACAGTTGATCAGTGCTGCATGCACACTTCACTTTAGATTTATTGACACATCATGTCAGATCATCTTTGATTCCAGGGTGTCCTGCTCAGGACTAGCAGCTAGTGCTGCAAGCATGGTTTAATGAGACGAAACATAAAGGACCCCGAGAGAATAAGAAAATAGAGAAAAGAAGAGGATGAATCGAAATGGGTCTCATTAACATTCAAGAATGACCTCGAGGGGCTGACCTTTTCTCTCTTCGCCCACCGCTAGCATGTTACATTCATAAAGAAGAGATCACCTCCATTTCTTTACTTACATTACACAAACAGCATCATCACAGACATCTGATTTGTTTAGCAGATGTTATTGATTACATTTCAACGTAAATTATGCATTCTGAGTCTTGTTTTTGAGACAATCCAATATATTTGTCTGAAGAATTCACCTCTTTACTTCTTTGAAAAGAAATATAAAACACAACAAGCTGCCAGCTTATTAGGCTCGCCTATCTAGTACCTAATAAACTGGAACAATTAGTGCATCTCAATTACAAAAATATTGGTGGCTCCCTTGATAAACCGAAATGCATACCCTCATTAGCCAAGTGTTTTTAGCTCTTCAGGGCCCGATGTTTAGCTGTCACACCTGTTCATTTCTCAAGATTTAATTATTGGTCTGCTCTATCATGAGTGCAAACACTGTTGTGCAGTCACGAATGAAAGATAAACAAATTATGATTTCATTTATTAGGTTTCAGCTGTGAGTGTCTATTAATTACCTGGGTTTGGGAAATTCTAAGCTACAGGAAATCTATTAGAATTTCCCAACGTAGTTGAGTTGTACGCTACAGCTCCAGTTCTTTGGCACATGAAAGATATGTTTGTCTGTTCATTCATGATAAGCAAGTAATGATTCCATTTTAACATTAAAGGATATATAAACAAATAAAGGATAAAAATGTTACAACTGACCCCATTCGTTTAATCTGTGGGAGATGTGTTGTTTTTTTTTTTGTTGTTTTTTATAAGCACAATGATCAATTTTAAAGTATAAAGTATATAGGTATAAAGAATAAACCTATAATATTTATAAGTATGAAGATAAAAACGATAGGAAGGCGACAGTAAATAAAGTTGTAAAAAGGTTGTAAAAAAAAAAAAAAAACCTCTTTACAACCGTGGTGAGTAGGAAAGCATTTCAGAATGCACAACACATTGAATATTGAGGCAGAGGGGCTACAACAGCAGAAGACCACATCGGGTTCCACTACTGAGGTTACATTGGGCACAGATTCACAAAACCTGGACAGCTGAAGATTGGAAAAAGATCTCTTTTTTTCCAGGAAGGAAACAATAAACACTATTACAACTGATCCCACGTTGTCAACCATCATGAAATCTGGTATGCTAGCAAACCATCTTAGAATCAGTCATGAATCAGTCATGCTAACTGATAGTAAGCTAGACAGTTGCACAAAATTAACACAGAATTTCTAAACGTTTTCCAGTCAAGCAAAATTACCGCGAAATCTGACGATAAAGGCAGAGAACGCTACTGAGCATGTGCACAGTGAGCACCACCGCTTTAGCTTGTTTCTGATTGCAGCGATTGATAGTATTACAAATGATCCCATTCTCCAATACTGATTACCACACATTTCTCTGAAAAGTGAAAAGAGTACAGGACTGACTCTGAACTTAGCTTTCTTTTTAATTACATACCGTACGTCTCTTATACAACCCCAACCAGAGTTCAAAGATAAAACTTTATTGAATAATTTTGAACATTCAATCAATTTCCACTGAACGTCACTGACTGCTATTAGTTAGATACAACCTTTGGTCACTGGGGAGAGTGGTGAACTTGCACCATCACTCACGACCCACGAAGTGGGCCCAGAAGCTGACTCCACTATATGGCGAATTGCATCCTCTGTACTGTGTAAGCATGGGCAAAGAGACTACTCAACATTTAAACTACGCCATTTAACCACTGTAGCTTGTCCTGCCTTTTAAAAGTACACAATAAAAGCCAAATCAATCTATTCCATGGTTACAGATTTACTTTCTTTGATTATCTCTAATGCAATCAACTCCGACTATTTTTTACTAATTATTTTTTTCTGGATAGGAAGTCTGGGAAGAATGAATTTTATCCAATCGGATATGTCTAATTTCACTAGGTGATTTAGAAGGCACTAATGGTCAGTCCAATTATATCGCTTTGCTTTGTTTGAAGTTAATCGTTTCGAACAGTGCAGCAGCCACCAACCTCTTTAACAAAAGTATCCTAATGTCTTTAGATTATGGACATCATTTTGGAGCCCAAAAGCGAAGAGAAAGGAATGGGGAAGGATCTGACAAGGTAAATCTCCCATAATTAGATGATTTTTTTCCCCCCACTTATTATTACATTTGGTCCTTCTGGTACATCATCTTCATACTTGAAAATAAGTGGTAAACTACATTATCAAAGTTACCAAAGGCTAATGGTTTGGTACACTTAATTAATTAGTTTCTTTTTCTTTCTAATGGTTGTAGTTGTTTAAGTGAGTTCTAGCATGTTCTTCTAAAAGACAGATAAAAAAAAAAAGATTTAACTGGCTAATAATAAGCTACTAGTTATGTTAAAAAAATAGCAAAAAAATGAAGTATTTAAAACTTTTTTCAACTTTTTCAAAGAGCTATTTAGTAGACTATTATGCTTTTGTACCTCATGCAAAATGAATGTGAAAAGTATTTGTTATATGCATAAAGCAGAAATGATTTGATAGTGGGAATTTATTCAAGCACACTTCCTGCCCCTATTCTGTGTGCGGAGTTTGCATGTTTTCCCCGTGCTTCAGGGGTTTCCTCCAGGTACTCTGGTTTCCTTTCCCAGCCAAAAGACATGTGTTATAGGCTGTTTGGCATTTCCAAATTGTCCATAGTGTGTGAATGGGTGTGTGAGTGTGTGTGTGATTGTGTCCTATGATGAATTGGCACCCCTTCCAGGATGTCCCCCGCCTCGTGCCCCGAGTCCCTTGGGATAGGCTCCAGGCTCCTCATGACCCTGTGTAGGATAAGCAGTACAGAAAATGGATGGACAGATCGATAGATTATTTATTTATTTATTTATTTATTTATTTATTTATTTTCTTCCCCAACTTTCCCCTCAAGGTTCCTTAAGCAATAGTTGGCAAGCTAAATGTCTCCAGTGTGGAAAATGTTCCATGCTTCTTGATGTCACTGTTAAAACCACAGACTCTGATCTCATACTAACTTCTTTACTGTAACCGTTTATTACATACACAGTGGCAACAAGTTGGTGTGCTTGAACACGTATATCACAGAGCTACGGAACTCCCGATACTAATTGGTGAGAAGCTGTTGATTATTTCCTTATTACAGCAGCTCTGTCAATTGTGCTGGCTGAAATGCAAACGGCAGGTTTATATATTTATGTGCTTTAAATTACTGTTATGGTGAATTTTTCTGCAAGGAGATGTTTATTAAGCATTTTCAGGAGGAGTCTCCAGTGTCAGTGCTTTGTAAGAGTTGCAAGGTTGCCTTATTAACTTCAACTGAGAGTGTAAAAAAGACTCTAGTGAGGGAGGAAATGTTATGAAAAATAAATGACAACAGAAACTAACTTCCATCTACAACATTAAAAATGTGCTTTTTTTTATTTCTAAAAAAAAAAAAAATGTTAGTGCTGGCAAATCACTTGAATAAAAGATTTCAGGATGCATTCTTATTGGAACTTCAGGGTGGTAACTCTTTTCTTACAACAGCATATCTGTTGTTTTTTTTTCCTTGTGTAATGCATTGTAACGTGCCCTGAGATAGGTTGGCACCCCATCCAGGGACCCCTTCCCCTGCCCTGTGCCTCGAGTTCCCTGGGATGGGCTCCAGGCTTCCCTGCAACCCTGTATGGAAAATGGATGGATGGATGGAACGCATTGCAGCAACAGTGACTGGCTTAAACTACAAATATGACTGAAAGAGGTGCATGAAACATGAAAACCCAATCAAATTTTGAAAGTCCTATCCATTTTATGTATTGCTTATCCTACACAGGGTCACAGAGAGCCTGGAGCCTATCCCAGGGGACTCGGGGAGCAAGGCAGGGGACACCCTGGAAGGGGTGCCAAACCATTAATTTTGAAAGTGATTTTCCTATTCAGCTGATTCAGGTCCATTTACGCTCTCTAAGGTAGTCATAAAGCTGTTTCTTTGGAATCTCCAGCTAACTGCTGTTCATGCTGCAGGCCTTTCTCTCAATGATAACAATGATAACGATTACTGCATCAGTGAGACGGTAAAATGAGGAGTTCCTACACAAAATGTGTAAAAGTTGCCAAAATCCAAATATCATCTCAGTTTTAATGATATGAAAGGAGCTGCCACAAAGGAAAAACAAATGAACAGAGAAACAGTGGATATTTAAAAAAAAAATATCTGCCTGGAGTTCTTCAGCATCATGCATTATAAATATATAAGTGTGTGTGTGTGTGTGTGTGTGTGTGTGTGTGTGTGTGTGTGTGTTGCAGTAAATGATACGGTGTAGATAAGTATCCTCTTACAGTAGCAATTAACACTTAACGAGATGTGATAATTAGTGCATTTGAGCAGCCTCCTTTCCACTCTTGTTTTTTTTTTTTCTTTTCTCATCTTTCTTTCTGAGTTATGGCTCTATAGGGACACCAGTGACCACTTGGCCACCTGACGAAGCCCTCGCTGTCCAACCTAGTGCAAGCAATTAACATAGGAAGGCTCATATATCTCTGTCTAGCCCAACATCGAAAGCTTAATTATGTTATCTGAATAAACAGCCTTACTTGTTTTGCCTTTGAGCCTTTTTTCGAATTTAAACGTTTAAAGCGTACGCCGTGGTGTGATACTTGAAACTGCAAAAGAATAGCATGGTGTGCAGGATATACAGAACCTAGACCAAAACATTTTTAGACTTGCCAACGTTTACGCATTTTCTGTACGGACTCTGCATTTTAACATCGACGTATGTTGCTGCGAGCTATCACTCAAAATACAAAAAATAAGAGAGGTCTTCTTTTTTCTCCTCCAATAAAAACAGCAGATGAGCCAATCAGCTGGAATGATTGACAGTTGTGCAGGTGCTTTAAATTCTCCGATAATAACTAATCCCCTGGAAGCCCCACCCTCTTCACTCCAGCACACATCAATGATCTCGTCATGATTTTTCCACCTTGCTTTCTGTCACGGGAATAAATATGAGGTAACACATAGGCCAAATTCCCTTAGTCATTCACAACAATGGGTAAGACCAAGGACTATAGCTGTGATGTGCGACAAAAGGTTGTTGAGCTTCACAAAATGGGAAGTGGCTATAAGAAAATGGCATAAGTATTGAAAATGCCCATTTCCACCATCAGGGCAATAATTAAGAAGAACTGGAAATGTTATGAATCAACCTGGAAGAGGAAATGTGTCTATATCGTCTCAGCACACTGTGAAGAGGACGGTTCGAGTGGCCAAAAAATCTGCAAGGATCACAGCTGGAAAATTACAGAAGTTAGTTGTGTCTTGGGGTCAGAAAGTCTCCAAAACTACAATCTGAAGTCACCTACATCATGTTTGAAAGCACTCTATCAAGAATGAACTGCATTTTCACCACTGATATAAAATATTATACTACCACATGCAAAACCTTTTATACGGGAATTTTATGGGAGTGTTATGTACGCTTCATTTAAATCCCAAATACATTCTGGGTTTAGGTGTGTTCCATAACAGGCTCAGTGGGTTTATGGTATATTTTCATAGGGTCCCTTATTCCACTGGGACTGACATACTATATGAACCTCCATTGATTCCAGTGGGAATTACATGGACATATTCTATAAAGCTACTGTACATGGTGACACAACAATTATAAATGCAGACAATGGTGTTCAGTTATATTTCCTTTGTTTTCAAGGTAGGACTGTAGTTGAGTCTTGTTTTCTTTATTGATTTATTGGCATTTGTACTTCAACTTGTTTCAGTCTTGGGCATTGATCTTGTTAAATATGGTCTTGACTGAGAGTTTGTGTTCATGTTGCTGTTTTTTTGTTGTTGTTGTTGTTGTTGTTTTTGTTTTTTTCTGTAAGTATAATATTTGACAAGAAGTAAGTCCTACTTATAGAAAACCGCCTAATAGCCAAATAAAACAGCACAATGCATGAATGAGGCCAACTAGTGGAAGTACCTCTTCCCGAAGTACCTAAATTAACACTTTAATAAAAAATAAATTAATTAATAAACAAATAATTCGATTGTGTTGTCTGTGTGCTTATCGTACTATCGTATTTCCCTACAGGGACTGATGGTATTTTTAGTCCGTGACCTAGTGAACCAGTATGAGGATGTATTTATTGAGACTTCTGAAAAGTTGCTCTGGATAAGGGCATCTGCCAAATGCCCTAAATATAAACATAAACATAAGTAAAGGCTTGGCCTGAAAAAGGAATTGATCATTTTTAGCTTTTATTTGTAACTTGATTTGGATTTGGCCTCATTCCCATTAAGACTTGGATCTTGGATTTGACAATGGTGGTCTTGACTACAGCCCTAGTTCAAAAGTTTCTCGATTACACAATGTCTGGATGTGAAATGATGTACTCTTGTATAATAAGTCTTAGCTTTTCATAAAAGTTGGAATAAAAGCAGTTCAAAGTTTCAAAAAGCATTCTCTAGTTAAAACAGAGTACTAATCTAGAATCCATCTAACATCTAACAATTCATCATTATGTGATGAAAGCCGAAGACGGATCGTATCGGCAGTCCCAAACTCCGAGGAAGCATATTTCAAGCTGGGGATGGTTGCTGTTCCTGAAAATGAGGCTTCATGATGAATGGACCTTCTGTTAATGAGCTGCTGGTCAACCTTATCCATTACCGACGTGTTCATTGGCATTATAAGTGACTGCATTAACTTACCACATTACAAAATAAAGGCTTTCCTTTGAAGGCCTTGCATGATTGAAGCCCATCCTTCGCCCTTCCGGAGGATCATTACGCTTTGGTCGCATCATACACCCAGTGTGATGGAGGAGCTGTTTCACTGAGGTGTAGGAGAAAAGTACAGAATCATTGACACATGAGAGGAGAGTACACACACACACATTAGCACACACAAACAAGAACAGGTATCTGCTCTTAAAGGAAAACGCCATCTTGAAACACATTGAGTATGTTTCGATTGGTCTGTTTGTCATATGTTTAGTGATTCTGGTGCTAATTTGTTGGTTTGTGTTGTATTTTTGTTATTGCTAGCAAAGTTAAAATGGCGGTTAATGACATTAGATGACAAACAGTGACGTTGGCAGTGGTATTAGCGTGCAAGTTGAAGCAAAGTACTAAAGCGCCGCTGCATCAGTCTCTTAAGGTCAAGATGAATTCCAACTGGCATCACTATTAACATTATCATTATTGCTAAAGTCGGACTTTAAACCCCTGCAATAAAAATGGACAAAAAAAGGATACATTTTATCCTATATTAACATATTTCAATTAACATATTTTACAGGTAGCAGGCAATGGAGCAATCTAAGCATAATCTCCACCAGCAGCCAAAGAGGACACACAGATCTAATGCTCCATTTACACCAAAGTGAATTCTAGGCTAAGGTCAATGGAGCATGAGGCCAATCATTACTCCTGAATAATTCCTTGCGGCTTGAAAAATGAAAATGCAGCATATTCGCGGTGGCTCCTGAGGCAGTGGTGCAATGCACACGGCCATCAGGCCCATTACTCTCCAATTAGACGCCCTCAGCTGTGCCTGACGTGACATCTCCTGCAAAGCTGTGCATGAAGAAGACCAGCGCACAGCCGTGATTCTGTTTGACAGCTTTCCTCCGCTCAGTGACATGGTGCTGCGTGATCCACAGCAGACACAGCAGAAC
The DNA here is from genome assembly GCF_001660625.3 of Ictalurus punctatus. Lineage (NCBI taxonomy): Eukaryota > Metazoa > Chordata > Actinopteri > Siluriformes > Ictaluridae > Ictalurus > Ictalurus punctatus. The sequence goes on along the minus strand of NC_030441.2, from coordinate 15,584,243 downwards.
ATTGGCTGTCTCTCTCTCTCTCTCTCTCTCTCTCTCTCTCTCGCTCTCTCTCTCTCGTGCATACGCTCTCCTTTCCTCTTGCTCAAGGGTGCAGGATACATTTGCAGACGTTTACTCTGCTGGGCTGCCTCTGCATTGGCGTTTTGAAAAGAAGTGAGTGGAATGAAATGGGCTCTCTCAGGGACACACACACCAAGGTGACACACAGGCACGAGGGAGTTAAGTGTTGTATGGCCGCCATGCTGTGTGTAGACTAAAAGTTTTTACCCAAAGTGGTGTATTAACTGCAAAATACAGACCGTGACCCTTACAGAAAAGTAACACGGGCTTCACTTATGAAATTTACACATGGTTCTTAGACACTTAGACACATTTTCATATTTTTATTCACATAGGATTACATTTTATTTTATATGATTCATTAATTTTTACACGTGATTTTCTTTACAAGATTAATTCATTTTCAATATGATTTCCCCCCATGATTCATTTATATTCAGTGTTTTTTTCCCCGTATGATTAATTCATTTATTTATTTTTTACGTTTTTTCATCGTTTATTTATTGTTACATTTTGTTTGTCATTAAATTTTGTTTTTTTTTTTATATATAAATGATTCAGTTTTTTTCACTGTGATTCCTTTATTTAAAGTGATATTTTTCCCCCACATGAATCATTAACAGCCTTGTCAGTGTCATTTTTACACACGACTCATTTATATTCAGTGCAATTTTTCTCATGAGTGATTTCTTTTTTCACAGGTGACGTTTTTCACCTGATTCGTTCGTTCACAATATGATTGTTTCACATGATTCATTTATTTTCGCAAGTAATTATTTTTCCAGTGTGATTTTTTTTCTTCTTCTCATATTCCATTTAGGTTCATGTTCTTTTTTCACATGGGGTTTTCAGCTAAACACGTTAGTTCGGCTAATACAGTACGTGCAATTACATATAGACAGCTATAAACAGTCTGTAAAAATATAAATGCTATTTTAAGGATGCTACTTGAAACCACTCAGAATGAGAAACTGAAGGAAATCTTTAGGGTGCTATTGGTCAAATGCAAAGACATCATGTTCTCTCATAAATGTTGTTGATTAAAATGAATATTTAATATACTTTTAGTGTACAAAATACTGTAGTTCCCTCATCTCTCAGCCAGTCTTGTCTTCATACGCATGTGTGTGTGTGTGTGTGTCAGAGAGAGAGTGAGAGATTACGTGCAGATGTAGAAGTCAAACACTGTACATGTAAACACGTAAGAGAAGTATAAATACAATCCCATCCTCACTATCAGCGAGGCTCTCCTTTCCATTATCGTCTGTAAATATTTCGTTTGACACACTCTCTCTCGGACTCTACTGAGCACCATATAATCCTCTGTACTTATCAGGAGTAATTTAGTCAAACATTTATTATTTTTTTAGTACACCCTGTCAGTCTGAAGTATAATCCTTCTGTTTTTGTTCATGTGGAATCTTTACAGTTAACATTTTCTTTAACCTCATCACTTTCCTGGCCAAGACACCTGAACGATGATGCCGCGCCACTTGGAGGACGTGTTATTTACAAGGTTTGATGCATTCGCCTTTTGTGTTTATTAACATCACAGAATGCGGGATAGCTGCGAACTGAAAATCAATGCAATCTTCTGCAGCTGATGGACGGGCCTACTCCTGCTTAAGCTCTTAACAGCTCCTGATTGCTTCTTCAAGCAGCCATGTATTCTAGCATGCATCTTAATGCCATTCTTGCCACAAAGAAAAGAAAAGAAAAAGAAAAACATGTTTCTGCTGGCATAGTTTGGTCATCAAGGCCTACTAGGCCCAAGTTCAACTGAATAGAGCCAAAAACCTCCACAAAAGACAAGTAACATCCACAATTTTGCTGTAGAGAGTTGGTTAGACTCTTTTTAATTCAATCCACAACAAATGTTTGAAATTCTAGGCAGGATTCCTCGGTTTATTGTTAGATAGAGAACCAGCCTCTGAATTCCAATATACACCACACAGCCTAACGTCCAGAAGGGGGTCCAAATGTGGTCCATTCCTCACTCTCAGTTGGTGTGAGGTATTTGTGCAAGTGAATGCTTGCGTTAAAGACAGGATGGGATGATGAACTGCATGGAGCTAGTGTTATCATGCAAAACGTCATTATTTTCTAAGAATGGCACATCCTGACGTGTTTTATTCCTCTTATAGCACAGCAATTTCTCAACATTAACAGTTTTTCTTAGATTTGTCTTCATTCTTAAAGATAAAATTAAATTGTTTTAATTTATTTTTAAAATTTTTTAATTTTTTAAAACTTTACCTCAATCCTTTCAAATATGCTACTTTTGTGAACGTTATTGCTCATAGCTACTAGACTAACTAGATACTGTATCTAATAAAAAAAAAATTCACATGAACAGGTGCATTTACATTTTGTTTCTATCTTTTTTTCAATTCTTAAAATGTAACACATTGACAGCCGGCAAATTGCTTTATTCAGCGCTCACCCTGCCACTTTGTCAAAGTGAGGTGATTTTTGCATTGTGTGAAAACGTCATCCTGCCTGTTGGGATTTCTGAAGCATTTCCACCCTGAGCAATACATTACTATTCCTTTCCCTTTCACTGTTCACTCCCCTCCCCACTCCCATCATGTAAAAGCAGTAAAATATATAGACCAGAGCTTTCAGGCACTGTGTGTGCATGAGTGCTCACTTGCAAACTTGCTAGCCTTAGCAGTAATGCCATTATGTAAAAGCAATCCCTTAATAGAAGCAGGAAAACGATAGCAATCGTACCATCTAACATGCACAGAGGTTTTATTATAGCTTACGTGGTCCTGTACACGTATATTTTATATTCCGAGCAGGAAAAATCCTACTGTTTCTCTGAAAAACGGTAGGAATGGCACCGAGCTAATAAACAAGTCAGCTGCTTCGGTAAGCAGAGATGGATTGTTCCAAATACATAGCCTAAGGCTTTTCTCTGATCAGGCGCAACGATAATCAGTGAGTCCCCGCGAGGAAGGCCAGCTCATAATTGCCGATTTCTGATCCCGCAAATTGAAGCCGGTGATGGAGAGCAGCTTCTATCAACATCCATGCAGGAGGAGTGTACTTGAGCACAACAAACTATGAAAAGCAGACGTTGTTGTCCCAGAGATGCGACGAGATTCTCTCTCAAGTGCTTGCAAATGGACATGATGGCTGCCACACTGATTGCATGAATTACCATCTCTGAGTGTTTTGGACTTAGCATGATGGGGGGAGTTGTTAAGTTGTAATCAGAAATTGCTCACTGGCATGTTAAGTTCATGGTAGGTGCCTAGATGGATTTAATTTGGAAGTGTCCCCATTGAAATAGCTGTTAATTTGGGAACATTTATGCAGACAGCGTCGGCGACATAATCCAAAATTTTGGTCAATATATAACTTTGGGAACGTTCAGAGACAGGCACAGCTGTTTAACACTTACCTTGATTTTCTGGGCTCCCACTTCAGATTGTAAAAAGGACATGTATGTGGATCTCGCCTAGAAGGTTGCCGGTTCTTTCTTTCGTATAAGTGTCTGAGATGAGATTTTTCAACAGCGTATTTAACACTACCACCTTTAAACATAACTAAGTGCCTTTAAGCTAGAAAAAAAAAAACAGGGGATAGAAAATACAGACTGAAGAAACATCCATACATCCATTTTCTATATCGCTTATCCTTCAGGGTCACGGGGAACCTGTATCCCAGGGAATATTGGGCACAAAGAAGGATACACCCTGGACGGAACTGAAGAAACAGATTCAACATAAGAGCAAGAGAATTTAAAAATTAATCTTAAAAATACTAATTTGATGACATATGGATGAGAAGATTGCAAATGATGGAATAAACATACAGATGTAATATATGGCCAATATGTGTATTTCTGTGTAAAAATAGACCTAGTTGTAATCATCACATTCATTTGGATTAATTTAACATCATGGCTTCCACCTTGATTAATCAGCAGCATATAAAATAGCACTTGATCCAGCACAGCCTATTACTATGCATTATTTATTTACTTGTTTTTAATGATGCTTGGACAGTTAATTGTGCACACAACTTAATGAAGTCTTAAGATACTGTACTAAATTGTAAATGGCACGCTTATATAGCGCTTGTATCCAAAGCACTTTACACTGTGTCTCATTCACCCATTCACACACACACACTCACACACCAATGGTAGCAGAGCCGCCATGCAAGGCACTAACTTGCCATCGGGAGCAACTAGGGGTTCAGTGTCTTGCCCAAGGACACTTCGGCACGTGGAGTCACGTGGGCCGGGAATCGAACCGCCAACCTACGATTAGTGCACAACCCGCTCTACCACCTGATCCACAGCCGCCCAAATTGTGGTCACGAAGCCGTCATGTGTGGGTGGGATACAACCTTTTTTAAACAGTTTTAATTTTCGAATTAATAAAATAATGTCGGTGTTAAACGTGCTTTACTTTTGATTTGATGTTGCATGACAAGGTCTTTATGAAAGTCCATACTTTCAGGCCCCACATTTGCTTCTAGACCAGTGGTTCGCATACTTTTTCAGCATGAGGTCCCTCTTGTGTAGGGTTCATCCCTTTGTGGCCCACTAGAGTTGTCAAATTTTCACAATTTCATTTTTTTCACACTAGGCTATTCTGTATTAACTTTCTCAGCTAAGAGTCTACGTCCTCTATCTATCGACGTATACATTTTAAACAGTCTTAGGTTTTATCACCCTATGGCTAACAGTACTGTACGCTAGTATCTCAACGGATGTCTCTATGTGTGTCTTAGTGTGCTGTGTATAATTGAGTTCATGTATTAATATTTCTCATTTAAATGTATATCACAGTTCAAAGGTTCACCATCCCAACTTAGAATTTGTATGCGGCCCCCCTAGCACTATCTGGTGGCCTGAGAACCACTGTTCTAGACTACTAAACCTGGATTGAATTTATAGTGGCACGCCAAAAGAGTTCACTGATCTGTTACAAAATACATGTAAAACCACCCCTTGTTTTCTCTTCCCTGTCTCATTCCAGAGATTACTGACCAGCCAGATTTTAAAAAAAAGTTCGCTTTTCCAAAAGAAGAGCGAAGAGATTGTATTTTGTTTGGCAAGAATTCCCTGTCATGGGGCGTTATTAAAATGACCTCCAGGGATCGCATGACTGATTGAGTTTGTAAGCCTGAGACAGACCCCTTTGCATTTTGTGAGTAACCCAATTTCAGTTCATCTGCCGGGCCACTGAAAACGTTGCCTTGCTTGGCTTATGTTATTCCTGAGATTCCCCATAAATCATCGCTTGCAGTTTCATCCCCCATGGTAGAAAGTGATATAGCAAAAACATAATCACTTGCTGCCCTTTCATCCTACAAAGCAGCCTTGTCGATGTTAGCTCTGAGCTCTGTATTAGCAGCTAATTACAGCTAATTGCAGTGTCAGTTGCTTTGTGGTTCATTTTCCTAACTTGTTTAGGACTTGGGACTCTTAATATCATCAAATTTGCGTGTGCCTTTAATCAAGAAGTTTATTAAAAGAAAAGGTAAGAGACACATTATAGTGGTTGATAATCTGTGCCGCAGCATGTTGCAAATGATCGCACTAAATGATAATGGCGAGTATAAAATACACTAAAAGCATAACATGCTGAAGACAAATTGGTCCTTTGAAACGGCTTCCTTTTGAACAGCTTTCTTTTAAATAAGTATATGCAATATTAGCATAATTAATATCAGCAGCTGATGATTTCTGTTCAGAAGGACGTGAAAAATATATCTACAATCATTTTCAGTCATCTCTGTCTGTAAATTGTGTTATAGTAAAGAGTTAAGGTGACTGGACCTGGAGACATTTTCCCACTCCTCTGTAAGCAGGTTTGCCAGGTTTCAGCCCAAATACATCTCAAAACCTGCACAAAATAGCCAGAAACCAGCCCCCCAAAAATTTGTCTTTGGAAAACGGAGCTGCATTTTTCTTGTGTTTCTTTGTTTGCATGGGAAAAAAGGTCACCGTGGTGTGCACGCAGTTCTGAGTGGCATTATCTGCAATCTTTGTATCATCACCTGGTACAACTCTTATACTTTCCATAAACCTCTCTATACTTTCCATATATGGAATAGATGGAGATATTTCCATATCTCAATCTTTTCCATATTTAGACAATTTATTTGGCATTCTGACTGTATAACATAAAAAACAAACCATAGTATGAGTGATATCTAGCCTACACACTCACAATGTGATGTTACAGTTTCCGTTTGTTTGAAGTTAGATTTAATTTGAAACATTTTTTTATTTGCTTCAAAACAAGATCTTGGTGGCCGTGGACTATTTAGGGGACCAAGCACGGAAGGCGCTTAGGCACCTTATTGTTATTCTACCTTATACTTCTTCTTCTTCTTCTTCTTCTTCTTCTTCTTCTTCTTCTTCTTCTTCTTTTCCTTCCTGGCTAGGTTGTCTATTGCAGCCCATAGAACCGTCTGGTAAACCACACTGATTGGGGAGGAGCCAAGTGCTGCCAATGTACTAGTTCCACCATTGGATCAAATTTGGAAGAATTCTTATCATTTTGTCATTATAGTTGTATTATTACTATTATTATGATTATGTTCATAACTTTTGAACAGTGTGTCCAGAATGTAAAAGCCAGGTTTCTCTGGTTTGAGACGAGTTCACCGCACCCTATGATGTCTGTTTCCACTTACTTTCTGCCATCTTGGATTTTGTCAAAAACTTTGTTATTATTGGTATATTACCTTTTCATGGTTATTCTTACTCTATTCTCAATGCTCAGGTTAGATTTTCCTATATACAGCCATGCCAGTAAAGCTAGTTGAATTAAGTTCAATGGAATTGAATTAAGTTGAATTGAATTGTGGTGCTCATTGTTTCCTTAGCAATAAAACCACTGAGGTTGTTTCACGCTTGTGACATTTTGTCACTTGTCCAATCCTTGACAGTTGTTGAAGTCTGGAGGTGTGAATTGGCGTGAAACTGGATGTGATGAGGATGGATTATGATGGCATTATAAGTAGCTGATATGTGATTCCACAGACCCTTGCCACGAACCCTGGTTATATTTAGGAAGCACTTGCTCATTTGTGCTCATCACAGTTACTGAAATGATCTACTCACTCTGCAAGATACGGCAAAGACATATGTTGATCATTTAACATGGGGAGAACTTGAGGCTGTCAGCTTGCACATCCAACTGAGAAAGCCAAAATGCGTCTTTGACTGCCAGGGCTAAAAATGCGCAACAGAAACTTGCCTCTGGTGTCTCATTTAGCTGAAAGGACATGTTATCGATGAACTGAAATCCTATTGGAGAGAATTGAAAAAATTTTCCCATCTTTCCAAATGTTCCAAAACTCAAAAACAACACTGACTTAATAGCTTTCATTGCTCTTACTCTCTCTTACTCACTTGGTGGTCCCGGTCAAGGCCGCAGTGGATCCGAAGCCTTTTCCAGGAATACTGGGTGTGAGGCATGGATACACCCTGGATGGGATGCCAGTCCATTACAGAGCTTCAATTGCTGTATTATAATGTTGGTTTACCACACTTAGATTCATGGCAATTAAATCCCAATAGCATAGATTCATGGGTTTGACATCATATACTTCATTTTAAAAATGAAGCACTAATTTAACACTATTATTATCATATTGTCTAGCTGCATTACTTGGGATTGACGTTGAGTGCACCCCATAGAAATGTGCACTTTAAATGGACTTGGGGGGGGGGGGGGTGTGTGTTTGTATGTAAATTATTAAAATGATTACAGTTGTCATTAGATTCTAGTTGACATTATTTGCATGCAATAACATTGATAAAGCTTTCCACCACTATAAAATAAAATAAAATAAAAAAACCTGGAAATCACAGACCGCCTGGTTATGTTTCATGGAGAACCATGGTTATAAAGAACCTATGGAGCCAACCTTCATTTCACATATCATCTACACACTGTACTAATCATACAAATAGTGCATTATATAAGGAGTAAAGCTTGATAGGACATGCTCTTATAGGGAAATAATCAAAACGGAGGTAAAGAGATGCATGACATAGTGTCACCAACCTGAAGCTAATTAAAAGAAACAAGAATTCAAGAATGACATGTCATACTTCTTTTAATGATTGCATTTAACATTAAACAAGTTCCTGCTTTCACAGCTATAAACAATTGTTGATAGAAAAAAATGCAGTTTGCTATGTTATGGAGAAACAGCAAAGTGCAAACTCCTCCGTCCTGACAACTTTCTTGTGTCGGAAATCTTTAAACTTACAGCTTTTCCTTCTCTGAAAATGGAGACTCCTTCCATAAAATCTGTTTATGTGGAGCAAAAGATTCTGACCAATCAGAATCAAGCATTCGACAATGTTATGGTATGAAGTTTATTAAAGCATTGCCTCTCTTCCCAGCAGCACAATCATCCATTCATGTAATGATGCCTAAACACTGTAAATCTGTCAGACATTGCATAAGCAGTACATCTGCTTTGTACATCTGATTTCATGTAAGTTGAAGTTATATCATTATCTCCTATTGTCTTTCAAACATGGAGCAGAGAAAAAAAAAAAAAAAAGAAAGAAAGAAACATTTCGACCTGCCTTTATCTTTTGCCTGGCATTGGTTGCTCATGTTCTCATAATTGACTGACATTAGTCAAATGTGCCAGTAATTGGATAGCTGGGGGAAGTAAAACGCTTAGAGAAACGAGCGCATTAAAGAGACACAGCTGCCTAACCAGCTGCTAAGAGCTTAGGCCGTATTACTGTTTCAGGCGCTCACTAGGACAACTGGGTCACTACTGGCACATGAACACAGGCAGCATTTAACCTAGAGTCAGGACACTGAGCCTGTACAGCTCTGCTTTGAGATCAGTTTTGCAGAAGCACCAGTGTTGCATGGGGCTTTGTTTGGTGAAAGGTAGCTGCTCCCAGATCAGCATTAATTGGTGAATTAACCACGCTGTGCTTAATCTAATAAGGTCAGGATTGCCACTGTGGATGGGTGTGCTGATTCTTGTACCGCGGCGCTCTTCTGTGAGCAGTGGTGTTGTGAGCACAGCTAGCCATTAAGAGGGAATTGGATTGTGTGGATCTTGCTCCGAATGAAGACTCCAAATTTGACAAGTGGTAGAGAAACGATGTAGATTCTCCATGTAGCCCTTGACACGTATTCAGAGTTGAGTTACACGTCCATAGCGAGGATTTAATACTGGAAATTGTGCACATTTGTAGTCAGACCTCAGATATAATTCCACACTTAAAGTCCCTTTGGAGTACCTTGAAACGTGTAGCGTTATTCTTTGTGTTGATGGAATTTCCACTGAACAGGAAGTCAGGGCAGGACATATCGAGTGGCTCCGCCCCCTTTGAAATAGCCAATAGAGTTTAGCTTACCTCACAGTTACTACCATGGACGTGGAGCAATAAAGTGAACGAATTCAAGCCATTTCCTTCATAACCAACTTACATTTGGAAAACTGAATAAAACGCTCGGCCAAAGACACGTTTACGATCCGTGCTTGCTGATATGGTTTATGATATGATTAAACAATGGCAACTTAAGCAAGGTGATTTTTATAATGTTTGGGGTGGGACACTTCAGATTCTAGAGGGCAGTTGATTGGACAGAAAATCTGATGAGCAGAATGATGTCATCAAAATTGTTGAATGCATAAATCTTCTAAATGCAAATTTTTGTTGTTGTTTTGGAGCACACTGGCTTATAGAGGACCTTAAGGCTAACATATTCATACTAAAAGCCACAAAACATCCACTTTGATTTCATGGGGACTTTAAGCACTATTCAGAAGCATTTTCCTGTTACGTACAATTTGGCCTCTGGACATTAGCCCATTTTCTTGTTTTTTTGTGTGAGAGCCACAATACGCAAATATTACACTATTAATTAAATTATGTAATAGTAATCATGCCTTTAGAATCCATGCATGTAAGATATCAGAGCAGACGGCAGATTAATCAGAGATTGTTTTAAATGGATAAAATAATGAGTAAAATTAAAGTGAGCAGATTAATGTTTGGTCATGTTTTCTTTTTATGAAGGTGCATCAAATTAACTTGGCATTATCTTATTAATTTGACAACTCAGTAGGAATTGAAAGTGTGATAAAATAGCCTACATCCTTCACACACACACACACACACACACACAGCAAGTCTTTTTCATTTTTATGTATTTTAATTTGTCTATTTTGGGGGGGGTTTGTTACACTGTATTACATCTGGCAACATCCATCCATCCATCTTCTATACCGCTTATCCTTTTCAGGGTCACAGGGAACCTGGACGGGGAGAACATGGTGGCCACGGTGGGAATCAACCCCCCGACCCTGGAGGTGCAAGGCGAACATGCTAACCACTAAGCCGCCGTGTGCACATCTGGCAACAAAGAAAAACTATTTCCTTCTTCAGTCTGCATTTTCTACCCATGGATTATTTTGGGGCTCAAGGAAAGTACTTGTGTTTAAAGGTACTAGATACTAGTGAAAACTAGCCTTGGACAGTTTTACTCCAGAACTTATGGTAATATTGGAGGTGCAAACTACACACAGGTAATTTCATAGAATCCAAATGAAAGTCAACGTAGGCAGCTGCATAACACAAACTTTGAGAATACATAAATTTCAAGGCATACATATTGATATACTGTCATATCACAGCAAATCAGTGACTACACGGGTGGCCGTGGCTCAGGTGGAAGAACGTTTGGTCCACTAATCATAGGATTGGCGGTTCGATTCCCGGCCCACGTGACTCCACATACCGAAGGGTCCTTGGGCGAGACACTGAATCCCAAGTTGCTCCCAATGGCAAGTTAGCGCCTTGCTCTGTTACCATTGGTGTGTGAGTGTGTATGTGAATGGGTGAATGAGAACCAGTGTAAAGTGCTTTGAATAAAAGTGCGATATAAGTGCAGACCATTTACATTTCCAGTCCTGCACTGTGGAGTACAAACATGGCTGCCATGGACTGCAATTAACAGAACACACACATGTTCACCTTCTCTGGAATTCTAATCACACTCTCTCCATGCTGTATAAGAGACCGAGTTTGCAAAGTATTATGCTCAGTTGTAATTCTAAGCCTTATCTTGTGTTTGCTTTTCTGGATATAGACTTTGTTTACCCTGTTGACCTCGATTCTCTGATCTGCCTAGTTTAGCCTGTTTGCCTGATCTTTTGACCCTAGCCTGCCTTGGATTTGATTTCTGCCTGATCCTTTGTACTTCTTATTGTGTGAATAGACTGCTGTACCTGCACTCGCTTCTGTCCTGCGCCTACATTATGTGACATATACCTTTTGGACTTAAGTCACAGATTTTGAATACGGCCCACAATGCTAAAATGGGTTTGCGTTTTTAGAGATGGCGCCTGAGCTGACACTTCAGTTTTGTTTTTTTTTCTGATGTAGTCTCCAATCTCCAGACTTTGTTTATTCTTCGAGAGAGAAATTCTTTCAGTGATGTTCTAGGAGCTATTGTGTTCCGAGATTAGGCCTGTTCTTGCACTGTGCTTCAGGAAAACATTATTCCATCTTTATAAATAACAGTCACATAATTTGCTGCAGGGTGATGTCTGTTTGAGGTCCCTTCTCTTGGATGCACAGTGAATTTTGAATTGTTTGATAAACTGCTGCTTCTTTATGTCATTGTTTGGGCATTGTCATTCATCAAACACCCTCTTTCCTGTTTGCTACCTTCAGACTTCAGATTACATCAGACACTCTGGAAATGCCGAAGGGACAGTTTGTGTTTAAAAGAATCATGTTTTTTTTTGGGTTTTTTTTTAAAAGAAAAAAAAAAAAAGGTTGTGACAAAGAAAGTGAGAGAGAGTTATGTGAATGCCATACTTCTGACATTGCCTATCCAGAAGGAAATTGAGCGTTGCATCACTTTAATATCAGGAAACATATACGTGGGTGTGAAAACCTCATCTAAGCTGCAGCTCCAGCGTTTCCAGAGGTAATGTAGACAGTAAACACTCACAATAAGAAAGATGAAAGATTTTTTCTTTCCCTGAACAAAAGGAAATGTCTTTTGGAAATATCACATCCAGGTTGATTTGTAGCTAGATCTTTTTCCCAGTGAAAGACCTGTTCATGTTCCAGCTGCCTTTCAGGAATGGCTCTGGGCCAACTTTATTTCTAGAATTACCCCAGTGACTCCATGTGCAGTGTCTCTTTACAAACCAAGATGGGTTCCCAGAGCTGCGTCTTTAATCATGGTGAACTAAGCCTTGCCTCGACAGCATGAAATGGTAAAAACAGCAGTGCATCAGAAACTAATGGTGCTGTAGCTCAACCTAAAATCCACTCCTTGAAATGGAATGCACGTCTAGGCACATTACCCTTGTGAAATGCTCTGAACATTCATACCCCATTGTGTGCAACACTTCAAAATTTAAAGCTAGACAAATGCTCAACAGATCCATACACCATATATCATACTAGGTTTCTCTAGGAGTCCAAGGATTATCATTTCAAGTAATGATGTCAAATAAAACCTAATTGTTGACATGCTTTGGGGGGAAACTGTGTAGTAAACAATTATATTTTTTGCAGGTCAAAAGAATTTCAAACACCAAATATATGCACATAACAAATTGAATGACATTTAAAAAATATATAGCTGCAAGCAGCGATTAAGGGGCCAAGCACTTTCTGGTAACACCTCTTAGTGCAGGGGTGGGCAATCTTATCCGGAAAGGGCTGGTGTGGGTGCAGGTTTTCATTGCAACCAAGCCAAAGACACCTTACTATTGAAAGCCAGTATCAACTGATTAAACAGGTGGAATCAGGTGTGCGTCCTGCTTGATTGGAATGAAAACCTGCACCCACACCGGCCCTTTCCGGATAAGATTGCCCACCCCTGTCTTAGTGACAAAGGAAGACAAGAAACCATTGGGATGAGATGTACTAAATTACATTGCATTAGGTCAGTTGATTGCTGAGATATGGCCTATTTTGCAAACTTGCAGTCAACTGTGTTAATGAATTATGGACGAACCACGTTGAATATCAAAAATCTGAGAAATATGTTTTGTTCATTATGGTCTGACAATGCAGTGGTTCAAATTTCACAAATATTAGACAAGTACCCAATAGTCCAACAGCCAAATACATTCATATGTGTGTATGTTATGTTAGGACTTTTGTTATGTTGGAGCTTCACTATACAGATACAAAAGACAGCACAAAAAATGTAATCATGCACTGTGTTGCTTTTTATACTGCTTCCAACTTATATAATAATCTAATAATATAATATCGAAGGCACCGTCAAAAACCTGCGATACACATTTGTGCCACTTCCCAGCACTGTTAAATTCTCGATTATGATTGGTCAGAAGGTGTTGATTAATTTTCTTTAACAGCAGACAGTAGAGAGGGTACTCGATCCCGGACTTGGACTCGAGTCCAATTATGAACGAACTCGGACTTTGTCACGCACTCAGGTAAATATGTACTCGAACATGACATGGACTCTGAGCTGGTTTAGACAGAAAGCCCCTGGTCAGACAGGGAGACATTAATTAATTTCTTCTTTTATTAATTTTATGTCGTTATTTATTTTTTTTATCTTTCTTTTTATGTTACACATGACATGGACTCGACTGTAATCTGTAATCCAAGTCCAAAATGTCAGTTACATCCAGTGCCGTGCCGGAAGCCGTTTTCGCTATTGGCGATACAGTAACTGTGTAAAGATGACATAGGAGTGTATGACAGGAGAGTATATTACACTCGCTGTTTACGAGAGCTTCCCCAAATTACCGTGAGTGGCATTAATCATATTGTGAGGCAGTCATCTGTTACACCCAACAGTAAGAAAGAGAAGGGCTTCAAATCATATATTTCAAGTTACATTAACATCTTTGAGGGTGAGCATTCTCATGCTATATCCCACTCCTGCAACTAAAATGAAAACTACTTAAAATTGGGTAAACGAGCATATTTATTGTGGGTAATCTCACCTGGGTACTAGATTTGTACCTAAGAACTGCTGCTGTAATCATAAAGACTGTCCTGCGCTTAACCCAGGAATCCTCTGGCTTCTTCAATAGAGATTTCCGTCTCTATCACGAACCAGTTTTACAGAATTGTGGATAATGTCATATCGTTATTTCTATACAAAATAAAATTCTGTTTGAAAATTGAAAAGTAGTGAACTAAGCACTGCTCCAGTGAAAGGAACGTTTTAAATCGATGCATGGATATTCTATTGACATACAGTCATGCAAATAGTCTGACAGCACTTTGCAATGAGTTGATATTGCATAAACATCTTGGATATTCATACATATTTTACAAAGTTCACACTGGCCCATGTGCACAATCTAATATAAGGCTCCAGAAGATAATGGTTTAAAAAAAAAAAAATTCAGCATTGATGTTAATAAGGTTAGAAAAATTGATCTTACGACTGATTAACCACAGTATAATGTTATGTAAAATCTGACTTTTGCACATCTACTGTTAGTTCGAGGATGGAAAATACACTGCTCGTCACAGAGTACATGGAAAGGTCAATAGAAATTGTTCTGAAAATAGTGATTGAGCCTTATTCAACACTGTTGCCAACGTTGCTAACTGTCACATTTGGTCTGACTGCTTTCGGGTGTCTTCTTTCAGTTTTCAGGTGTCTCCTGTATTGTCTTAGCAAGGGATCAAAAACCACAAATGCTACAGATAAGCGCTGCATTATTTAAAGTACAGTCCAGTGTTTCTGAGATTGTATGAGCATCACTTATCAAAGCTTTATGCAACCCATAGCTGTATCCATCTCACATGAATGTGTATTTTTTTAAATTCATTGTATAATGCACATCCTTGTTTCCTATTAACAACTACCATTAATGGACATTACCCACTTTAGAAATTGGCCACAGCTGAACTGTTTCAAATACACATCCTGATTCGTCCTCTCTGGTGGCGTTTACATTTTGCAACTGCCCTCTATTTTTATGGCCAATCTGGTGGTGGACCATTCAACCAGTTCTACCTAGTCCATTAGGATAATAGTCCAGTCAGGCAGGTGTATTATGAGAGGCAATTTGCATGTGAGGCAACACCATACAGAAATAACTGCAGTTTGTGAACATTTCATAAAAGTGAGACACAATTACGGTTATATCAGTAGAATATTTACAGGATAGGGAAGCACAATAAAGAGGCTTCTAAGAATTTCATACCCCAGAGTATAATAGTCGTCATGGCAATCTGCATGGTGGGGTCCTCGGGCACCAATGCTCGAGTGTTGAAGATAAGGTTAGGTTGTAAACCCAGGGATATGCTGTTTAAAATGCAAAACACATTGATAATGCAGTTATTTCACTAATTTAGGGATCTATCGTGTCATCAGTGTTGATATATGCTGTAATCTTACTTTTATTGAAGTCCTCATTATGTGTAAAAATTTGTTTATTAGCTTACGTATAATTGTAGCTAGCTTATTGAGTTGGTGAATATGTTAGCTTTTATACAAAAAAAAAAATGGTTAGCTAAGTGAATTCATTGAAATCTGCCAAATAAACACAGGCAGTATTCTATTACGACTTTTAATCTGTCTTGCATGTTATCCCAGTCAGTATGTCCCAATAGATTTGTTTAGTTTGTGTGTCAAGAGCCAAAATGTAATTCATGTAGGTTAAGTCTATGTTAATGTTAATTCAGGTCAATTCACTGATCATTGCTGTGAGGTCAATTTGAAACTGCAACCTCCTCCCAAATCACTATCGGAGTTCAACCACCTGTCTGGGACCAGTGTTGGGTAAGTTACTCAAAAAAATTCATACACTACAGATCCACTTGTTACTCTTCCTCCAGACTCTGGGACCTTGATTTCCAAATAAAATACAAAATTCACTTTCATTTTCCCCATGATTGTGCGTGTGTGTACTGAACCAGACTGAAAGATTAAAGGCTCAGGAAACCGTTGCAGGTGTTTTGACTTAATTAGCTGATTACAGATCTTCTCAGGTTGTCATTTCTGCATTATAAATTCTTTATTCTAATATTTTGAGATACTGGATTTTTTGAGTTCCATGAGCTGTAAGCCGTAATCATCGAGATCAAAACAGAAAAAGGCTTGAAATATTTCACTTTTTGTGTAAAGAAGAATATATGAAAGTTCCACTTTTTGAATTAAATTACGGAAAAAAAAAAATACTTTTCCCCGATATTCAAATTTTTTGAGACGCACCTGTATATGTATACAGTATATAAATCCTGAAGACTTTCCCATGGTGGAAATTTTACTGACCATTTCAAAGCACTGATACTAGAGACTCCTTCCATACATGTTTATATAAACATCTCCTTACCGAAAACTTCACCATATAATTGATTATATATGATAACCCATACAATAATTAAGAAAAATAACATATCAGAATAAGTGCTTTAATATAACCCTGTGATTTGAATTACAGCCATGACTACTCTCAGAGAAAATGAATCTAAAACTTCTGACCAATCAGAATTGAGAATTCAAGAGTGGTGTGGTATCTATTTGCATAATGTACCTCACCTGGATGAATGCATCATTGGTGCCTCATGTTCATCTTGCCCTTATTGATGGCTTACGAGTACTGGAGCTCTTCTCCGCCAAAGTCATTTTAGCTAATGATTATTGGACTATAGGGCTCCCGTTTATTACCTTTCGCACACAACACAAAAACAACATCTCTGTCCTCCACTGTTTTCTTTACCAGCACTCCAAAGAGATTAGCTAAATATTTATACAATGGCAAGATGCTACAACTTTTCTATCAGGATGGAAAAGGGAGAAGAAAAGTTGGTGGGGATGAAGAAGAAAGGAATCTCTTCAGGCGATATTCATTACTGAGGCACGGTGACTCCGATGAACGTTCCTCTTCACTTAACTGTTCAGCATATATATTGGCTCAGAAGATTTCATATTCACCTATTAGGGTCCTGCCACAGAGGGAGCGAAGGCAATCAACTGGCATGGATGTGGAGGTATTTACCTGAATCTTAATTCATGTTTGGTGTGGGTGGGAGAATGAAGAGAGAGTGAGTCAGAGAGAGACTCACAAACAAGTAAACACTCTGTTATCCCAACACTGAGAAGTCTTAAATGTCATTCTATTACGTAAGGAACAAAACAGACAGTGCAGGCTGTTATAAGAAAATAATCAGTGATAAGATTTCCTCATTTGTAAGTCGCTTTGGATAAAAGCGTCTGCTAAATGAATAAATGTAAATGTAAGATGGAGTGATGTGTGACACGAAGTGGAGTTACTGTTAACACCCTGAACTTAATTCTTTCTCAGTATGTCCTGAAGTATTTTATTCCTATTACATATCATAGCAATTTGCAAACTATATATATATATAGTAAAAAATCTATTTGGAGTTAGAGTTATAAACAAATATCTATTTAGAGTTATGTTCAATTTTGTACTACATCCTCTAGACAAGTTAGATAATGTAAACATGTATGGTATAAACAGTTGTTCCCTTACCTTGTACAATATTGTAAAAGAACAATAACATTTGTCAGTAAAATTAACATTAAAAAAAAACACTTTGAGACATGCTGTTATTGGAAAATAATCAACAGTGCAAAGCTGAGTTAATGTTACCACTATGAAGTTGATCATTTTCCAATAACGGCATGTCCCGGAGTGTTTATTTCCTTCCATACCACAGCAATTTGCCAACAATGACACTTTTTGAGACGCGTAAGAGTGACACGTTGTACATTGTGTCATTTCTTATCCATTTCTATCCATTGCACATTTAACAGCTGTTCCCTCGTCACTCTTTTTTTCTCTTTGCTTCCCTGCCTTGATATTCATAAGACAAAAAAACAAAACAAAAATGCAGTTTGTCATGACACCGAGCAACTGGAATGCAAAGACTTTCTTGGGGTGGAAAGATTATGTCTTGTGTTGCAAAGCACAGACACTGGAGACTCAATTATCAATTTATAATAAATAAATGTCTCCTAATCGTTTATTATTTGAATTAGATTATGTGGACCGTCCTCCATACAAGTCCTTGTGAATGAGGTGTTACTATAATAGAACGAGCACATTAATATAAAGCGGTGATTTGAATGACAGTTGGCGCTAGTGTCAGAGCTGCTGATTTAGAAAATTAATCAACACCTCACATCAGAATGAAGAATTCAAGAGAACTTCAACAGCCTTATCCGTGTATCTTTTCCCAATTCCTGCTTTTTAGGCCAGCTTGTCATGGAAGGATCGATACGGCTGGGTAATGGTTGTTTAGAGAAGTCCATGCATGAATGACAGTCCAGGCAGCCGGAAGAGTGATGGAATACTAAAACTGGGTTAATTAACTTCCAGTCAAGTCATGAGTATTCATGGCTGCTCACAGCACTTCATTACAGACACTTCCGCCTCGTCCTCCTGTCAACTTTTCACAATACCGTGCCAATTAGGAGGGATCAAGCCTAGAGCCTGAATATGAACAAGTCAACACACTGAGATGGTTTTATGAAAAAAAAAAAACCAACATATATATATATATATATATATATATATATATATATATATATATATATTTTTTTTTTTTAATCGTGTGCTCTTGGGTATTTAGAAAACTGTTCAAAGCTTTTCAAACACTGAAGACTACTGATCCGTATGAAAAACTCATGTATATTTTATAGCTGATCGCACATTTTTGTGATCACAATTTGAAAAACGTCAAGCCCTGAAATTTCACACGTGATCGTGGAGGTTCATGCGACTTTTCAAGGGCAGACGCAGTAAAATGTTTATTGATCTCACCTTGGTGTTAATAACTAATAACGTTTTTTGGGGGTTTTTTTTGACTATGACTCCTGCCATTTTGGGCTTCATCCAAAAGCTAATTGGCTGGCATCATTTGAAGTCAAATCAATAGACCTGACTAAGGTGAAACCGGGTCATGATATTTTATTGCACCCTGTTAGGCAAGTACACGCATACGCAGCAAGTGGCTTTCACTAAAACAATTTAGAAAAGTAATTTACCGTTTTTAGAGGTCCAGTGGCTGGATTGCCAAAGTTGATCAACTCTTAGTTGAGAAGTCAATGAGGTAAACAAGGCGACAGACTCTCACATTCACTTAGTCCCATGTCTCTGACTGTGCAAACGTGTGTGTGTTTGCCCTCAATGCATGCATCAGTGCATCATAAGATAAACAGGCTAGCTCTGCCCTGCCTAACTGCAAATGAGATTTGTTTCTCCATCCTGTCAATTTCAGTATTGCTCAATTGTGAAAGAGTGTTTACTCAGCACCTGTTAAACCAGCCATTTCAGTCAGCAAATCAGGGATGTTTAGCACATATTTAAGGGACTTTTGCTCAGTATGAAGGCAAGCAACAGGTCTTTGCTCGGGTCCCTAAAATAAATTGTAGTACAGGCGATTATCACTCTATCACAAATATATATAAAAATGAGCTGTGGTATAAGAGGAATAAAGTACTTTGAGACTTGATCACGGATTATTTTCCTATAACAGCTTGCACAACCATTTTTTATTCCTTAAATTCTACCCACAGCTTCTGTGCTGAGGCAGTAAAGAAGAAATCATGCAGGCTTTTCTTCTCTGAGAAAACAGAGTACATGCCTCTAAGCTCTTTTCTTCAGCCGACTTCTTTTTTCAGCATTTTTTGTAGGTCACTACACTGGATGATGCACTTTGGCATTTGGAGTCAAGCCTTATATCAAAGGACAGTTAACACTGGACAAGTTTTTAAAGCCACTAAGAAATGTATCCACGGAATTTTGTTCTCAGAGAAGAAAGTGTAAAGATTTAGGTTTATATGACGTGAAGTGTATTTTAAATAAAGTAAAATAAAATAAAAATACATAATGCTGTCATGAATTACAGCCAGTTTATTCACCTCCACATGTTTTTTCAAGTTGGGCAATATGTGACCCCTAGTCATTAGTGTATGATTTCAGAGTGTATAGTGCCAATATTTTTCTCTTTTTTTTTTTCCATAAGTAAAATAAAAAGTCATAAAATGTGTAATAGCCAGCCTCTTCACGGTTTTATATGTCATATAGTGTCACTCAGTAACCAAAGGTTCAGCCAAAATATAGATTTCTTGGACTCGCTCCATTTTAATAAAATCTTTGTCACTGCGCCTGCACTTCCAGGAGTTGTCACTTCAGAGTTCTGGGGTGTACGTGCTTTGAAATGAAAAATCTCAGAGCTGCAGATACAGGCACAGTGTTATTTTTTTTTTGTTGTTGTTGATGTTTTTATTAAAAATAAATAAATAAATAAAAATGTCAATCCAGTTAAAGAAATCAGCATCTATGTATATTATCATTGATACCCAGTGCTTATAATGAAAATGTCTAATTCCCTGCATGTTCGATCCAGTTTTTTTGTTTTATTTATATACCCTATGTAGTCAAATATAGCAGATATTTTTTTTGTTTACAGCGTATTCCCAACACTCTGCTCCCCTGAGTATCGACACCTGTTTCTTATTCATTTACTTGTTAATGAATGCATAAAGACTTCATGGTTTGCAGTGTTAGTGTGCCTAACTTACCTGTATTCGAGGGTGTTGGTCGGCCATGGTGGTTTGGCGGTTTGTGTTTTTGCTGGACCGTAACCACCAATTTTCTTATTAGTTGCTAATAAGAAACTCACATGGCTAAGTTTTCTTATTAGCCATGTTGGCAGCTCTGCACTCGTTTCTCTAAATTGTAGTCAAATATAACAGATTTTTTTGTTTGTTTCTTTGAGTTTTATAAACTGTGTTCTAACCTTTGGGTATGACTATAATAGAGATGCAACCGAATATATGTAATGATGTTATTTGTAATGAACAGGTACGAGGTATAGTATTCAAGCACGCGGTCAGATATGAGGCAGATAAAAATGACGTTAACATGAACATAATGCATTTGCAGCACCCATTCGTTCATGTTTAGGAAGTGCCTGGTCTTTGTTGTAGCGGGTATATTAGGCTACATGTTTGTTTATATTTTGGGAAGTAGAACCGACTAAATGTGAGGTAAATCTCCTGGGTAGGCACAAACAAAAATAATAACTGCAGTCGAAGGCATATCTCTAGTTGAGACCAACTAGAACTTGTGTGATGTTACTGAGGTTGAGGAACTGTCAGGCATTTCTACATCTAGGCTAAAAACAAAAACAACACTAACTTAGGGTTTAAAATCCAAATCCAGATGCAGATATGGATATCTGAGGCGTTAAACAGGTAGGGATAGAGGTAGTGGCATTGTGTTACACATTTAGAATACAAATTTGTATTATTTCGGTTCATCCAAGAGTTTATTGACCATTTTATGATCCAGGTGATTATAAGCCATTCAAACACAGGCAGGCAGTGTTCGAAGAACCTACACAACTAGAAACTATACTGTGCACACTAAACACAGGAAGACCAGGTAACTATAAATCCATGAATCATGAATCATCTAACAACTCATGAGCTATCATTAGTGTGATACTGTGATTTTAGGACTTGGTTCTTGTGTTTCTAACGTCTGATTCCTTGTTTTATTGTCTTCTATGTTCATGGTGCTGTTCGTAACTCTGTTGTTTCAATGCACATCAGATGAATAAAGATGTCAGCCTAACGGGAAACACATTTCACATTCACGTTTCACATTTTTACAATTGATTTTCCTTAATCCAGTCCACTTTGTTTTTTTTTTTTGTTTTTTTTTTTTTTATCTGATGCATATTTAGACATGCGAATGCTAAATGAAGAGCAAGTTGTTTGGCAGCCGAATGAAAAAAATTGGCAACGTGGGAACATGCTTGTGGATGCACAGCAGCAAAGCTGATCAGCATAATACATACAATACAATACAACAGAACTCATGTGTATCTTTTAATTAATCTTGCAATTAATAGCTTTTATTGCCAGAACCTCTGGGTGAGCAAACATCATGCGGGAAGTTCAAAGCAAGTTTTAATCATTTGAATGATGTGTTAAATGTATAAATTACTTGGGGGGTGTGTGTGTGTGTGTGTGTGTGTGTGTGTGTGTGTGTGTGTGTGTGTGTGTGTGTGTGTGTGTGTGTGTGAGAAATGAAGATTTGCTTAATATTTAGGCACAGTGGCTTAGGTCTTAGCATGTATGCCTCACACCTCCAGTGTTGGGGTTTAATTCCTGCCTCTGCACTGTGTGTGTGGAGTTTGCATGTTCTCCCCGTGCTTCGGGGGCTTCCTTCCGAGGTACTCCGGTTTCCTCCCTCAGTCCAAAGACATGCGTTGTCGGCTGATTGGCATCACTAAACTGTCCATACTGAGTGAAAGGGTGTGCCATTGTGCTCTGCAATGGGTTGGCATCCCATCTAGGGTGTCCCCTGCCTTGTGCCTAGACTTCCCTGGGATAGACTCCAGGCTCCCCTGTGACCCTGTGTAGGATATGCGTTAGGGAAAATGGATGGATTTAGAGACTGGTCCATTCACATCCACATGTTCATGTTTAAATATAAGACTCTCTACTCTTAAATGAATGGAACAAGCAGTGCCTCCTGATGGATAGAAGGAGAGAGTATATGACCCTATTATTGGACATCATGCTGTGTGAACGTTGGGCCCCTTGCTGTTTCCCAATTGATTTGAGACTACACATAAACATTACTGTTCGCATTATTTAAAACAGCAAATTAGCCACCAGTGAAGCATGTAATTAACCTTACAAACAGACCCTGATATTGTTTGTTTCATGACCAGTGAAGTGCAAGATGAAACAGTTATGGACCACCTTCCAAACTAGTTACTGTAGTGGTGCTCTCTGTTCTCCTATTAGGGACAGAGATCACTCAAGTACATGAAGTTAGAAAGCAAATGATTATTCCCTTTGCACTGGAGACTGAATTTGGGCAGGGTCCTGATGGGTGAGATATGGCTTGAAGGTGCATGCACCAAGTATAAGCGCATTACAAATCAATGTGTCACAGATTGGTAGACAATATTCCCCCTTAAAGCATGTACCAGCTTTCTTCTTTTGCGAGAGACAGTGTGCATGGTGGGGAGAATACAGTGTTCAACCAGACAGTGGCTCCATCTATGGAAAAAAAAAGTCTTTTTAATGACTATGGGCGATGAAGGGTTTAGGGACAAGACCAATTAGCTGGGTGATCAGAAGGTCAGGATTTCAAGCCCTAGCACTGCCAAGCTGCTACTGTTAGACCCTTGAGACTGGCCCTTAACCCTATCTGTTCCTGGGCTGCAGTATCATGGCCTGACCCTGCACTCTGACCCCAGCTTCCTAACAAGCTGAGATATGAAAAATAAACAATTCCAATATGCTGTAATGTATATGTGACAAATAAAGTCTTCTTTTTCTTTGTTACTGGACGAGAATGTGGAGTATCGGTACCTGTCAATTTTGGAGTCTACCACCCTCGAAGGCCTGAGTAGATTAGTGTGGTCTTTCCCTCAAGCTCAAGTGTGCTGTTCATATGCCCAGATCTTGATAATAGCTGCCGTGAGTTCTGATCTGCTTTAGGAAACGAGTAGCTAATGATATTTGGCAAATGTTCCATAGGAACATGAAGGTTCATGTCTTTGGTAATAGTCCTACCCATCTACGGAATCAGACAAGCTGCCAAAGCATGTAAAAGTGATATGCTCATATATGCACCAATTCATTGAGAGATATTTCTATGCTGATGATGGGCTGATGTCCATGACAACTGACAAGATTTAGTCCTCACTGCAGATGTTGCACCTAAACACCTTGGGGCTATAATGGGAAACAGCATCAGATACGTTTAACTTCCACATGTCTGTCAGCAACTGCTGGTATGGTGTTTTATTCAAACTAAACATCCTCTTGATACCTTCAGGTTTGTTGCTCCAGTGATAGGTCTAAGCAGGGCTCTGTTGCATTAGCTGTCCCATTACCAGAGGAGATGCCTAGGGAATGGGAAGCTTGTCAGGGAGTTCGGGCAGCTACACATGTACGTATATTACCACGCCTCTCTCATGTAATCCATTTTATGTCGGATTACATGTTAGTAATTCACTATCATTTACATTTCTCACTCTTAATTCACATAGTGAGGGCAGATGAACCTGTAGCTAGGAGCAACATCCTGACTCTGAGCCTTTGTGAGCAGTGTTTGTCTGCGGTTTAGTCTCGGTGGACAAGAAAAGTACAGGTTGTGATTATTGCCATTCATTTGGTAAATCATTTTATTTTTACTGAACCGGTAAGTTGAATTTGAAGTAAATTACTCCTCACTCATTGCAAACATTAGTCTTTGCTTCTAAGAATAACAGAAGCATGTACCACCATTCAGACAGAAATGAAACATACTTACCAGTCGTCATCCTGCTGGTCTCTGCAGAAGCTTTGAAGACATAGGATATAGGATGAACAGTACAAAGCTTTGACAGATCCTTGATGCCTTATATGTGCCTTCTATAGTGTCCCCTGTGCAAGGAAAATCATCCAAAAGAGTTCAGAATTTCTTTTGGTAAATATTGCAGTATTCCCCTTCCATTTGACTCAGAGTTCACTGTGAAGTTTAGTAAGAAAATAAGATAAACAGATATGTGTACTGGGATTCAGACAGAAACGAGACATGCTCGCTCTAGTCAACCTGTCTAAGCTTTGAAGATACCAAAGGGTCTCCAGACTTAGCCTCTGTACTGGTTCACTCATGATCATGTTCAGGAGCAGACGGAAGACTGGATGGAGAGATAGGATTGATCTTAGCATGATGGGAACCTTCTCTCCAATGTAAGGAGTGTGTTTGTTCACATGGAGGAAATTGGTGATTACGCTCCAGCAAAAACACAAACCACCAAGCCACAATGGCACACCAACACCCTTGAATACAGGTAAGTTAGGCACACTAGCATTGCAAACCATGAAGTATTTATGCATTCATTAACAAGTGAATGAATAAGAAACAGGTGTCGATACTCAGGGGAGCAGAGTGTTGGGAATACGCTGTAAAGCATGCAGCTGTCACTGGTGAGATGTTTGAATATTTATAATCCTGCATTTATTCATATGCTCCTTTAACTGTAAAAATCCGGTTTCACTGCTAACATAGATGGCCCCAGGCACTCACAAAAGGTGCCAACATTTAAGGCTGGGCTGTACCATGTGCGTTTTTTAACCCGAAAACGACGTTTTCTGCTTTCTCGGCTAAACCAGCGGTCAGATTAAAAGGTGATCAAATTTGCCCGATGATAAAGCTGATTCTCTGAAGGGGAAAGTATGCAGATATTTGGTGCAGATAGAGGCTACTTTTGCTTTGTGCCTCGGTCTTGGGAGCCAAAAGAAAACAAGAGGGCAGGGTTGTGGTCTCTGGTTGGTAAAAGCGCAAGGTTGAATGTGCTGCTTATCATTTATGCTGAAACCATCTCCATCGACATATACGTTAGGGTATTTTTTCTCTCTCTTTGCCTGCTAGGAGTTTTCTTATTAGCCATGTTGGCAGCTCTGCACTCGTTTCTCTAAATTGGCCTGCACCAGTAAGTTACTCCAATAATAAGTCTCTCAGATGCTGACAAAGCTTTAAACTGTACTAAACTAAATATATTTAGCAGTTCCCACTTAGGATCGTGAGCACCCCATAATCACTTACCAAGGCACAAGTATAGGCATTACAACAAGACAAAAAAAAAAAAAAAAAAACAATTCCAGCAATGTGATTATATTAGATTTTACATATGAAAACAAATGATGTTCATTTCGTGGATTTTACACTTTAGACCCAACAGTGAAATTCGACAAGCAGACAGCATGTTAGAAAATATTGATTTTTATTAGAAACGTTGCAGAAAAAAATTATATAGGTGTCCAGCCAGAAATATCATCTATCACTTAAGGCAAAAACCGCAAACAATATAAGACAAACTATTATGTAGAATCCTACACTGCACCCTTGAATTATTGACAGTTGAAGGGCCTATGATGAATATCTTAAGATTCAATATACAAAGGTAACTTTATAAATTTCAATTTGCTTTTTTTTTTTTTTTACATTTTATTAGATTTTTTTTTTTTAATCTTTTCTTGCGCTTCCAAGCTCTCTTATAGGATGCAGAACTAAAATATTAGGGTTAATGATTTTTTTATTTTTTTTAAATATCATTTATAGTTTATTTTTTTATTTACATTCATTCACTTGCGTTGTAACCCAAAAATATCACAAGCCTGGCACAATACATATTGCTAGCATATGACAAGTAGAAATATCTAACATATACGTCTTTACAAACATATCCAACTAATATAGTAAAATCCACTGCCTGGGCTATTTCTTTTGACCGTTTTTTTAAATTCTTGACAGTACATTGCAGGGCCACATCTTCAATTCAGGCAGTGATGCATGTAACAAAAACGTTATGGAAATAAAAATACAGAATGAAGCAGATGGTGTGAATGACCTACAGCTGTTGGGGACACACGATGTTGTTTTCAGCTGTTTTGCAATGGCACCTGGAATCAAAGCACTATTTCTCTTAGTTAGAGCTATATGGAACCTAACTGGACGTGAGAAACTTATCGTCAGATCATACTTGAGCAGCAGCGCCAATATTTTCAATGTCCGCCCATTATGTCATTCATTAAAATAAATCCAATCCCATTGGCCAGTGCTGTGATTCCAGGTGACTCATCGTCCCTACCATGTGAAAGACAAACTCCAAAATCTTAACTTGCCATTAATATCCAATTTGCATCAACACCATTGTAGAGTGTTTTCCTCCATGTTTAAGGTCAATGCATGAAGCTGGTTTTGAACAAACTACGTTTGCTGGACAGAAAGCTGAAGGACCACTAAAGCAAACTTATGGTTATGTGTGTGGAAATAAGTATTACTGTTTTTATTAGTTTTTTACTATTGCATCTGGAATGTGAACCCAAACCTTTTTTTCGAAAAGTAAAACAATGATTATGATTATGATCGGTATATATACAGTCACTTCAACAAAAAGCACAAGCTTGTTAATAGTTATATTTTGAAACCAAAAACAACAATAAAAGCATTTGTAATTTTCTTTAGTATTGGCTTTTGTAACGCACAGCTATTTACATAATTCTCATCTTTACAAATTTGTCATAAATACATTTCAGGCTGGGGGATTTTAGAATTCTGTCCCTTTGTCCATCATGTGTCGGAAAAGTAGATTTGTTCAAAATACAGTGTTCTTGCACTGTTCGATATAGGATAAACAGTACCAAGTGTTAACACATCCTTGATGCCTTCTATCATTAGCTTCTAAGTGTCCCCTGTGCAAGAAAACTAGTCCACAAGAGTCCAGAATTACTTTTGGTAAAATATTCCCACTCCACTTGGCTCTGAGTACAGTGTGAAGTTTAGTAACATTCGCTATATTCCCCCACAAACAGATCATATCGGACTCGTATATTCTTTAAGAAGGTGTAGCAAAATAATCTTATCCACTGAGAATCAATCTCCAGGTGGAGCAACTTTTTCATCCATGACTTCAGTCTTAAGCTCAATGCCAGGAGTAAACCAACCCTGACTTCCTAAGAATAGTACAGAGAGGAGGTGGTAGTCTGAAGGTATTCCAAAAGCGTGCAGCTATACCCTGGTGGTGGAGTGAGCGTGGGGGAGGTTGGTGCTGTTCTGAGTCCCAACAAAGGCGTTGAAATTGTGCAAGGGCTGCATGGCACCGAGCGAGCTGGGAATCATGGTGATGGTGCTGGGTGTCATGAGCGGAACATCGTCAGGAGATCGGCGGAGCGTAAGTGCGTAATCAGGTGGGCATGCAAGCCTCAGTGCCTCACATTCATGCCGGTGCTCATTTTCAAGCTGTTGCTCCAGTTGTTGTTGCTGCTGCTTCATCTGCAATGACGCGAGTTCGTCACTCTGCATCCGTGAGACATCGTTAGCGTTGGAGTTGGCATTGCGTTGCGGGCTGGTACCACGACGACCAGACTCGTGACGTCGCTTGTCTTTCTTGTAGTAGAGTGCGGCGAAGGCCAGGATGTTCAGGAAGAGCAGTGACGCGCCCACTGCAATGGTCACACTTAGTTCTGTCGAGTAGTCACGCTTGGTCTCGATCATCACAGCAGAGTCCTCAACAAGATCATTGCCTTTGCGCTGGTCTGTGGTTTGCTTGGTATTTGAAGGAGGTATTCCAGGATGGCGTGTTGTGGACGGCCAGGTTTTACCTAGTCGTTTGGTATAAGGGAAGGGTGTCGTGTCCTGCGGCGGGATCTTAGTGGTGGTCGAGACATACTGAAACAGTTCGTTGATGTTGTGAAGGTGAGGCACAAGTTCAAGCCAGAAGGCCACCTTGGTGGCACGGTAGTGGTCTCGAACTCTTGGCTTCAGGCCGATGTGAAGGTACAGCTGATCTTTGGGGTTGTACTTGGACCAGGCCACTTCTTCAAAACGATTGGGTTTTGTGTGTATGAACTTGGTGTCCTGTGGAACTGGCTGATTTGGATCTCTATTCAAAAGAAAAAGTAAAAAGCACATAAGTCTTGAGAAGTAACTTCAGGAGATTAGTAATACTGTTTGTATATCATTCATTGTTAGTGTGAACTGATTGTTCAAATTCAATGTTAATAGAACAAGAGCAATTTACATGCCATTGAACTTGCATGTACTTCAACCTTTCTTGATTTCATAATTATTTCCAGAGGAAATTTTGTAACTACCCTCAAGGATTTCGCAACCACTATGGCACACCTTTCACAGCCCTAGTTAAAAGGGCATCGGGTTTGGGGCGGGTGGTGGTGATGGTCGGGGGATTTATTTTTTGAGACAACCACTTTAGCAATTGTACATTTTATTCAGAGGCCAGGCAAATAAGCCAGAGAGGTGTAAAAGGTTTCTAAATAAAGATATACTGTCCTAAACCACTTTCACTTTTCTCTCAGTGCATTAGCATTATAAAGGGTTTTTTTTTTTTTTTTTTTTTTACATAATGGCTTCACTCCTACATAGATTATGCACTCAGGAGTTTTATTTGACCATTAAGGCAGGCACGTCAGTCAATAAAACTTTTTACACAGTCATTACAGTTTCCTACGTAATCCTACCAAAATATTCAAATAAGTCTAAAAATGCCTAATGAACCAAGAAGGGAAAAAAAACCCCAACAACTTCAACCTCCACTCCTCTGCCCTACCTCAAAACATTACTATACATCAAGTTTTGAAATATTTGAAACTTTTAAGTTGTGCTCAGCTATATAAAGCAATATATAGAAAAACAAAAAATATAATTGAAATAAAATAAATTAAAAAAAACAACAACAGGTAATTTATGTTGTTGTTCTGTAAAAAAAAAAAAAGTGCTTTAGAACAATTAACACAATTAAAAACATATTCGAATACAAAGAGCAAATAGAGTGAGATGAAAAACCAAAACCGGATAAACAAAGCTTTCAAATATCTTCTTAATATTTCTTTTTATTACTTCTTCATATTACAATGCCAAATACAAGTTCGTGTGCCAGAGAATTTTTAATTTTTAGAGATTTTTAATCACAGTGGGAAATTAATACTGGATTCGGTTGCCACATTAATGAAGGTTTTTTTTTTTTTTCCCCCGGTCTCATAGTGGTTAACATAATATCCGCACGCAACTTTCTATTTCCAGTACAAAAAGAGAAACACACTTAGACGGAAACACAATCAAGTTAGAGAAAAAAAAAATATCTAAAGATCAATTTCTTTGACTAAATTTTCTACCTTAGAGAATACAATTCTATGATTAACCTCAACAATGAGAGCATCACATCACCTTCAGGGTACAGGTGCGATTTAAAAATATATAAATAAATTAAATGAAATCTTGGGAGATTTGCAGACTTGTTCTCCTGCTTTTTTTTTTTTTTTGCTTAGTGAACAATTTTGTGCTCCACTTTTAGTTTTGTATGGCTGCCAAGGCATTTTGTAAATGAGCAGAATTGATTTCTTTCGGAACTGTTAAAGGGATATTCAGTGATTTTGGCACAAGTTGGCTGAAGCTAGAGGGTTTAAAAATGGAAAGAAAAAAAAAAAAAACATTAAAAAAACCCCCGAATAACGCGCCTCCCGTAAAACACATCCTCATTCTTCGATTTCTTTTCTTTTTTTTTTCGCTCTCAAAAAAAGATTTTTTTTTTGTTTTTTTTTTTCAGGGAACCAGAATACGGCCAAAAAACAACAACAACAACAACAAAAAAAAAAACACCGACAAATATTTTGTTTCTTTCTTTTCTTTCTTTTTTGAGTAGAGAGATATTGGTGGACGGGGTAGTCTGAAGCGACGCCACAAAATATGGTAGACGACCTGTTTCTTTTTCTTTTTTTTTTTCTTTTTTTAAGTCTGCTGATTTATACTGCATATTCATTAGCAGTATAGAGGTATCGCTCATGACTTACCAGCTGTTTTGCATTCCCAAAAATATATTGGGAGTATCTCACTGGGACATGACGGGAATTTTATCTGTGCACAAAAGCAGTAAATCTCTGCTAGAATGCAGACTATCCATGTACCACTGCCCTACTACACAAGTAAGTGATTCACCTGACAAACTCATTTGCAATAGAACGTCATTAGCAGCATGATGAACTAGCTTTGCAATAGTAATTTACCTCAATGTTCTTAGGTGTGTGTGTGTGTGTGTGTGTGTGTGTGTGTGTGTGTGTGTGTGTAGTCTATGAAATTGCTAGTGGCTCTGCAGTGATACTGTAGGTTGTGATTTCATTATATTGGAGGAGAGAGAAGAAATGGAGAAGAGACAAAGAAAGAGAGAACTAGACCTTTAAATAGACACCGAAGATGGAGAGGAAATATATGGAGCTGCATTCAGAATAGGTGCATGAACACACACACACACACACACACACACACACACACACACACACGAAAAAGATGGCAGAAGTAATAATAAACTGGCTGATGAAAAATGATGCAAATGTGGCAAAAAAGGAAACAGATGAATTAATGTATAATTAACCACAAGAAAGAAATTAAATTAATGGACGTATAAAATGAATACTAGTATGAAGTGCGCAGTAAATAAATGCCTAAACATGTCTTTTAATTACTAAAGCCTTTTAAAGAACACATTGTCATAGAGGGGGAAAAAATGATTGTTAGACCTTAGATAATCTTAGGTTCTTAAAACATTTGAAAGATTCTGAATTGATGCACAGAACTTTGATATTAGATTTTTTTTTTTTTTAAAAACGGAAACTTAACGTACAAAACATTTCCGATGAAAAATCGTCATTTTAGGTTTGGGCTATCAAATTCCATTAATAGTTATATTCGAGTTGCAATTTAGCACATTTACTATTCAACGCAGTTTTCTATTTACTATTTTAGCAGTTCTCGTTCCAGCATCCTGAAGTCAATGGGTTTTTGGTTAAATGTGGTTAACACAAGCTCAAGATATTTTCACATTTTATTCTACGACATAAAATATATCAGTAATACCATCCATCCATCCATCTTCTATACTGCTTATCCTTTTCAGGGTCACGGGGAACCTGGAGCCGATCCCAGGGAGCATCAGGCACAAGGCGGGGTACACCCTGGACAGGGTGCCAACCCATCACAGGGTACAATCACATACACACTCACACACACATTCATACACTACGGACACTTTAGACACGCCAATCAGCCTACCATGCATGTCTAGGCTACCCTAACTACCTAACCCTAACCCTAACCCCCGCAGCACGGGGAGAACATGCAAACTCCGCACACACAGGGCCACGGTGGGAATCAAACCCCCGACCCTGGAGGTGTGATGTGAACGTGATAACCACTAAGCCACTGTGTGCCCTGTCAGTAATACACCACTCATTTTTAATTTTTTTTAAAGATTTTACGTGTCTTGAAAAAGGTGGTTGCTAACAAATGCGACCACAAAGGGTGTCGGGAACATTAAACGTCATCACGCCGAACAGGAAAACTCATCCTGTGGCCTTATTGAGTTTATACTCATACTCTTGCAAACAATTCCAACTCAAACTTTCCAACTTGTAGTAGATTTATAGTATTTTCCAATTGTAGTGTTTTTTTTTTTTGTTTTGTTTTTTTCAAATTGTAGTGCTGTAAAATCTATTGTTAGCGTAGTGGTGGTGCCGAAGTCGGC